>NC_135154.1:18329834-18647354 GCF_050948215.1 Halictus rubicundus | reverse complement strand
TTAACGGACCCCGAAGAAGAGGGTGGGGGATACTCGCAGCGGGACCGGAAACGAATCGAGATTTTTCATTGTACCGGCGACGGGTGACCGACAATTTGCCATTTCTGGTGTTCTATAAGGTCCCGCGAGAAATCAATTTGCGGTGTCGCACAAAAGAGAGCCCGAAGAGGCTCGATGCACGAGCGAATGGGTTCTTAAGAAGAATTGTTTCGAGCGAGCGGATCGGCACAATGGAACTCGTATCTGGCCTTCTTACAGTCGCCGTGTTAATTATCAGGCTGCCATTTTAAACCGCATCGTCCAGTGAGCCGTTCAAAATGTATGAAATTAGAAAATACTCACGAAAAGAAAAATAACCAAAAATACTCAAATGCCCACTATTTTTCAAAGCGTCAGATGTGAAAAAAAAAGAAGAATGTGAAAATAAATACACGTACATTCTAGACAATATTGTGCAGGGGAAATTTTAAACACTGAACGAATTGAAAAAATTTAATTCTGAATTTGTCTATAACATAGTCAGAGGGAGTCGTCTTACCTGTAATAGTCGTACCTAACCAGGATTGCTTGTCACGTGGTTGTAGATACTTTGGGGGATGATTTTACAACGTAAGAATATTAATGTACTGTTCCTCCCATTGGTCAGACCACGATCCGTGTCTGGCTCCCGCTGCTCATTATCCTCTAATCGGATTAGCTTAACAAGATCGCACGCCGACAGCCATGATTAGAAATCACGCTTCGAAGGATTAATGCGCACCGGTGCGTATTATCTGTACAGTTCGTGTCTGCTAGCTAACCGGTACTGATTAAATTCGATAATCTATAAACCACCATCCCTGGTTAAGGATACTTTGATGCCCTGCACGACGGTTGCAGTTGTCGGACGCTCCGCGCGACTGTTGGCTCGATTTTCGCGAAGATATCTGCGCAAGTTCGGAACGGGTTAGTTACACGAGTTACTATCGCTAGTATCCTTTGTTATACTGCAACGAAGCCGAAACCCATGGAAAATCAATAATTATAACTGAATAAATGCAGATGTAATATCTGAAATGAACTTTGCTAATAAAAGGTTGAAATTATAGGGGTGGAAAATATTCTGTTCTGTTTTTATCCTTCTATATTTTCTTACGAACTTTGCTAATAAAAGGTTGAAATTACAGGGGTGGAAAATATTCTGTTCTGTTTTTACTCTTCTATATTTTCTGCTACTTTGTATGTTCCAATAAAAATAGGATGGCAATAAAATATGTTGTAATAAAACCCTTACATGCTTTTTTAGTAATCCTGTAAAGTGTTAGCTAATATTTGCTTAATATGCTCCTATTTATTAATAATACTAAACGGACAGGTTTAATTAGTACATTTATTGCACACTAATTTTTGTTCTTCGTTTCTATTTTATTTTAACGTTGTCATATATTTATTTCCTTTAAAATATGATAAAAATAAAATGGTAAATAAAAGAGGAAGAATGATGTATATTCTTGCCTATTATTTATTTAGTATGCTTCTATTTATTTATAATATTCAATAGAGAGATTTAGTCGCTACAACGTCCCCCGTTTATTTTAATGATCTTTATTCTGTTTTTTTTTTATTTCAGTTCTGTTGTTCCCTCTAATGATTTCTTGCGGGACGACATAAAAATACAACATTGAGCTATAATAAAATCCTTACAAGTTCTCATATATGTGCGAACGTGGTTTTTTAAATATTTATTTGGATATTCATATTTATCAGTAATATTGTAAAGAAATTGAATAACTGACTTGTTTCTCATTGGTTTTATCTTTCAATGAGGAGTTCGGCTCGGAACAAAACACTGTGATAATAAAGATAACAATAGTGGAATATATTATTTACAAACAAAACACGGGTGAAATTTTTCGGTAATGGATATACGGGTTCTCGGGGCACGGAAAATAACGGCAGAAAGGCAAAGATATTTTAATCAGTGAATTTCGAGGGACCAACACGGATCCGAGCGAAATAAAATTAAACTAATCCACGGTTATTCGTTGCGCACCGTGCCGTGCCGAGCCGAAGGGCGTATGAATTATGTTCAACGTTCGGCGCGAGATCGGGCTGAATTTTATTATTAATGCGAAGCTACACGCGGCTCTGCAATATTTGCAGTGGCGTCGCTTTCGACGTAAAATATCGTCGAAATTTATGAAAACGACTGTAATTACGACGGAAGGTGTATTAACGTTATTGACGTATTATGAAATTACAATACGGGCATTATTAATTTCGCGTTTGATCGGAGCCGTTCGGGCTACTCGGTTTCGATCAGTTCCATTTTGTTCATCTAGGACGACCTCAAAATTTATGAAAATAAGACTGCGGAACTTCATGCTAAACAAAAATTTATTTCTTCAACTGTAGGACAAGGGAACCATATAGAAATTACTTTGTTTCCTTAACAATATTTTTGAAAAATTTCAACCAGTTATTGTTCCTATAAATGCAAAAAATTCGCAGGCATACAGTTACACTTTGTTAAATTTAATAGACTACTAGATATTTTTAATTTACGATTACTGAGTGTCAAGATCAACCCATGACAAATTTATTTCTTTGAGTTTACATTATTTAAAAACGGCTAAACATTTGGATGAGTACATTCTTGTTATTTTTATAAAGTAATGTAAAATAGTCATTTATGGTGTTCCGTAAACCTAAGGGTGTAGAATGTTAACAATTTCCAATCTTCTTACATCAAAACCGAGGAAAATCATATCCTAGGATTGAAATAAGTATTAGTCGAAGCTCGAGTACAATCACATTCAACAATTTTATCCAAACCAACAATTATCCACTCCCCTGAGAATCCTGGGAAGACTGGATTTTTACACGTTTCCCTTTCTCATTCTTCTCGCGCTCGAGCTTGAAATGAACAAGATTAAAATAAATACAACAGCGTAGGAACGTTAAACATTGTTGCAAGTCCTGTACAATTGCAAATCCAATGTATCAAACTTAAGATTCCCGGAATTGTTCCTGGAATGACGTTTCTCTTTAACAATATCTCTGACAGCAGAAAAGAATGATGTCGCAGGATTAAAACGACTGTGAAACAAAACGCGCGCGCACCATTAACACATTGAACGCCAAACTAGAAACCCGAAAAATTCCATAAAATCAAAGTAAGTTATTTCATGAAATAAAAATTGCAAAAAATTAAATGTACGATACCGAGTAATCCTCCAACTTTCTTGCATGTTACAGATCCTAATTAAGTTTAGTACAATGTATATATATGAACGTAAAAATTCTTTTTAAAACCTGCACAAATAATTCCGTCAGCCACATATGGCTGACGTGGCGTTCAACGTGTTAAAAACTGCAACAACGGTATAAATAATCGGAGTATCGTGCGCGCAGTGTACTCGCAGCAGGCGAAGGTACCTGTCGCGTTAATTAAGGCATCTGTTGCTAGGAGACGCACACTGTCCCGATATTAGGCTATTTGGATACGGACTGCTCTACTGCATTTCGTTACACTCCGCAGCTTTTCGTTCCGTTTACCCTTGTTTCCATCTGTTTTCGTTGAGATATTCCAGGACCGATTCTCTCTCCGTTCTCCTCTCTACTTTCACAGTTCAGTTCTCGTATCTGGTCCTCACCCCCATCTCTCTCTCTCTCTCTCTCTCTCTCTCTCTCTCTCTCTCTCTCTCTCTCTCGCTCTCTCTTCGTCTTGATTTTCTCGCGTAACCAAGGGGGATGAAACGGCGAGGTTGGGAGGGGAGTGGAAGCGTAGGAGGAGCACGCATGCATGGACCAGAGGTAGAGAGTGAGAGCAAGCGCATAGGTGGTACAATAATCAACACGCAGGCCCCGTGAATAACGGATGTACGAAGGAGTGCACACGAATACCGGGAGCCGGGGTTTGTCACGTTCAGAATTGTAGATCTCGGGATCAGCGGTTCTCCGTCACCGTTTGCGGCACACTTCCGTGATTCCTGGCCCCGGCTACGCGTTATCCGGGGTAATTGTGATTTATGTCTGCCACGCATTTAGGCTTCCGCCGCGGTTCCCGCGACGACTTTTCGCATCGCGGATTCAATATTCCCGAGCCGTGCGGTTTTCTCGGTCTTCGGATCGGCGTACTCCATCCGATCCGTACATGCGCCACTTGCAAAGACTTTGGGAGACCACGGAACTGTTACATTGTCAATATGTATAATCTTCAATATTCCTCTTCTGTTCGATGTCTGTCGCATTGTATTGCGCTAGGAAAATATAAATTCGCGTCGATACTTTTATTTCTAAATGTTGCACATCATCCAGATATCTCCAGAATTTTTATCGCCAGCCAGAAGTCATCTCCTATATCGCAATCTAATCACTTCGTTTGGAATTATTATGGAAAGAAAGATTTTTATATTCACAGGCTTCCAGTAGACAAAGTGAAAAATAGTCTACTTGGATCTACGAAGTTGATTTAAGAACAAATAACTTCGAAGAGAACATGTTACCGTTGTCAATGAATCATTAAATATTCGCGTGTGTCGAGTCGACACTGTCGACACATCTGCCTAAACATTTCATGTCAAATTTTGTGACGTCTCTCGGTATCCTTCTGTCCCAGACCTCGGAAATTCAGCTCGAAACGAAAACCGACTTCAACGAGCACCTTCGCCTTCTACTTTCCAACAATTCCCGAATCAAACACGTCCTGTCCCCGGAGTTAAACACTGGCACCATCCGAGCATGGTCCTGAAAGGAGCCAGCGTCCCGTCATCAGTTCGGGAATGTTAATCCGAAACGCGGAGCAAGCTTCGCAGATTCCGTTAGCATGGACTCTATGCACCGAAAACTGTGCAGAGAGAAAGAGCGGAAGAAAGAGAGAGAGAGAGAGAGAGAGAGAGAGAGAGAGAGAGAGAGAAGCCAAGAATAGCCGGATAGCTGACGGAGGGTGGCGCGAAAACTGAGACAAAAGGGGGCGACTGAAATACCAAAGGAGCCGGGGACAGGAGAGCCTCGGTGTAGGTGGAGCTGGCAGAGAGATATGCAACGATACGGTAAGGTCGCCGGATGTGGAGGGCGAAATGAATTCATATTTACGGAAGCTGCATGCATATGCGGAGCTTTAAGGCGAGTTTGCGACACGAGATACCGCGAGGTTACAGCCTGACGCCATATTCGAGGGCGGTGTTACCCCGTAGGTAACCGGAGCCGGGACACCCTGATGCTGTGTTGGACCAATTTCACGGGGCTCTCTCGTTTTACCGCGCAAATTAGGCCGAGGAATAAGGCTAGCCCTAACGCGACGCGGCCAGCTCAGTTGCTCAGAGATACGGATTCCACGCTGATGCACGCGAAACAACAACGGAATTGCCCGAGAAGAGATGCCTGGAAACGTAGAACTTCAGCGTCAGTGCATGGTCCAACAAATACGATTTAGGAAGAACATTTCAAACTTCGAGTATTTAGAATTTACTCGTAGAGGTTTTTCTGATTTTACGTGGCAATTCTGTATTTTAAATGTAAATAATTATGCGTTTGTTTCAATCCGATGCTTGTTGGGATATCATTGGGAAGCTTGTATGATTGCTGAAGGGTAGCTAAGAGCTTGCGAAGTAGGTTCATTCGGATCTTGTATTTAATTCAGAACTTAAGAAAAAAGTAAAAGTCTGGGCACCTTCTGTGTCTAGCAGGGACCAAAACTGTTATAACCAGAAAGAAAAAAATGTCATGGAATAACAAGTATTTCGTCGCCTAAAATCGTATTGGTTACAAGCAAGGATTTTTTCTCTGGTTGGTAAATGTTATCGTTGAGAGATATTCATTTAACAGTTACAACTGCTTTGAGCAATCGAAACAGTTTTTTTTTCATCGATAACAGTTATCGAAGAGGATCCAATTTTTTGGGCACTAATAACTGTTATTTGTAACCAAAAAAGTATAAAAATCGGTATTTTTTAATCATTTTGTTCTGTATATTTTGTGTAGATTATCTTAAATTTCAATAATAACCAACTTTTTATTCACGATTTTCATCGTAGAAAATTTTAGAATAACTGTTATTTTTGGTCCCCGGTATCTAGCAATGAACACAAACAATTTTGATTCTTCGTGAAAGTCTACGGTCTAGGTCAGTGTCTAGTGTTTAGTATCTTCTGTGAAAGTATGTCTTCGACACGACGTCTATTAATTTTCATCTCGGTTCTAAGGAAAGAAATAATCGTCTAGGTGGCTTCTGTATCTAGCAATGAACACTGAAAAGGTCAGCGGCCTCGTGGCCGGTGGTTTGGTAGTCAGTGATTTAGTAGTCAGCTAGCCATCACGATTCCAAGCGCCGACACGCTGAGTTCGTGTTCGCAACAGTTTAAGAACATTATGGTAGGGGTAAATTAGTTTACTTGAAAAGTCAAGAGCACAGTATTAAGATCGAGATGAAGTAGAAGTTCCGAGAACTCCATATTAACGTACTTAAACTTGCCGGAATTTCTACTGACGATCCTCTGCAGTCCCTCGGAATCCTAGGAAAGCGCTCGAATCGCGTACAAGAGCATGCCAAGACTTAACTTCGGTCCTGATCTCCACGCGCCATCATCGTCTCCCTTAAGTCTCTTGATACTGTTAAATGTTTGCTTTCAACTTGCCGCCCGAAATCAATTTACCGTCTTCTTACTTACACGCAGAATGCGCTCGTAGAATCACGTAATCCTGCGGACGCAATAGTACGACTTGCGGCCCTGCCAACCGTTCCCAAACAATTGCTAACGAATCCATTAAGAGGTCCAACAGAAATCGATTTACAGAGAATTTCAAAAATACACTTTGTATGTTTCATCACTGATGTTCCTTTAAATTCAAATAAATCTTAAACGTCATGAGAACTAGGTTAATTCCTTGTCGTCGGTGTCGAGGATCTTCAAAATGATCTGCGGTATAGTTCATATGAAATTAGGGAGGGTTTAAGTCATCACTTTCCAGAAATCCCATTTCCTTATGAACTACTGTCTACTTAATATTACCAAATTAGGGGAGGTTTAAGTCGTCATTTTCCTGGTTTCTCATTTGTATATAAAATGCGGACTGTTTCCCAGTATGTATAGAATCTTTAGATATACATTCCAGCGTTACCCTAAACTGGCTTAAATAAATCAATTTTTTTAGGCTTGAAAAAATACAGTAACGATGGCAAAATGTCCGAAGAAACAGATACTGATGTGCAATCTTTAGATTCCCCAGACGAATATCTGACTTTCAATAAGACCTGACAGTTTGACTGAAGACATTTCGCAGCTTCATAGCAACGGCGTGATCGTCTGGCGATTTAGCCGAGCGAAATATGCAATGAAAGCGCAAACATCCGCAGCCTGGCAATCATAACCGTCGAGTAAAACGCCACCCTCGCGTGCACGGTGAAAGGCGTAGCGTTAACTGCCGATAGTCACCCTCGCTGCGACAAAGTCGGGGCAAAGTAGTCTCATTGTCTGGTACGTCCGATTGTTCGCGGGCTGCGCGTGCTCGCCCCCTTGTCTCTTTCTCTCTTTCGTTTCTCCGCCCTTCCTACCCCTTTCTTCTTCCCTTTCCAGTTTTCTCCCCTTGTTTTCTCGCGTCCGGTGAAACACCGTGCCGGGGCACGCGACAACGCATCCTTCTATGCCCGAACACGCATATGGTGTCTGGGCCCCAACACCGGTCACGCGGCAAACGCACGGCCTGTTTATTCTGCGAGAAATTTTTCTACGCGATATTGCACGCCATATGCCATTAATTTGACCCATTCATCAGCATCACCCCAGGTGTGTCGCGCGCGCCGATGCAATAGCGAATTGTTCCCGGTGCACACCGGCGCGGCGCAGCGTGGCTGCAACGCGAATCTGCGAACGCGTGCCGATCTTCTGTTCCCTGAATTCCGCGAGACCGAATCGCGGAATCGCTATTGTCTGTTAACGCAAATGTTGCGTACTCAAATTTTTCCGGAGCGATTATTACCATCTTATCAATTGTTGACAATTATTTTGTGGGTTGGTCACTTTAAGAGAAGTTGGTTCCCTGAAGATCTTGTTTAAAATTAACTGTGGCATAGTTTATACGGTATTAGGGAGGGTTTAGGTCATCATTTTCCTGGTTTCGTATTGGTTTATAAAATACGGACCTGTGGATTTTACAAATTTTTGCCTCCACGAAAAATCAATCGATTATTTATGTACCAGGTTAGGCCCCTTATTCAAAATTAAGGCTTAATGTAGTCCATATCAAATTAGGGGTTGTTTAAGTCATCAGTTTTGCACTGTAGCATTCGTTTATAAACTACAGACGTTCGAAGTTTGTAATCTTTACGATTTGAAATGATTCTTATGGTTGGTTCGTTCTACAACAAACAGTAGATTTCCTATTCTCTACGTCAGAGACCTTGCTTAACAATAGTATAGTGTTCACCAAATTAGAATAGGTTTAATTCATCATTTCACTAATTTCCCATTTGTTCATACAACGCAGGCCTTTGAATAATACCGTCTCTGTCACCTTAACCAGTTAACTGTGTTTAACGAGTATACTCGTCACGAAGAAATGGCAATATTTTGTGTCATGACGAGTACACTCGTCAAAACAGCTATAAATTCAAACAGCGGTTAATTTTTGCGACGCAACTTAGGTACACATTTTTCAAAGAGGTCGCAACAGCTAACTGGTTGAAATAAACAGACTGTACTAAAAAAATGTTATCTCGGAAACTACCAATCCGATTTCCGCGATTCTCGTTTCATTTTAATCAGAAAAGCGTATTCTACGATACAAATGTAAGTTCTAATCGAAAAATTAAGTCTGCATATTTTTGATTCTGCAAGGAAGCAAGTCTGGAAATCCAGCCTAGAGCTGAATCATAAAGCAAGTGGTTAGCGCAGGTAACGGAGCACTCGTGCATGACAAGGCGACACGGAAACAACAAATTGGTGGATCGTTACATTCATCACGGAGTCCCATTCGGCGAAACTATCACCTCGTTCCCTAAACTCGTTTAATGAAACGCTACATCTCACGATACGGTTAGGCATGGATAAGTTGAGCGGCGCATTCAAGAGCGCCGACAACAGGATTACATGTACCGCCGCGGAAGAGTACTTAAACTGATTAAAACAAACTATCAACGTTTTCCGCCACGGAAATTCACCTGGTTCGTGACGCACGCGGTGTTTCGGAAACTCCTTGCGACCGATTGGTCAAACACTCGACCTAAGATCATTTTATTTCGTAATTATCACAATCCTGCAGCTCATTTTACAAAAAATTCAAGGAATGGCCTGTTACAATATTTATAAGAAAATGCAGACAAGTCGCTTTCAATATCACAATTTATTACAATTTTCGTCGGATCCTATCTGGCAACCATGCTCTACCGTTCCAGAACCCGTTAATAAAATTCGTACGACTCACCGCCAACATCCCAATGACTCTAGATCATCGTACCCTATAATTTCAGCGTCGGTCACTTAACACTGACGCGTGGCTGACGGAATTATTCGTGCAGGTTTTAAAATGAATTTTTACGTTGATATATTCATTGTACTAAACTTAATTGGGATCTGTAACACGCAAGAAAGTTGGAGGATTCCTCAGTTTCGTACATTTAATTTTTTGCAATTTTTATTTCATTGAATAATTTACTTCGATTTTATGGAATTTTTGGGGTTTCTAGTTTGGCGTTCAAAGTGTTAAAAATAGCTGCCACTGTCTTCGCATTTCAAAGCGCCGAAGAACTCCTTCGAACTTCACCGGGAAGGTTTGAGGCCCGGTAAAAATGGATCCCGAGGAATTAGGGTACCAGTTAACCAGGGAGTTAATTAACCAGTTAACCGCGGAGTTGAATTTTAAACATCCCTCACGGGCGCGTAATTAAAATCAAGCAATGACGAGTATACGCGTCGAACGCCCTGTTTAGGTCTCTGGCACGGTTGAAAGTCGACGATAGTCTCGTCTAGCAAAACGTCCTGCACATCGTGGCATATTGTTTGTTAAACAATTAACCGAATGAAAATTCGTTGTTCCAGTCCAGGTCTGTCGTTTCCTCCCTCTGCGGGGGTGGAGGAAGGGTTAGACGCGACTAATGGGAACGAGGATCCCTTTCCGCGGTGACTAAGGGCGGGTTTTCATCCATCGGCACAAAGTGCGCAGCGAGAACAAGCCCGGGACACATCATCCGGAGATTAATCCGGCTCTGGGCACCGTGCGATCGCATTACGTCAATGACGCACTCGCGAGAAAGTGTGCGTTTTTCTTCTTCTGTCGACTTCCCCCGGTCTCGTCTTTGCGATTCCTACTGAATTGTCATCCTGCGCGACTTTGATGACGCGCGCCGGCACAGGCTAACGGAGGAGCGGGATTTTTGCGAGTTTCGGTCGGAGATGAATTTTTATGTCGAGTGTATGGGGTGTCTGAAGCGGTTCCATGTTGGTGGTAATGTTAAACTACGGGTTTTATACATTTACAATAAAAGTTCCTAAAAGTTTTGTAACGAAAGTTTCTTACGTTCCCTTCGCCTTGCATCTCTGCCCTTTTCCTAGATCCCCTCAGAAGCCTTTCCATCAGCATCCCCCATCTACCCTAGATCCCCTTTCCTTTCCCTTCCCTAGATCTCCCCCTTGCCTTCTTTTGCCAAGGTCCCCAATTTCCCCTTCTACCCCATCCCTCCAGGGCACCACCGGAAGTCTAAAATAATTTCGAAATTACAGCACGATCAACGAACTCCGTCCCGACGCGAATAAATGTCGGCCGAAATCTCATTTGGCTCGTAAACGAAACGAATTAATACCGCAAGTCGCGTGTTCGCATTACAGACAATAAAGATCCAGAGGCAGAGAACAGCGCGATAAAACAGAACGTTATTCATTACCGTTCATACGGACGATAAAAGTTGCTCTCAGGCACAACACCGTCGGAATACAAAATGAGCCTCTCCGTGGCTTTGGTGGAACGCATACCCCCAGCCACTATTTATGAAATCAACTGTGTATCCAGAACGCGGGGGGAAAAAAAGAGCGACGAGCATGACGGCGGCGACGAGGAGGAAAAATGAAACCGACACTCGGGCCCGTGTATCGTCCTTTGTGTACCGTTCCACGGTGGCTGTCGTTGGCGACGACGCGTAAGACATTCGCGGATTACCGGGAATGACAGCGCAGCTCTACCCGTCACTTTTACGACGATAATATTTCAGCGAGACGTCACTGGTCTTCCTGTCTCGCGTATCGTTCCGCGGATAAGTAGTGGTGCGCCGGAACATTTCTCTCGCCGCGAGCTAGATCCCGCCCCCGTGATCTCTGAACGCAAGAATCCGACGATCATTCCCGTCGTCATTCGGTTTTAGTGGCGCGCGTTCGTCGCTGAATATTGCAGACGCGTTGCGCCGCTCCGATGAAAGTCGGCTTTGCTAAATTATGCGAATTCGAAGCCCCTCGACGACACGGATTCGTCGACGAGAGCATCGAACGAGAATTTATTGTTTTTCATCGAGACGATACCGCGGCACAAATGCTTTCAATCGATGTCTTGGATCGTTAAGCGCGTGGCACAGGACATTTTTAATCACTCGTCGAACAGAAGAAACTTGATTCTGTCCGGTACGAAAGAGTTCTTCGACGACACGGAATTACTAAGGGGAGCACTAGATGGGAATTTCTTTTTCTAGCAAGATCATACTGCTGTACGAATGATTTTGATCGATGTTTCTAGATGTTGAGGACGCGTAGCGTCGACAGGAAATTTTGTATTCATCGCAGAAACTATTTCTAGTTTCGGAATTTCACGTTAAATCGCCATTTAGAAATTCCGGATAAAAATGCGTAAATGATATAGCTTCATCTGCGGACGTGAAAACGAATCTAAAAGCAATTACGAACAGATTGATTGCTGCCAGATTGCCCGAGAGAATAAGCAGTCGTCCACTTAAAATTTTCTTTCTTCCGTCTAATAGAGGCAGAGATTAGAGTCATTAGCCTCGTAGTACAGCCTCATAATGACGAAGTAGAATTGTACGACCAGTTTTTCTAAGCGCCACGCCGCCGCGATAATTGCGCGGCTCTCTGGTTAAAGATAATAAAATAACAACCACGCCGAGGGTACCAGTGGAATTTGAATGAACAGCGGCCGTGGCATCCTGATCAACGAGTTTTTGCTCTTGTCCAGATGAGTCTTGGGCGGCACCGCGTTCATTGAGGAAGCAGCACTATAATGATTTTTATCCCCGCTATGGCCGCCGCCGGCAACTCGTTGTTCTCGCACGAACACCTCTACACAGCTCCATAAATCAACGGGTATATGCAAACACGGGATCGCTTTTACACGATATTAACCGAACAGGCCGATTAACTAAAATGTCACATATGCGATTAAAGGTTCTGTGTTCGACCGGTGGAAAATCGATGGTGAAGGGAACGAGTTTCGATTTGTGTTCGTGACCATTCAAAAGTGTAATAGCAAAAACAGGTGGGAAAACATTAACGTTCTGCCAGTCTAATAACTCGCGATTTTCGAGGAAAATTCCCATTTCTCCATGGCTTTCCGTCGAATTTTTATTTGGAAAAATTTAAACATTTGGCTGAAGCATCAATTTTACATTAAATTAGAGACTATAATGAGCATCTCTGAATTTTTTCACGCTTCCCTGAGACCTAGAACAAAATCGGGCAACTGTCTTTTGCAGATGAAGGGCTCAATCTTAAATATAGTTCTAAAAACTGTACGTCTTAGAAGTTTAAACATTTGGCCATAACATAACTTGTACAATAAATAAGAGATTATAATAAATGTCTGAGAATTTTTTCAGCCTTCTTTGATGCCTAGAACATAAAAGAGATCGGGCAAATATTTTGCAGACGAAGGGTTGAATTTTAGACAACGTCTTGGAAATAAATTTCTGGTCTTCGAGGCATTGCGAAATTTAAAACCTCGATCAATTTTGATTTTTTAGGATTTTTATACGGATCTTGAAAGTCTGAGCAATTAAATATATGCCTGTCTCACCCCCTCTCTTTGAGTTCACGTCTCCCCAAGCTTCGCTTTCGAGTCATCCCCGCGGAAGTACTTCACCAACCCCTATTTCTCACCCTCGTTTTTCTCCGGCTTGGTGCGCTTCTTCTTTTGTTTTCACCCGTCATCCCCACCCGTGCGACCCTCACCTTGAATCCGACCACACGCGCGCCTGCTTATTAAATTTGATATCGGACCGGTTTCGTGGATCGTGGATCAAGAGTTTCTGTGTTTCTGTTTTTGTGATCCTCTTGTTAATGACTCCAGGGTTTATGAACCGAGACCGGGAGTCAAGAAGGGGTGCGAGGACACGCCTCTACAGGGTGTGCGCAGAAGAATTAATTTGTTACCACGAATTTATAGCGTGTGTTCTTTAATCTGCTGCTTATTTTATTTTTACATGCGAAGAGCAACTATAAAATACAACGTAATCATCTCAATTTGATTAATCCTGCTGTGGCACCCCGGGGACTTGTCCGAGCTTGTAGAAATTTTCTGCGTGCATTTTTTGATAGTATTGCCAAATAATTGCAAGTACGAATTTTCATTAAGTTTGCTTCAATATTAAAATTTTTTAATAATATCGTAATTTTTCATTCTATACTTTTGGAAGGTTGTCGTTGTGACATTTTGTTAGATTTGAATTTATCTTGTGTATTGTTGAAGTCACATATTTGTTATTTGCATTTTTCAAGTCCTGTTTGATTTTACTGCTAAAACAGAGAGCATTTCTTTATTGCAACTCCAACCATTTTATAATATATAGTTTCCAACTCCTTTTCAAGTTAGATACATTTTATTCAGTTTAGAAACAAATTAAATTATGGAGGATCGAGTCGAATAGAAATTTATATTCGGTTCCAATATTTCTGAAAGTAGATTTTTAGAAGCCCCTGAAGGTTTAAGATCTCCCATGAAATGATTGAAATTTATGTCGACAAGAAAGCGTGAAAGGCAGAATGGAGATTTCCGCCGGCAACATTTCTACATCTATGTTCTACACGTATGTAGATTCATGTTGAAGGGGGGTGCTCGAGCATAATATTTTTTCGATGACGCGGGAATGCCTCGCAGAACACGTTTCAGCAGTTTACGATAAAGTCATGAATCTATTCACACGGTAGTCATAAACGGAGAGACGAGGTTTCTAACAATACACGTGTCTTCGGCCATATGGTGAATACACGCGGAGGCTTAGAGGATATTTGAAAAGGATCGCTTTAGGGGATGTCGAGGAGGTTTTTTTTCACTGCTTATGGTATTTTAATACTGGCACGGTGACGGGGCGCAAGTGCACAATGTCGTTTCGTGCACAGAATCTTGACAATTTCATCCTAACTATTTCAATACGATCTTCAGAATTCTTTGCCCGGAACAACATTAAAATATTATCAAATCCTTAAATTCGCCGGACATTACGAAAATCTCAATATCATACAAATCTCAGCACTACAAAATTCTCGACAGTTTAAACATTTCAGCATTACAAAAATCTCAGCACTACAAAATTCTCAACAGTTTCCAAATTTCAGCATTACAAAAATCTCAGCGCTACAAAAATCTCAGTACTACAAAAATCTCAATTGCATAAAAATCTCAGCACTACAAAAATCTCAATTGCATAAAAATCTCATCACCACAAAATTCTCAACTCTATGAAAATTTCAGCACTAAAAAATTCTCAACAGTTTAAACATTTCAGCATTACAAAAATCTCAGCACTACAAAAATCTCATCACGACAAAATCTCAATTTCACAAAAATCTCAACACTACAAAAATCTCAGCGCTATAAAAATTTCAGCGCTGCAAAAATTCGACGCTGCTGAACGCTTTATTATATTCAATTGTCAGCAAGCTTCATCGCAAAATAAGCATTTTTGCGAATCAGAGACGATACCTACAGTCCACTGAGAGGAACCGCTAAATCAACCGTCAATTATCAACCCCCAAAGCAATCACACCATAAATATACATTTTTTTGAACACATTTTTCAGGACACCAAAAATTGAATGATAAAACAACTTCGCCTCGGTCACTGATCAATTTAACAGTTAAAAAATAAAATGGACACTGAGTTTGCAGTTAAACTCACATTTTCTGTGCTCCCAACTTGTCAACCCCCTGCTACGCGAAGTATCGCGATCAAATCGCCTGAAAATGCAGCAAACCCATCGGCAATTTTTCCCATCGTCTCAAATTTCTTCGCGACAGCGAATCGCGGGGGTAGCGTGCAGAAAGCAAAAAGGAAGGCTCCTGAAAGATGGAGCGGCCGCAAAACCGTTGAAAAACGAGGGTGAGAAACAGGGGTTGGAGAAGTGCTTCCACAGGGATGACTCGAAAGCCTGTAGCGAGGGAAAGAGCCTGAGCCGAGAACATAGAGAGAGAGAGAGAGAGAGAGGGGGGGGAGGAAAGCAAGGGCGACAACAGGACGAGGATAAGACGAGAGGGAGGTAGAGCCGCGGTGACAAGGGGTGGTCGAGGGTAGGGGAATGAGACAGCCATACATTAATTACTCGGATGTTATATGCATGTTGATGGGATACATATGTATGAGCACTTGTAAGTAAGTTGCGTGCTGGTTGTGCCAAGAGAATATTCCCCGGGGAGGCCCGGCGACGGTCTGGCATCGAGATTTCAAGCGGGACGAGGCGGGGAGGGGCGGAATCAAGCGGAGAGGAAGCGGAGCCGTTGTCTCGCCCCATTTAAAAACGCGAAAAATTTTCCTGCGCTCTGTTCCTAACCGGCCAGACGAGCAGACAGACTCCGAGCACCGTAGAAAGGGGTGGTCTTCGATTCCGAGGAACTTTATTCGCGCTCGGCGAGACGAGTCCCGAGGGGTGTGCACGTTCCTAGCAGCCGGGGGTTGAAAAACGACGTCCCCAGTCCCAGAGCCGCGAAAATTCGCTGCGATTTGCTTACGATTCACTGCTGCGAGCCTCGACCCTCCTGCGGGCCACGTCTGAGCACCGTTCGAACGTGTATTCGCTCGGTTCTGGACCAACGGCACCGTGTCGCACGCGTTCCAATTGCTCGAGAACCTAATCTTGCGCGAACGATCCGAAATACTGGCTCGAAGTTACGAAGCGCAACGCTCTCGAACGTCTTCAACCGTGCGCGAGTCGAAAGCATTCTTTCGTGGACATTTCTTCCAAAAACTCTTAGACAGCGGAGTTTATATGACAAAAACGAGCTGTCAATCCATCCTTTGAATAATTTACGTTTTCTCGCGCAACAAGGCTCGTCTTTCGGGAAGATCGATTCCGTTCGGTCGCTGCCGGGGGATTTAACGCGCTTCTCCGGAAAGTGAAATAGCAAAAGATCGCTCGGGATTCGCGGCGGAGGCCGGAGTTCCTCGTAAACGCGTTTTACAGCGCCGGAATAATTATTCGGGCCATAGTAACGGGGCCATGCTCGCAGCAACTTGCGGCACAACGGCGAACTAAGTTCATCAAAACAGACAAGTAGCTGAAAAACCCTCGCCACTGTTTCGTTTCAAGTGGCGAGCGGTTGAAATAGTGGCGAACTTGTTGCTATTTTTCTCAGTCCACGCTCCACTTTGTCGATCCTGTTCCCCACCGCCCCCCATTTCGCTCGCCGCCACGCCTCCTTCTCACTCTCGTCGGGACGCCGCCATCTTTCTTTCGCTCCTTGATATAATTATGCCGCGGTTTTTTACTCGCGGTGTTTGGTTACCGCTGCGGTTCCCGGGCGGTACAGACGGATGAAAAGCAGCTTCCCGTCGCTTTTCTCCATTTTTCTCTCTCTCTCTCTCTTTCTCTTCCCCCTCTACACCCCTTCCCAACCCCCTCGCGTTCCCTCTTTTCTACCCCTCCTTTTGAAACACGTTCCCGAAGAACTCGGCCTCTGGACGGAAGCGGGAGAATCCCGTGGCTGTTTAAATGCGCCGGTGGATGTTTAGCGTCGTCTCCAGGAGTTTCTTCTTTCCCCGGTGGAGAGAGGAATATTTAAATGGAAACATGGATTTTTCAAAATGAAACATTACGCTGCGACGAGCCGGTGACAATTAAAAGCGCGGAGATTAATTCCGCGGAATGGGGCCACTTTGCGCGCACTGTCCGGCTGTTCGCTCTGGGGAGCGCGAGAAATGAATGCACTGCTATTGTTAACAAGGCAGGATTTACGCTTGTTATAAGATCTTACTGCAAGATATTTGGTTGAATATATGTACGGTTAAAATAAACCAAGACAGAGCTCCCCGGAAACATTGAATTAAATCGTCTGGTACTCGACACGAAAATAGCAAGGAGAAAAGGACGGATAAGTATTAACAAAAAAAATGTTTCAACAATGACGGAATAGAAATAACACTGTCTATGTAACAGTAAGTGCTGACAGTCTATAAACAGCTCAGCCAAAAATGTGCACGCTTAAATTACATCTAGAAATCACCTAAAAATGTTCAATTAAATCCCAAGAAACTTGGTACCAGAAATGACCAAAATGGACGAAAAATGTTCGAACACAGATGTATTAAAAATAATACTGTCTATGTAACAGTAAGTGCTGGCAGTCTATAAACAGCTCAGCCAAAAATGTGCATGCTTAAATTACATCTAGAAATCCCCTAAAAATGTTCAATTAAATCCCAAGAAACTTGATACAAGAAATACGAAATGACCAAAATGGACGAAAAATGTTTGAACACAGATGCAGTAAAAATAACACTGTCTGTGTAACAGTAAGTGCTGGCAGTCTATAAACAGCTCAGCCAAAAATGTGCATGCTTAAATTACATCTAGAAATCACCTAAAAATGTTCAATTAAATCCCAAGAAACTTGGTACCAGAAATACGAAATCACCAAAATGGAAGAAAAATGTTTGGACACAGATGCATTAAAAATAACACTGTCTATGTAACAGTAAGTGCTGACAGTCTATAAACAGCTCAGCCAAAAATGTGCATGCTTAAATTACATCTAGAAATCCCCTAAAAATGTTCAATTAAATCCCAAGAAACTTGGTACCAGAAATACGAAAAGGCCAAAATGGAAGAAATATGTTTGAACAAAGCTGCATTAAAAATTACACTGTCAACGTAACAAGTGCTGACAGCTCCAGCAAGAGTGTATAATCTGGAAATAAATCAAGAAAGAGCTCATGGTATCCAGATAGTAGCTCCCCTCCACAAATCACCGGTCCCCTATAAAGAGAATAAAATCCATTATGAAACATTCTAAATAAAATTCCCGATTTATAAAGGAGGTGCTCGATCAACGGTCCGCGGTGGATCCCCATAGGTCACGGGAAACGAGCTCGGGGAGAACAATCCGGGAAAATTCCGCGAGCCTCGTTATTTTTCCGCTCGTGTCCCCGTAAATCTCGAGGAAATCGGTAACCGATCACAAATGCACCTATCCCCCGGATGTCCCTTGCGCCCCCTCGCCTATCCACGGTGCAGCGGAACGCTTATTGACTCTGCAAATTAGTAAGAAGCGGCACTTTACGACCTTGCCGACGGCAAATGAAGGCATTAAGCTCTCGGAGCCAGGGCGTTTGCATAAAATTTCCGCGGGCGCACTTAGAACGGTTACACCGCGGCCCGCGATAGATCGATCGATCGACGTCGATTAATGCAAAGTGGATTAACGATCCACGGGCAACCGGCGTCGCTCAAGTATTAGTTATGCCACCATAAATACACACGGC
This sequence comes from Halictus rubicundus, assembly GCF_050948215.1. Taxonomy (NCBI): domain Eukaryota; kingdom Metazoa; phylum Arthropoda; class Insecta; order Hymenoptera; family Halictidae; genus Halictus; species Halictus rubicundus. The sequence continues at coordinate 18,628,690 of NC_135154.1, read as the reverse complement.
CGCGCGTGATTTCAATTTTAGACCGTTAATGGACGCGGACGCCGACCCTGGATCATTTCCCCCCCCCCCCACCCCCCCTCACTCTCTCGCGCTCTCTGGATCGTTCTCTTTCTGCCCTATCCCCTTTCGGAAACAAACACACTCGTAATTAGTCGACGTCGAACAACATCCGAGTGAATTAAGATGCGGCTTACGACAGCGCAAATATTTGCATCGCGCGCAGCTGCTCGGTTTGAAATTTAGCGGGAACCGCAGCGACGCCTGACCACTGCACCGATGCCCAGGAATTCGACGAGATGAAGTTACCAGTGGTTGGAATCCACCGGGTGGGCCAAAAGAATTGTCGAGAATCTAATGGACCAGTCAGCATAATTTTCTTCCGATCTTTAAACTCCCGGTTCTTTAGGTTCTTAAAATTTCTTTGTCTAACGCCTTCCGTCGCAATTGTATCTTTAGTGGAGAATTGATTGAACATTTCGTTTAGGCAACACTTATACGGTGAATCAGGGACTTTGATATGTATATCGGAATTTTTTCAGATTTTTATACAGCCTGGAACAATAAAAATTTAGGCGCGAGAGTAGAAGACTTGTAATGTGGGTGACGGTAATTGAATTGTTTAACGCTACACCTACCATCCATTAAAAGTAACTGACATGTGTTGCTTTATAAAGATTACAAGATTAAGTTTGTATTGAAATTATGCTATTTTTATAATAATATATGTTTGATTTAAGAAATTTATTCCACCATTTCTTACGATAGTCTTCATTATTTCAACAATTCCAGGCTAAATAATCCGAGTCAATTCAGCAAGTAGGTACAGTGTTTTCTCGATATTTGTCAGCGACATATATCGTCCAGGAGATACTGTTACTCTTTGATCCACGTGAACGACGTACCCAAGCAGTATTATATTTACACTCCTCGGCGTTCGAGGCCCTTCGAGCTTCGTGGGTATAGTTCTGCGACTTTTATCGCCCAGGTATTTGCGACATATATCGAGAGAGGACTGTAGTTTGGCTAGTAGGTTTAATGTTAATAAAGTCCACATGAAAGTGAACATAAATTTGCATAGAATCTGCTGTCACTTAAAATTAATTCACAAAATCATCTATCAAATACAAAATTGTATTTTTAATATCCAGAGGAGCAGAATAAAAACGACCCAAAATTTTAATAGAAGCTTTTCATTATACCGTGTTTTTAAGGCCTGGTATTTTGCCAGGAAGCCCGAAGGGTTGCAAGAAATTTCCCCGGTATTGTAGTATCAACTCTCCCGTATCAGCAATCGGAAAAAAAAAACGTTACTTTGCCGTTTATTTTTAAAGAAGTTAATAGAGCTACGCGAGCAACGGAAACGCCGGGACGAGAAACAAAATATGGAACGGTGGATAGGGGGGCTCGATAGCGAGGGTAACGAACGAACCGGGGGGAAAAAAATTTGCCAATCATATATTCAAATGCAGAGCTCGAGTCCCGCGGTATCGACGGATCGACGGACACGGCTGGCAAAAAAAAATAGAAATTCCATTTAGAACGTTTTCCGCCAACAATATCCGTGACGTGTAACCCGTCCCGCACGAGCGACATCGATTTTATTAATTCGGACGTCCTCCGTGTGACATTGAGCCAGCGGCACAAAAAAAAAGAATTTTTCACCCTTGGTAAATCTTCGGACATTTTGAAACCCTACCTCATCCTCGAAAAAACATTTTTGATCGAAACACAACGCGAACGTTCGGGTTTTTTCTGATTCAAAAGAGAGGAGTAGTTACGAGAAGAAAACTTTTAATATTTTTTGTTCAAATTTTTCTCTTGCATATACCTTTTTTTTTGGAAAGATTAATTTTATAAATCAGTAACGATCAACATATTTGTAAATTCCACGCAACTTTTCTTTCTCTGAATTGAAGAAAACTTCTTTGTTCGGACACTGAAAACAAATAATGACAAAGGCTCACGGTAACAATTGGAGAATATATTGATTCACTTTGAGACAATGAAAATATTTTCTCATGAGACCACACTGTATTTTCCGTGAAATAACAATGATGTACATGCGAGTGACACTAATTTGAAGAATTGATGGAAATATTTTTTAATCACAGAAAAGAACATAAAAATATAAGCTAGCAGTAGAAAAGCAGAAAACACAAGTGACTCCGTACGAAATAGAAGACAAGGAGGAAAGAGACGATCAAAGGAAAACAGAAGAAGACAAGAAAAGCGATGCAAGGCAAAGAGAAAAAATAATAGGCCGTTAAGAAAAGAGGATAAGAAAGATGAAACGTGTTGAAGGAAAATCGATTCGGATGAAGGGGTCGGGGGAGGGGGGGGGCGAAAAAAGAACAGCCGAACAAGAGGAAGAGAACAAGGGATTGCGAGTAGGAGATTTTTATGAAAAGCAAGGATTAGATTTACCAAACAGGCTCGGGTCTGCGTTCGGAATGAAAGGGGGAACGGAATGGAAGTGGCCAGTAAAATTCACTTAACGCATCGAGCGGATGAAAAGAAAACTAAATGAAAATGGCTGTTTGCGGTAGTAAAAGCGCCTGAAAGTTGCCGCAAACAATGCTAGGGAGCATTTAAAACAGGCTTTCGTCCGGGGCAGAGGAGACCGGGCAGGTGGCGAGATAAAGGTATCACGGTGCCGCGATTTCCCGAGGACCAACGCTTTTTGTTTCTACCCTCGATCGCGAGAGACCTTTCTCTACATACACACACACACACATACACACATACACGCACTCCTCACCCCCGGAAAACCAACTTCATCCGTGAAAACCCTCGTTCGAAATCCGACACGCGGGTTATTGAAATCAGGCAATCTGTTATTCTTGCGTCCCGCGAAAGTTCCACGCGATTCCGAACGATAGACCGGGAACAAAAGCTTTCGCCTGTTTTGCACAATAGTCCGCTGTGTTTTCCCGCCGACGAAAGCCGGTTCATTCGATCGCTCCCGTAAATAGTAAATTATTAGTCGAAACAGGCGTTTCATTAACGCGTTGACTGCACCTAAAAATGCACGGTCGATCCAAAAACGATTTGTATAACCGATTCTCGGAAAATCGTCGACATTTAAATTGTGATAATTTCGTAGAAACAAACAGCACAACCACGAGCCCCGGAGGAAAAATACATAAAAATTTTCTGTTAGAATTCTGACTGGGAAAATAATGAACGAAATGGCAAATGAGAGTGAATAAATTCTAATATAATTAAAAGATTGTGCTCCACTAATACGACATTTTAAGGTTGTAGAAAAATCGAAGGATAAACATTGTCACCGATACAGTGACGCGGAATTCGAGCGGAATTTTCAGTTTCGCGGCGAAATTCCGTAAGTGAAAAGTTCCGAATGAAATTTCGCCCCGCAGTTCTCCGTCTTCAAGAAAATCGACTTTGAAGACCCGTCCGACATGTACACGCATACGCGCGCGCGCGCACACACACACGCGCGCGCATACATGGGCTTATAGCAAATAGAAAACGGGTGCGTCGTGAAACGGCACGTTAGCCATTTTTTATTCAGCAGCACGTCCACCCTGCTCGAAAATTCGGATTCAATTTTTTTTAAAGCGAACACAGAGAGGCCGCGAGAGAAATTTCAGCCTTTTGCTTTTCTCGTTTTACACTCTTTTTCCGCACGGACAGAATTCCACGGTCGAACGGACACTTCGCGTCCGAGAATTGTTTTCGCGCGTATGCTGTCGCTCAGAAAGTTTCGTTCGATTTATCATTAGACCGCGGACTTCGAGCGTAATGCTCGCGTCAATGATAACTTTGGCGAAACGCCGGGAATTTCGGGAAGTTCACGATCGCTCGAAAATATTTTCAGTTTATTTTACGGCGCTGTCGAGGACCGGAGTCGTGACTTCGTGGAAACTGTGGTTATCGAGCGACGCGTCAAGAGAGTATAACTTTACTCGCGATGGGAACGATGGAAACTTGCCTTGGGTTGATTTGTGCGTGATTTGGGGAAATAAATAGACGATTCATATGAACGCACGATTTTTCATATTATTTTATTCCACTGTATCATAACTTAAATTAGTTTTCATAGAAATGCTCAGAACGTTAGCAATCGGGTAACGATGTTATTAAATTTCTAACAAACCTATGCTCCTTTCATGCATAAATAATTTACACAAATTGTATCGCTATTATGTTTGCATAGATAAACTACCAAAATTGTCACATATTTCGTCGTCGTAGAATTTAACGAGACCGAAGAGAACTAATAAATTGAAATTAAAACAGCACTAGAAACGCATTTGCCAATTTTTCCAAAGTCCCCGCGCTTTACCAGGCACAAATTTCGCGTTCGAAGGGACAAGTAGAAATAAATAAATAAAACTCGCACAAAAGGGAGCGCGTGGGTGCGGCACGCGCTGTTCGACAGCGGAAGAATGTTTTCCCGCGAGAAGCGGGACCGTCAAAGTGTTAAACGCGCATTGTACTGGAGAGGCAAACCCTAACGATATTAGGTTATCAGCGAGAGAGAGCGTCGGTGCAGAACAGGATTGTTCGGAGCAGCCATTGATGACACTGGTCCGTAACAAACGCTCATTGTTCCCTTTGTTCCGTCTGCGTAATGCTGGCCCCGAAACGATTTTTCACACTCCGGGACGGGTAAATTAAAATCAGTGCCGCATAAAACCTGCCCCCCTCCCACCCTTCACCACCTCCCACCTTCCCCTCTTCCACCCCCTCGTCAACCGTTGTTCTTCGATTTCTCCGGGCGTGGGCGGAAGCGATGGCGCCCGAAAACATTTGTCCCCTTTGATTGCGCGGCGCTGGCATGGCGCTAGAACGTCCGCGCGTTTTCATCGAAATGTTAAATGGGTCGTAAGTCGTCCCGCTGCCATTTACAATATTCCGAATATTCGGCCGTGTGGCACGCGATAATTAACGCACCGTCAATTAATTGCTCCTCCGTTTCGCCCCGTCAACGACAAATTCGCCCTCGAGTCATTCTAAAACAGCGTCGCTCTCTCTCTCTCTCTCTCTCTCTCTCTCTCTCTCTCTCTCTCTCTCTCTCACGTTTCGATCGTTTTCGACGGAGGAACAAAAAATACCGTGCATGATTTCGCATTCCCTTTTTCACTCTTAACTTGGGCTTTTTTAACCGGTGCGGCAACGCGACGGCGTGCGAGATTAATTTCGAAATCGCACTACCACGGCCTTCGCTCGATAATTTCTCGCTCTGTGTTCTCTGCTCGCATACGTTTTTCTTTCGCGGTTAGTTCTCTTTTTTCACGCGGCGCGCGAAACAAGCTTCGCGCAATTTTTAATTAATCTCCGCCGATCGTTGACAATTACAGCCATTTTCAACGACTTCGTATCGTGGAGACGTAATTTTTTTAACTTCACTAGCTGCGCTTCTGCGTGAACATTATTTTGACTGTGGGAAATTTTTAGGGATTATAATGAACTTTTATTCATCGCGAAATGTCGCGCTGTTAGTCGAACGACCGGTGACAGATTTTTCATTTTTCGATTATTGTACGTTCAGTGATCGATCGAATTGTCAGAGCCACGATATGAAAAATATTTGTTTTCAATCCACGCACGTAGACTCTCCTTTGAAAATTGATTGTTTAATGCAACGCTGTCAACTTATGCAAGATGGTTCTCAGAATTTGTTCACACACTGTGGACGTATAAAAATGCGTTTATGGAAAATGATTTTATAGGGAGAATCTTTCGTGAGATGATAGTTTGCGGAGACACTTAACCCTTTGCACTCGAAGCTATTTTAACTCCAAAACGAAACATTTCTTCCGACCTAGAATATTTCCCATCTATATATTTTTTTTTCATGCTATACATACGGAAATGGTGCAATTTACTCGTACAATACTGGAATGTTTAGTAATTTATTGGATACAAACAAATTTAATAACGTAAAAAATATTTTGAATAATGATGCAGCAATTTTTAGTGGCGCCTTACAGTCGCCATTCGAGTGCTAAGGGTTAACACTCTACTCAGAGCTCAGTACACTTGGTATTAAATTGACAAATTACTTTGAACAATTACCATCAACTTTCCCGAGTCCCGAATTTCCCATTCAAAAGTCGAAAAGAAAATAAATTTTCGGCACGAAGAAAATCAATTTTTGATAGAAAGTAGAAGATTAGATCGCTGAGATAACTGTCACCCTGCAGCAGCATGCTTGCTGGCTCGATTTCCGAGGCTAGAGCCGCCTCTATCGGCCCGACAGCCTGTTAATTAAACGGAAACAATTTTTCGATGATGCTACAGGCCAATTACTCGACCAGCAGACCGCCGCGACGTCAACAATGATTTGCATCGTCGATTAAAACGCAAAACGATGCCGGCTCGCGTGGCTGTCAAGAATATTCAGCGCTCGTTGAGTCGTTAACTCGCTTAAATGCGTTCCTTCTCTTATGAATATGCAAACGGGTTATAATGCGTGGGTTATTTGTCCGCGTGGCTCGCGATAGTACGGGAAACACATCGGCTCCCACGGGTGCGGGATTCAGTTAATGGATTAATAACTTGATCACCGGCGTGTCCTTTTATTAAACAATCATCTGGAGATCGAGTCCTTGTTAAGCGTGGCACGCAGGGAGATTCTAATCGCCGTGTGATTGAATAATCTCGAGTTCACAGATGCGAATGAATCTTGTCACCGCCTGATAGTGATCGCGGGAACGTCATGAGATTAACGAAATCTGAGGGGTCCTGACGACTTTACGACTTCGAGGATTTTTAGTTTTCGTTATTGAGAAGTTGGAGAGATGTGTAATCCAAATGTTAGATAAATAGGGCCTGGAATCCTTGGTGCTAGGGCTCTACTTGAGCTAAGCTACTAGGACCCTAAGGGTTCAGTCAGTTTAGGGGCCCAATAATTCATCATATTCAATACTGAGCACCTAAACTAATACTAGGCCTTGGAGACCTCAATTTTAGGACCCTATCAATGCTAAGCAGCTAAGATCCCGGGGTCCCAGAAATGATACTTTATTCCCAGAATGATATTTTATTGAGTATTGGTTATTTTTAAGAATTGAGCACTTAGACCGAGTATGGCTTTCAAATATTAGATAAATAGGGCCCAGGAACCTCGGTTCTAGAGCTCTATTTGTGCTAAGCTACCGAGGCCTTCAGGATTCAGTCACTGACTTAATCACAGGCTTAATAGTTTATTCTTCTCATTACTGAGCACTTGGACTAGCTTCCTACTTCATATATTGTACTACTAGGCCTTGGAGAGCTCAATTCTAGGACCTTATCTATCCGTGCCAGGCAGCTAAGATCCTTGGACCAAGTATTTATTTCAAATATTAAATAAATAGGGCTTGGAGAACTACATTTTAGGGCCCTTCGAAAGCTCCAGCTTTCTAAGTTTTCAGTGACTTTAAGACACTTGGATCAAGCATCTACTTCAAATAGCAAGCAAACAGTCTACATGACAACTTGATTCGAGAATCCTGTCAGTGCTAAGCTATCAGGCTATCAACGTCCCAGAGACCATCTTAATTACTATGTATCTGAGATCAATCAGTCAGGATGTGCACTAAATAAAATAGAAAATCTATTTGCGGATTAACTTGAGCGTAACCTGTATCTTGCGATGAACGTGCAAATGAGGAGTTTTCGCGAGACAGTTTGCTAACCTCACTAATTATAACGAGCAATGAGACGGCACAGTAGGCGCACTTTCTTTGCTAACTAGACATTCTTGGCAACCGTTCGCAGACGGAACCAACTACTACGGGGAATATATGAACCGTCTAATTGTCATTAACGGGGCATCTTCGTCGGTGTAGCGTTACACTTAGCGTCTATTTGTCCGTAGTTTAATTATTAACGAAAATTATGTATTCACCGTGCAGCTTAGAGAGTAACCGAGACAGAAAGAGAGGGGGGGGGGGGAGAGATGGAAAGAGCGAGTTACTTCAGGCCGGTCCGGTTAATTGCCACAATTAGATTTGATTAATGCTTCTAATTACACTTTCTTTTTTCATCGCGTAACGAGCCCTGGGTATCGCTGCCAGTGAATCACCGCGGTTAGGGCTGATATATGCAATGAAAATTAATATTTGACGTAACCGAGCAATCAACGAAATTTATTTAACGCGGTCCCCCCTTGACAAGAAACTTCCGCCGTGCGAATTTGCAATTTCCATTTTTTTATTTTATTTTTTTGACACGAACTTCCTGCAGGGTCTCCATTAAACTACGCAATTTATTTTCACTAGTTGACTGTTATCGAGTCATTTAAATACTTAATGACGTCATAATTAGAATGTTGCAAACAGTGTATCCTGAACGGGACACCAAAGTAATTGCTATTCGATTAGGAGCGAATTTGATTACTATACTCGATATTAATCAATAGAATACACCGGCACAATTCAAAATTAATTGTCTCGCTATTTAACAACTAGTCCGCTATGATACAGATGCTCGACGAAAGTGTTTTAATTATTCGATAATAATTTATACATTGTAACTCCAAATTGAATGTCACTGCATAAAGTTATTTCATTGCACAGGTGTTTAGATAGCAATCACGATAAGACAAACAGTCGTCACTGGCAATTAATAACGCTCCATGCTTTTATTTATGTTAGCCGATCTTAACTCAAACGGCAAGAGTAAAATCTGAAATTACCACACTTAATTAACGAAGTTTCACCCGCTTACGTAATACATTCCGACATAATTAGCAATGTACGCAAAATGCTACTCGTAACTAATGCAATTTTGTGCTGGAAACCGGAGCGACTGAACTTCATTAATTGAAATACGTACTTGCAGTATTAATGATTCAAGAAAACGAGGAGAAACATGAAATTCCAGTCACGATTCTGATTGAGCAGCTGCGAACTGTAATTGAAAGCTTAATGTATTTAATCAGCTCATCAATTTATAAAAAAAGCAATAATAGCTTCATTTACAAAGACAATAAAATTTGTCCAAAAAATGAGGCTCATTCGCAACTGTGATTATGCAAAATTACATAGACTATTATACAATTTTACTGAAATTATTGTAAGAGAATAATATTGAGTGAGATGCAATTGCAAACTGAGATCGAAGAAAGTAAAGAGAGGTGCATTTTTATATAGCAGGGAGATATAATGACGTGAACATGGAATATAGTACTTTCACGATTCTAATCATGCAAAATCGGTTCAGTTTGCAGTTGCAACGCTCATTTCGCTGGCCGAAGGAAATGATTATCGTGCAAGAAGCAGTTGCAAACTTTGATGGAACGAAATGATTACAGTGCAACGTGTAACTGAGAACTAGATAATTTCACGGCAGCATCGATAACGTCCTAGGAAAGCGGGGTAGATGCATCCTGTCGCATGAAAACGTGCGAATAGCATTCCGCGAAACCGTTTAAGCCGGAATGCCTGATACAAATTCCAGCCACCGTCGTTTTCTTATTATATGATGTACCTTGACTCACGGCTTGTCTTTGTCATTACAGTGACAATGATAGATGCGAAGGCAGTGGCAGGTGGAATTGCTCAGTTACCGTGCGACGTGGAACCGCCGGTCTCCGGAGACAAGCTACATCTAGTTATTTGGTACAAGGGGGACGCAGACACACCGATATACAGGTAAATTTATACTTGCACCACTTCTATCCAGCAGACTACGAACGTTTACGCAAATTCACATCTCGCTGGCTGAACACTGCGAAAAACTCCCACTGAAATTCCATCTGTTCGCAAAATTCTGTCTCACAGAAATTTCATTTCATATCGCCGGCACTGTACGACGCTGCACAACTTTTTAGTCCATTTGTTTGTAATTTATCTGCAGCTTTCTATACGTTTGTACACCACAAACGTCTTCGAAATTCGGTAGAGTCTGAAATAGATTAATGTTGCTGTTCCTTGAATTTTCTTCACACGAAGTACATGGAAATTTGCATGAACGTTCGTAGGCTACATTTATGCATGTGTTGCGAAGCAATCGAGACCGAAAATCCCGATTAAAAAATACGGATCTGTATCGAGAAGGATATTACACCGTTTCACTGCATTGTATTTCAGCCCATGACTGTTTTCACCATAACTTTGTTAATACTTATAACTTGTAAAAATCGTTTGGCAAGAATGGACTAAAGACTGCAAAGATTGAAATCGACTAAAAAATTTCGGACCAAAAATCTCTTTCAAAGAATAAAAAATTAAATAGTTATTCTATTGCATCCTATCGCGCTCACTACGCATGCCACGAGTATAACTCTGTAAATACTTCGAATTTTAATAACTCGTTCGGCAAGAATATTCCAAACACTCCAAAGATTGAAATCAACCAAAAAATTTCGGACCACAAATCTATTTCAAAAAATGAAAAATTAAATAGTTATTCTATTGCATCCTATCACGCACGCGTGTGCCGGACACGCATTTGTCCCTTATCATAACTTTGTTAATACTTAAAACTTTTGAAAATCGTGTGGCAAGAATGATCTAAAGACTGCAAAGAATGGAATCAGCTAAAAAATTTCGGACCGAAAATTTCTCTCAAGAAATGAAAAATTAAACAATTATTCTACTGCGTCCTATCACTACGCGTGCGCCAGTACAACTTGTCCCCAGTACAACTCTGTGAATATGTTAAATTCTGATGAACCTCTTTGCAAGGACATTCAAGGAGGTACAAAGATTGAAACGAGGCGAAAGAGTGCAGTCCAAAAATGTCTCGTAAAAAATGCAGACCACAATCCAGACCGGTATCTGGAACGAAGAAGAACCGCGTTGTTTCGGAGCGCGACCGCAGAGAGATGTATCCGGTAGAATACTTTGACCGTTTGAGGGGTACACGGTAACCGTGATGCAGGATGCTCCAGTTTTCCGAGTATACCTAAGGCGTGGCGAATGATATTTACCGTGGGCAAACATTTTCAGAAAGTGAAACTGGTAGGGCCCGGTGTGCCCGAGGAATAAAAGACAGCTCGGCGACCCTGGACCACAACGGTGAATCGCGCGATCTTTCATCGGTTCCAAGAGCAATCGGAATAGTTTTCGGCCTTTCGTCGCGTTAAGGGAGCCACTTTGAAATTCTCCGGATAAATGCTGCATTGCGGGCAATCCACTTTCTCGCGGCATTCTTCCCATAAATTCATTTCCGCCGAGCGAATTTTACGTCTGAAATGTTGCCAGTTCGCTCCCCCCTCCCCTCTTTCTATTTCTCTCTCTCTCTCTCTTCTCATGTTGCTCGTTCTCTCTGTTTGTATTTCATTATCCACGCTCCACGGTCTTACTATATTTTGCTAATTACACTGTCGAACGTGTGTTGTAAGTAGACTACGAATTTTAATGGGAACCCACGTTCCTCGCAGCCTGGACGAAGATTAAACGGAAACGTATTTTCTTCCAGCGACGCTCCGCCATCGGCTTAACAACGGAATAAAAGTTAACGTTCGACGGTGCTCGCGTTTTACCGTGCTTCGTTCACCGGTGTTTTCAATAACTAATTGGCGGATTCAGTTTTTTACTTCTTTCAGAAACGCTGTGAAATTCGATGAAAAGATAATTGAAACGCCGACTACCGTACGCGGGCTTTTTAATAAGTAGACTGCGCGTTTCGTGCGTTCGTGGCGAACACGAGGGAGCGAAGTTTAAAGCAACGAACAGATAACAAATATTCGAGGATAGCAGTGTATTATATCAGCTTTGTGAAATCATGATGACCAGGTTTACGAGAAGCGTTCTAATGTTTCTAATTTGCTATTGTTGAGATCGTAAAGATGCATCCGCGAGGAATTATTCAACAAATTTATTTCTTTGGGGACATATTGTTACAAAAATTACTTTTGGTTCGAATGGCCACTTTTGGTGCTCCGTAAACTCAGTGTGAAAAGAAGAAAAGATTTTCTGCTCTCTCTTGCTACAATGTTTCTTTTCCATAAAGATGTTAACCCTTTCCACTCGAGTGGTGACTCTGAAGCACCACTAGAAATTATTGTGGCATTATTTCAAAGAAATGACGAGAAATTTTACAAAATATTTGTTACATTACAAAATTTGTATTTAACAGATCACTAAACATTTAAATAAATCGTGGTGGAAATCGGATCAGTTTCGTATGAATAAAATGAAAATATTCCAAGACGGAAGAAAAATTTAGTTTTAGAATGAATATAGCGCCGAGTGCAAAGGGTTAATAATCTATCTTCGGTTTTATTCCTATATTTCTGTTTGCGAATAATCGCCACGATTTTAAGTAAAAATCGTGGATCCGTATTTCATTAAAATTAAATCGACGACGTTCCGAATTTTAGAATGATTATGTCTTATTTTTTATGCAAAGTTTTACGTCGAATTTGCAGTCTGAAAGGCGGTCGTATAGAAAAGAAACACTGCGACACGTTTTCGCCGGTAACACGTTAAAACGTCGTCGATTCGCGTCGCAAATCCACTCAGTCGGGAAAATTCCAAAGAAAGTAGAACGAAGGAAACCCGTTCACACGATGTCAGAACCTCTGACGATCTCGAACGATCCGTGGCATTATGCTACGTGTCCACGTGATGCAGCTCTTGAGAATTATACCAGTTTTACGTGCCGGAACTAGTTTCAGACATCCACTCGTGTTCTCGTTTACAATTTTTTGGGACTACTGCACCTGGCACAAGGATTTAATTTATTCCTAGGTGGCTGTCATGTCTGATATCAAGCTTCATGTAACCAGGAATGATAGGTCTTCTTGCTGAGCTCCTTTTGTAATATTCCGCACGAAAACATTGAAACAGTCTTGAAGCAATGCTATTCCCCGGAACGCTATCTGCTAGAGGGTGGAATTATCGTGTTGGGATAGAGTAAATCATTATGTCCATGTTCAAAGATAATTCTCAAACATGAATGACTTTGAAAGACCGACATATCAGGCTAATGAATTCGTTATGGAATAGGCTACACATCTACATAAATGAAAGCATACAGTTCCATATAAACAGAGATCTCATTGAAATCAACGAGATCTGTCGAAACGATGTAGATTTTCTTTTGTAATTAAAAGTCTAACGACGACTCATGGATGGTAAAGGTAAATTATGCAAACGAACTTGTTAACCTACCTAATACACTTGTAGAAGATACCTTTTAAAATTTTATATAAAAATTTATTGAGACTGCAATGATGCATTAACACATTGACTGCCAAACAAACTATAAACCTCAAAAATTCCATAAAATCAAAGTAAGTTATTTAAGGAAATAAAAATTGAAAAAAATTAAATCAAATGAAGTCTAATCTGGTACAATGAATATATTAACGTAAAAATTCATTTTAAAACCTGGACAAATAATTCCGTCACCCACGTATGGGTGACATGGCAGTCAACGTGTTAAAGGGAAATTATGCGATAAATCTTTGAATAATTCTTTGAATATACAGGAAAGCTGACGGTACAACCGAAAAGTTGACGATTCTACCTTCAAAAAAATAAGTCAGAATGGTATACATGAAACCACAGTAGAAACAATGTTAATGTCACCGGAGCCATTTGTCGTTACCTTTTCTCCTTATGCTGAGATCGAATTAATCGCCGGCTAATCATCGTCAAAAAAAAAAAAGTAAGATAATAACCAGCCGGCAGTCGAAACTGGACATAATAGGGAACGAATGAAATTGTCAGGAGTGAAATCATCAAGTCGACACGAAGCATAAGTCCAGGGACGTCCTCGAAGACCGGTTCCCGGGTCGCCACAAGCCTCTCGGTGCCCGCGGCGTTCCCTGCTACCGTGCAAAGAGAAAAAGGCGTGGAACACCTGCCCAGACACGGCGTATAATCGTGAATCGCTCGATCCGATCGCCCGTAGATCGTTTCGATCCCTTCCCCCTCTCCATCCCTTGTAGCCGAGATTTTCTCCCGGTTTGACCGGGGATTTCGGGGGCGAGCTAGTTTTTCGATCACTCCGGATCGGTAAATATTTGCGCGGAGAGTTTCATCGCGGCCGCCGACGCCGACGCCGCGCCGGTTCACCCGGATTGATATTAACCGCTTTGAGCCCCGAGGAGAGAGAGAGGACACCGATCGATTTCGTTGTAATAATACTGCCAAGCAAATACGAGATTTTGATTATACGGGGTCGAGCGGGGCCTGAAAGAAAAATACAACGTTCGTTTGGGAGCGAACGGAACAAACGCGTGACGTCATACAGTCGAAGCGTTACATCTGATCTCGGTCATGCGTGAGGTGACAGTAATCTTCGATCTTGGTTAGAAATTGATTTTTAGTGCGGCCCGATTCAGTGAACCGTGTTTCATTGCGATCTTTAGAAAGGAACGAGGAACGAGCTGTGATAAATTGTAACTTTCGGTTCTTGGCAATTGATAACCAACCTCTTAAATAAAAAGAGAACACAATGGTGTGCATGAATTTTTAATTCTTTGGACCGCTGATTTCAAACTTTCAGAACTGTATGGATTTTTGCGTTTGTACCGAAATTGAGAAACCGAGACACTTTCGAAATAGTGAAAACATTGCAAGAATTTAAAAATATTGTTGTATTATTTTAAACCTGTACACTCTTGCCAACTAAGCAACCTGAAAATCCAAATACAATTGAAGTTGTTTTGTTTCACAGCAAAGATATCAATCGAAGCGGATAAATTTTTTAGTTGAAGCACGTATGATCGCCATTTTTGCGATAAATTAGCTACTCAGGATTAAAATGACTCAAGCGAATTTTCTGTTTGCCTGCTTATACTGTCAGGTATATTACATTGGTCACAAGATACAGGAGCGAGGTAAACATTTATTTCCCTCATCGATAATTATAATATGTTAACAATAATATATCGACGTTGTTGAACTTGTTTTATATCTTTAGACTGTTTTAAATTGCACCAACTCATTTTCATCGCGAATGCATAAAATCCGCAGTCTTGTGACGAGGATCGAACGAAGGCGAAAAAGAATGCAACATTCATTTAAGAACGATTGGAACGTATGCGAATCGTATCGTATAAAGGGGAGAGCAGGTCAACGACAACGCAGTTGTCAAATGAATGGATTTATTAGTAACAGTAAACCAACTCGCGGATACACGTGACGTTGTACAATCTACGGGACAATATGATTCAGTGTCGCCGCGGACAATGTGTAATACAGAAGCCGTGGCGCAGTCAGTTTGTTCCGCGTTGAAATGGCAAAGTGAGAGTAATGCGGCCGGTTCTTTTTGTATTGAGATATATAGAAATATAAATTAGAACGGGAATTACGGGACACCGGGTCTCGGGAAAGATTTATAAGAGCGCCGGAGAGGTCTGGATCGTGTAAATTCGACGGTGTGGAACTGAACGACCGTGAATCCTGCCGGATTTCGAGTTCTCGAGCCGCTGCTTCCGCGAGGTTTTGATTTCGAATGTAGAAATCGCTAGAACTTTAAATTTATTGTTCTTGGAAACGGTAGATCCGACCAGATTTGGTTCCCCGGTCTCTAAGAATCCTTGGGAAATTGGATCTATGGATCGGCAAAGCCTTCGAACCCCAAACGTAGAAACTGAAGTATTCCAGAACCTCTACAGCTTCTAGAATCCCTCAAAATAAAATTTGGAACACAAGCAGCTCACAACCTCTTAATCTCCATAACTTCAAATCTTGAAAACTGTAGACTTGATCGAACGTGATCTTTAAGAATTTTTAGGAAAATATGTAGTAGTGTAGTAATTTTTTTGTAACGATACCCTGAAAAATTCCCGAGTAATAAACAACAATCCCAGAAACTGTATTACGTCTGGATTCTTCAAAACGACTTCTGGGAATGTGGCTGCCACTCAGCCAATTTTTGAGATTTTCCTACGAAAAGATACTATAAACTGCACAACATTTGTGCTGTTAAATAACCTACTCGTTATATAAAAAACAACCATTAATTTCCTCAGAAAAAATTCCTAAAGATCGCGTTCTTTTCAGATCGCTAACTAGGCGCGCCGCCCGTAAGTTTGACCAATTGACGAATTTATTTCTAACATTATGGAAAAAATACATAAGATTGCAACAGAACCATAGAAAAATATAAGGTTTCCTTAAGATAGAAATTTCGCGAACTGTCAGCCAAGGGGCGTACGGGGGTGAAACGTCCATAAAACGCCCACTCTCACCCCGTGCAACCCCCTGATCATCGAATCGCGACCCGGGAAATTATGGTCGCGATATTGCCGCGCGTTCATGTACATAAGTATAATACGTCCGTCACGACGCGGCAGGACTTTACAATCCGCTGTTTTATTAACACTAGGTTTACGGGACCCGTCAAAATGACGGATTCTAATATTTTTGAATTGCGAATACTGAGATTGTAAAAATACATCCATGAGCAATTATTTAACAAATTGATTTCTTTGAGTATATATTATTTAAAAAATTGCTACAAACTTTCATAGATTCATTCGTGTTATTTTTATAAAGTTATGTAAAATAGTCATTTTTAGTGCTCCGTAAACCTAGTGTTAAAACCGAGAACTCAAGGTTTCCGGGAGTCGAGTTTATTTTCCTCCGAGCCCACAGACGGTGTTTTCATGCCACCTCCTGGAGCACAACCTCCCCCCTCCCTCCCCTGGTTATGTACGAAAAGAATAAAGAGATGTCTTATATCTCTTCTGCCCGCGTTTTTATTTCCCTTCCTCCGCGGAGAAAGCACGGGGATGAAAGCTTCGGAGTTGTTTGCAACGAGGCTCTGGGTGTCTTAAGCATTTTAGTGATCTCTTCATACGCCGCTTCGTGGTTTAGAGCTGCCTTTCGGTGGTTAGGGGCCGCCTGTGATACTTTTTCGTGTGGTTGAATCGCGATCTAGCGCCATCGCAGAGGAACAGAGTACATTTTTAAAGCTCCTCTTGTCGAGCGAGCTTCGAGAACAGCTTTATTGGTGTCTCTCGATTGTGTTTTTCATTTTTAATATACTGCCGGTGCTGATCAAAGGCTCAGGTTCTCTTGTGAACACGCTGGGCGAGCGTTTTTGTTGAGAGTTTATTTGATTTTTGCCGTACTGTGCGCCTGAATAAATTAATTTATTTAGCGACCTTGAATTCTTATTGCCGATAGCAATCCCCGTGGGACAAATTTATTTTTTTAGAAAAATTCGATACAAATCGTGTTAGTCTGTCTGATAAGTATGGACAGTAACAATGATATCATTATTAAGAATATATGCAGAAAAAGGACGGGTATTATTAACAACGATGATCGAAGAAATGAAAATTGCTTTTTGTACGATTTACATCGTAGAATTGCCTGTATTACGAATTTTTATCTGCTTCTGGGGACAATATATTAAGCACGCCGAGGGACAAATTACTTCCTGATGTGCATGCTACAATGCTACTTGAGAAAAATGAGCGCGCACTCCTTGGTCTAATTGTATAGTTCCAATTGGGCCGTTTTCTTCCCCTGTACCGCCGCCACAGGCAGTTTCTCTGTCCCGCAAGCTGATATATGAATTGCACCGAGCTTAAAGGTATCCCACGTTGAAATTATGAACGCGGCAGTATTTCTCGCGGTGCATAAGTAACTTGGCTGCAGTATTACATCCGCGAATTTACGACTCCCGATTGCTCAGCGCTGTGAAAAGCACCGGGAACAAAAATTGTTGCCTTCAAATACCCATAAATTAATCTTAACGCCTAGACGCATCACCAATCCCTCGATTACAAATACCATAATTTGTGATACCAACGGTACCATAAAATATGACAGCATCAAAAATTCGGCGAATAATCCGCCCATTTTTGTGCTACACTTGAAATCAACAAATTACGTTTCATTTGTAACGTCACGTTTTAAAGAAATACATCTCGCAACACAAAAGAGGGAATTTTCACTCCGAGGAATATACGAGACTTTTTTTGTTTTTATTAAGCATTTGAAACCCTTCTGCGTTTATTTAGCTTAGGAATAATATAAGTGGGTACAATAATATAGAATACAGAAATAAAACAAGAAGAATACAATTATAATACAAGTGAATACAATAACAATGTCCGTTCATACTAAATATGTAGTTTGCAATTTCTGAAAAAAGAACGAATACTAAGACAAGCTTCAATATTTGACATGCACGAGACTCAAGTTAAATTCGAAAAGGTAAGAACCAGAAATAAATGTCCCCAGTAAACATTCTATCAATTTTAATAATTAACTTGCTAAATCAGGGGACGATTTCTTACAGAAATTTTGTAAAATAATTTCCCTAAAAATCGACAGGTGGTTCGAATCTTTCAGCTCTCGCAGTATTGAAATATAGTACTTGCAGTACTCACAAGCAATTCGAACAATTTCCAGAACAAGCAGTGAAATTTCTTAACAATCACACTGCGAAACTCACCTCACCTCTGACACGCCATAAAATCAAAGTAATTCATTACGTGGATTTACAGTGATTTCTCCATATAAGTCGTCAAGGTCAGGATGATAAACGTCGCAGAATCATCCCCACTACCGCGGTGTATACCCCGCGAGGGGCCACTTCACTGTACTCCATCTTGCAAATGATTACTAAATCGTCACTTTGCTGGATGAAAATTGTGGATCCAAAATAAAGTCATTGATCGATTGCGCCTGATATTTACCGAAATAAAAATCGAAAAGCTAAAATCTGCACGCACTGAGCACTTCGTGCAATCTCCAGATCAGGTGGTTGGTGTTCGCGTGTTCCGTTTGACAGAAACGGCAAAGATATGGCGAACGTTGAACGGGTTGCAGAGTCGACTTCCGGTCGGCACCCGTTTGTCGTACGCGTGATTTCGGTTGTTCAAAGCGGCCGTTTGCCGGCCGGGATCTAATTAACCGTGAACTTTAGCGCGTAACAGCGAAATAATTGGTTTGCACGACGAAATCAGGCCGTGGGATCGATCTCTCGGGGCGAAACGATGTGGCCGAGCGGCCAACCCCCGGAAAAATCAAAGCTCGAGCCTCGGTCCAGGCACGGTTCATTTTACCGGATTGATAATCCTGCTGGTTTCCCAGGCAAACGGTGTAACTTCATTATGAACGGCGATTCGATGGGATTAACGGGCGCGAATGTTTATCCTGACTCGAGTTTAATCGCCGAGACCCGTTGTTTGTTGATTAAACCACTTCGGGCCAGTTTCTCCGAAATCCCTTTCCGGAAGTCTTCCTCCAATCCACTCGCTTCGCACTCTCCAAATTGCGGTCTAAAAATGTCCAGACTTTTGTCGTACTCTTCAGAAAATTATTGGGAGAATTTGATCAACACTAGATTTACGGGACCCGCCAAAATGACGGATTCTAATATTTTTAAATTGCGAATATTCAGATTGTAAAAATGCATCCATGAGCAATTATTTAACAAATTTATTTCTTTGGGTATATATTATTTAAAAAATTGCTACAAACTTTGATCGATACATTTATGTTATTTTTATATAGTAAAATAGTCATTCTTAGTGCTCCGTAAACCTAGTGTTAAAAAAGCAGAGTACAGAAGAAAATTGTTTTAATACTTGACTGCTCTGTCACTCTGGTACAAACAAGAGCGACAGGATTTTTTTTAATTGAGCTAAAAATTAATTTTTGCAAGATTACATTCAGTCTACCAAATTTATTTTATTCATTCTATTATTCATTCGTTTATTTTATTTTATTAATTTTATTAAGTATATTCTCAAGTTACTAATTGTCCAGAAACAACTAAAATATATATTTACATTTACAAGAAATATACATTTATTTCATCTCGCAAATAATTAATGCACTTTCGGTATGATTGGAAGACTTACATTAGAAATGCAACTGCAAATGATTAGACGAGCCACGAATGAGTTTGCACGCCTAACATTACTATTTTCGTTCGCACGTCCACATACACGCGAAACTTGCCAGATTACTCGAGTACTGAAGAACGAGCGTTCAATCTCAGTGGACGGTCGCATCAGCGGCATCGCAAGGATATTTTCATTTTAGAGATGCAGGTGGTTAGCGTGCCATCATTTGGCCCCGTTTACAAAAACTGAATGGCATGAAAGGGATTCGCAATGAGGCGGATAAAGGGAAAATGGCAGCGCATTCCGGGAACGAGAGCGTAACGCACGGTGGCGCGTTAGCGCTCGTAAACATTTTGAAAAAAATCCCGTGATAACCGGCCCGGTAACAAATAGCTGGCTATAATAACGCCGACAGAATATGGTAGCACGTTGATTGCGCAGCTCGGCGCGGAATGCTCGCGGGAAATGTCGCGCCTCGCGAGACAACCGTATGCGAGAGATAAGAAAAACGGTTGCGGTTAATTATTAGGGGTTGCAGAATTTCCCTCGCCGCGTTACGTCGTCAATAACAGCCAACACGCGAAATTATGGCGGATATTGCAATTCACTGTCTCTGTACTCCTATTTTGGCTGTGAAATCGAAGTGATCGTCATTGCGAACTGTGTTTGCAAAGTGTAAATTGTTTTGCGATTCCTAGAATTGCGTACAATTGCGTGGGAATTGTATTTAGTATGTTGTCAATTTTAAAATAGCTGGGAATAATTGAAACTTTTTCGCGGTTTTACTGTTTGTTGGAATTTATTATTAGGAGACTCGCGTTTCACATACTTGAATTTATTGGCCTTCCAGGTGGAGGTTATTCATGTATTCGAGCATTGACAATACAGTGTTTTCTCTACATATGTCGCCAAGGTCTGGATGATAAACGTCGCGAGGTATACTCGAATGACCTCGGTCGCCGAGAACCATAACACGGCTCGGGTATGTCTCCTGGGCGATACACGACGCTGGCAAGACCCGTGTTGTTGACATGTATCGAGAAGATTAACTGTAGTTGCAATTTATTTGAGAAATATAAAAACTCTATACCAAAGTTTACTTTCTATATTCAATTTTACATAAAACGTGCTGCAAAGGATTAAAGGAATTGCTCTGATTTTGTACGATTTTATTTATTGACGGTTCGGTGGCCAATCTATCAATTATCGTACGTAAAATATAAAATGAGAGGACTGCAAATTTTTGGTACAAGCAATCTTCCAATCGATAGAACTTTTTGGGGGTTCCGTGAAATTGAATATGAATATGAATATGACGCATGAAGATCGCTTATAGATCGAATATGAGAGTTAAAAAGTAGAAAGCTTTTTATTCTTACGTGAGAGCTGGGATTAAACGTCAGAGCTTGGCCAGAGCTGGAGATAGACGCCGCATAAATTACGGTGAACAGTGAATTCGCATAAACATTGCCGGTCGCGTGATCGATAATCGCTCGTAAAAGGGAGCCGTCGTCCCGTGGAAGATTCAATCGCTGTATTTATAGCGTCTCTGGCAGGGAGGCGAAGGGCTGGAGGCAGGATAGAGCAAGAAAATGTAAATAACTCGTTGGGAGAAAATTTCTTCAGAGGTAGATGGCGCTTTGATCTCTTTAAGAAAGCTCTCGCGCCATCGATACGCCATAAATTTAGTTAGATCCTGTTGCCGGCGCAACCAACGGGCCCCGGTAATAAAAGTACCGTCGCGTAAAAGCCAGATATTAGACGGTAAAGTGGCTCGGGAATCTCGCGTGACTCTCTCTCTTCCTCCCTCGCATCTCTTTATCTCTCTTCTCAGCTGTCTCTCTCCTCTCTCTCTCTCGCTCTCTCCCTCCCCACGTTTCCTTGCACTGTCTCTCCGCTTTTCCTTGATAACCGGACGTGTTTTCCCCGATTGATCGTTCCGCATGAGTTTAGCGGAGGCAATATGAAAGTTTCGCTTGCATTTCCTCCACCCACGCCTCGTCCTGATTCCGAAAAGACACTTCGACGTGCACTTCCGCGTATCTGCGCGAATATGCCAGCCTTTCTGCATGATTCCCCCGGAATTCCGAAACCCTCGCTTCGAGATTGGTAATCTTCTTAACGGAATTGTCAGCGTATGTCTTTCCCACGAAACCCGGGGGCGTCTAATTGGATAATAATTGAGATCGCAAGTACTAGACATTTTATTCGGCCTTTACAGCGAGCTCAAAGAAATTCCGCAATCGCTGGAACTCGATTCATATTTTTCGAATTTTACCTTAGAGCATTGGAAACGTGGTAAGACGGGTTAATCGATAGACTGTGGATTTTATACAGTTGATATCAAAATGTAAGACAAGTTAGACGAGTTTAGGAATATCTGTACACTATTTTCAACTCGCGAAAATGATTAAAGAAAGGAAGACATTGTTATCTGACTTCTGCTCGTTGCGATCGATGAAGAAAATTTTCATTTTGCAGAAAGATTCGTAGTCGAGTAATCAACTTTCATCTACATCCATAAACAGTATCACATTTAATAAAATTGCATGTGTTAAACACTGCAGTCAACTCAATAATTAATTAGATACTTCTGCCGTGAATAATTGAACTACTTCAACCTCAATTTAATATTAAAATGATAACTGGACTGCGGATCTTTAGGCAAAATAAAAATGTTTTACATTGATTGCGGGAAGCAGAAATTAGATAACAATTAATTTCGTCCCTCAACAATTTTTATACATGGACAATAACATACCAATGTTCATAGATTTTTCGAATCTTTTATTGTCTTATACTTCATTTTGAAAATTTCTTCAAAAATGCATAAAAATCCGCAGTCTAATGATAAAAAACCTAACAATTCACATATCGCAATTTTAATAGACTTTGTTTCCTGTCAAATCAAATGAGAAAAGAATTGAATAAAATTGCATTTCCTGATCGACCACAAAAAACCAAAAAATGATGCATCGTTAAAGTTTCTATTTCATAATGTTTGAAAGATTCCCATAAGCCGCATCTATCAAAGCGTTCGTCATGTACAGATTGGCTATCGTTTTAATGGTAAATAAAAGCACGGTATAATTTCACCTGTTTCTCGTTATCGATATCAGCACAAAAAAGGTGAACGAATTTTGTTGCTCCCACCGGCATTCATTAATTACACCATCTACGATCAAACGTGTTTAATGCAATATTAATTCGAACAAGGCACCGAGTTTCCTTATCCGCTCTTTTATTAGTCATTTACTTCGACGTTACGACCAGTTAATCGGTCTATTAATCTTAGAATGATTTATGATGTATCACGATCGCCAGCTTAGCTGCCGTCGATGACTGAGTGTGCCTGGTCACGAATAAATCAGAGTAACATGCACTTACCAGAGGAATTACGAGTAAACGACCGGCATTCGTGAAAACATGGAGATTTATAGATCGATTTCAAGAGACTCTAATTAAATATTACGCTTACCTCCGGGCCCTTTACAATCTCGCAGACCGTGTCCAAGATTAATCATATTTACCATTTTATTACCCTATAAATATTTCAGCCTCTCATTATCAGCTTCTCGTAACATTTAATGCAGTTAAAATTCTACATCTTCAATAATATAAATTTTTATTAACGTAGATCCTTTCACGTTTAAACGTGTTTTCTGTATCGCATGGACTAATAAATTTCAGAATTTTAAAAAATTCTCATCCTATGCAATGCACGTTTAGTACAAAAATTAGTATAATAATCATTTTTCTCCTATTTCCACAAAACTATAAAAGGTTTCGCTTCGAAAAGTGAACAGTACTTTCCAGTGAATTCGACATAATTTTCTTATAGTATCAAGATTTCTCTGTGTTTCTACCACTAGTGAAATAAACGCAACTTTATGGGAACAAAGCTACAAGTTAGTGAAACAATAGCGTTAGGCCGTCGAGCATGATTTGAGTACGTTCAGCGTCCGAAACGGGAAGCACAGAAAACCGAAAAGTCGCAATTAAAACGATTCAGACTCGCGAAATTATTTGCTGAAAAGCTCTCTTCGCCTTTCTAAAGATAATCCGGCGGTGACGAACGTCGTATAATTACGCTGAAATCTTTCTTTGCTCGCGCAATGTTACATAGTGTGAATCCGCCGGGTCTCGGCCGAGGTATTCTTAAATATGGAACCTTCGTACTTCGCGTTACAGAAGAAAACCGGGAGAAAGCCCTGCAACTGGTTTGGCTCGGTGAAATGTACGGCGGAACGAATTTCTTTCCTTTTCTCGTTTATTCGGCGGCACAATGTTGCCGTGCACTGTTTAAAATCTTTGGAAACTGCCTCGAATAAATCTTGCCGGACATTTAATTTCAAATACGAATTCCGTGCTTCGTCGACGCTTTGAGTGGCACGCAGCAACTACAAAAAAATCTACAAAATTAGAGGAATTTATCTAAATTGAAAATTCAACCTCTATGATACCGGGGACTCTTCAATAATTTTTGTGATTCGGTACTTGCATTTTCCAGAGTGTTATGAGCATACTTCAAAGAAGTGAGCTCTCAAATAAATGATTAAAATTCAATGGGCGATCTCTCGCAGGCTTGGTCGCCATTTATGGCAGCCATATTGCGAGTCAACATCCTCCGCTCTTTTAAAAGTTTTACAAACAAATTATGAACTCCAAAATGGAGGGAATCATTTTATATTTACGTTGATAATAATATCCAGACAAGTTGAATAATTGTAAACTAATGAGTTCAGAACCGAATGATCGACAGGTGATGGTAGGTTCGGTATTGATCGGTTCGAGATCGGTATAAATCGGCGTCGACGTCGTGTTGTGTTTCTTGTACCGGTTTATGAGGTTGTGTGTGGTCCTAGTGAAACGCGGGAAACAATTTGCTCGCGAGCAAACCGAGCCGGCATTAGTTATTCCGGCATGGCTAACGAAAAGCGTTTGCATCTTGTTCCTCGAACTCTGTGTCCCGCTGCCTATACACGGCCGCCCGAATGTTTGCAGTTTCGACTCGAGAGGACAAACCAACGTGGAACAGGGAAAACACTGGCAGAATATCAGCCTCGACAATCGTGCCTTCTTCAGATACAACGACCAACCGGCGAAACTCACCCTCGGCAACGTCTATGAGAGCGACGCAGCCGTTTACAGATGCCGGGTCGATTTCAAGCAGTCGCCGACCAGGAACAGCAAAGTCAATCTCACAGTGATCAGTAAGTGTTCATCTGATTTTTCATCGATCCCCCATTGGCCCCCTCGCCATTTTTCATTCTGCTCGAAAGCCACCCCCTGCAGAACGATTAAACCAACCCCGTAATTACACTGTGGATTTTTATACTTTACGCTTTCGTGCTTGACATTTTACCTACCAACGATTACAGTGATCAGTAAGTGTTCATCTGATTTTTCATCGATCCACCATTGGCCCCCTTCTCCCCCCTCCCCGCCATTTTTCATTCTGCTCGAAAACCACCCCCTGCAGAACGATTAAACCAACCCCTAATTACACTGTGGATTTTTATACTTTACGCTTTCGTGCTTGACATTTTACCTACCAACGACGCAGTGTCTTCGTATAACACGCTCGTTAAACTAGGCTTCAAAAATATTTTGATTAATCTACAGATTTCTACGAGTACGTTTAAATTAGTATTTCATACGCGAAATATTTGCATAGGCCGTTAATAGGCATAAAAGATATTTTGATCAATCTACAGATTTCTACGAGTACGTTTAAATTAGTATTTCATATGCAAAATATTTTTACCAAATATATATAAATTTACAAAAGTGTCCAAGGCCAAGTTTTTGAACGTGTCCATTTTTGGAGAATTGCAAAGAAACTACGAACAGAAAATCGTGAAGTGTGTCGTGTGCTTCAAGGGACGATCGAAGTGTTCGGAATTCATCTACACGATTACTATAACGGTTACATTATGTTCTTCGTTTCGAAATTTTCAGTGCATCTTGGAGCAATTCAGCAATTTTTTTCGAAGCAAACTTCGCGACGCATCTCGACGAAAGTTCGCGGACTTATTTACATGCGTTTAAAGCACGCTCATGAATTTGTATACGTTATTATCATCAAGACTGCAGTAATTATTCACCGAGGAAGCGGACCGTTCCTACCGGACGGTTCTTTCGACCTCTTACCAGGACTTCCTTTGATCCTTTCCTTTTTTTTTTCTTGTATCCTCGACTCAATGTGCCACTCCATTCGTCCCTTGTGTCCGTCTGTTTCATTCTCCATTAATCTTTCCGTCCTCCCGTTTCCTATCCTTTGAACCTACTGCGTCCATTACTTTCCCTTGACGTGATAATGCAATATTTTTAAATTTGCCTTTACTTAGTAATTTACTGCTCCTTTCTCCACGATTCTAGCCTCCTTCCCTCCAGAGTTCTGCCGTCGTTCCATTTCATCAAGTCTCATCGTCGTTCCCCGTTTCTTATCTTTTCCCAAGATAAATATGCTTATTTCTTATTTATCTTATTAACGGCGCCGGTGAATCCGCTGGTTCCTCGATCAGATATTCCGATTCCAAATAAATTAATCTTTTCTGGCTTCTTACTCTCAAAAATGGATGCTGCAGGGTCTCCGGCACTTTTAAAAAATCATACAAGATGCTGGAGATATGGAATAAACGGATAGCGTCGTTCTAAATGCATCTTTTCGCGCTTTGGCTTCAGAGAAATCTCACAAGATGCTGCAAGACCTTTGGCACTTTTCAAAAATGACATCAGACGCTGGAAATATCGAGCAAATGGGTAGCATCATTCTAAATGGATGTTTCCGCGCTTTGGATTCAGAAAAATGGTACATGCTGAAGAATATTCGATTTCCTTGAAAGAAAATATCAGATATAGGAGATACTTTATTAATCAGATCACAGATTAAAAATGGTACTTGATGCTGAATAATCTTCGATATTTCCAATCAGACAGCAGTTCAGCCAAATAAAATTTAATTCAGATTAAATGGACCTTCCAATGTTCTTGCTTCTGTAAAATGGCACAAGATTCTGGAACTCTTGTGATGCTGTTGGGGAAAAAAATCGGATCTAAGAAATACATAATATTAATAATAATAGAATGGTTTATCTATATGACGGTATAGTTTCGGTCAAATAAAATTCCATTTAAATTAAATGGAACTTCCAGCGTTCTTGCTACTTAAAAACGTCTCGAAATTGCAGAATTCGTCTGGCTTTCCAAAAATACAGCACGGAGCATAAGAAATACAGTTCGCAGAATCATCTAGCAATAATAGACGAAACA
Source organism: Halictus rubicundus (assembly GCF_050948215.1). Taxonomy (NCBI): domain Eukaryota; kingdom Metazoa; phylum Arthropoda; class Insecta; order Hymenoptera; family Halictidae; genus Halictus; species Halictus rubicundus. The sequence continues at coordinate 18,601,689 of NC_135154.1, read as the reverse complement.
CATATCCAATATTCCCAAGTAAAGCTCGTGTTCTCGTTCCTCTCGGTACGCTTCCTCCGTTATTCCTCCGTGTCTTTATGCAAACACAGTAGAACCACCGAAAGATTCTACACATCGGAGAAAGCAGAAACGCCAGAAACCGCCGATTCTTATTCTTGTCCGTCCTCTTCTACGCCATTGCACGATGGAGCCTCTCGCGTTTTCCATTTCTCCCGTGTCCCCTCCTCCTCTTTCGGCGATTACACATTTTCCCAGCTGGCCGAAGGAAAAAATCCTCGGCAAATTACGCTTTTAAACTCGGACTACATTCTCGTATTTATTCGTCGCTGGGAGATACAGTTATACCTATAAATTCGTGGCCGAGTGGAGTTCCGCGCGCGGATTAACCGCCGCGACTACGTCCGCAAATATTTCGCGAGGCAAACATCGTTCTAATTAGAAAAAGAAAAAAGAAAAACATAACTCGGTCGACGGCCGGGTGTTCTTCTTCTCGTTGTTGAGGAATTTATCGCTTTTCTCGTTTTCGTCTGAAATTTTTGTCCCCGACTGTATGCCTCCGCGATTCTTTTTCGTGTTTCCTCCGGGCACTCGCTCCATTTTCTCCCCCCTCTTGTTCCCGACACTCTCGCTAATTTTTTTCCCTCCTAATTCCTTCGACGTCTCTGCTATGTTCGCCATTTTCACTTCCTTTTCCCCCTATTTTCTCTCTCTCTCTCTCTCTTTCGTTCTCTCAATTTATCCCGTTTGTTTTCCTCGTCTCGCCCTCGATATCCGGCACCCTTTGATTTTCTCGGAGTTGATCGAGGCTTTCCGCGATTAGCCTGAACAAACAGAGATCCCCCAGCCTTCTTGACCCGGATCCACGGTTCGCCGAGCGACGATTAAGAGCAGTTTTATCTGGAAAGTCGTCGCTGGATCACGGGAAACACGAAATTCCGAGCGGCATGGCAATCTCGACGCGATCGACGTCGCCGATCCACAAGCGATATCGATAAGGAAATTCTGGTCCGCGAGGATCCGGTCGCAGAGCGTCGTTCCATCCTGATCGTTTCGGGACCTTCTGTTCCGACTGGATCCGAACGAATATAAAACTGGAACTGTCGAAATAGAACGATCCGAATTTGATATCGCAGTCACCAGAACTTCTGAAGTTAGAGTCACCGGAGTGTTGGATCTTCGGGTCCATCATCGGCGAAATTGCGGAGGCTTTTACGGGGAAATACCGGACGAATTCGTGCCCGATGTCGCGCAGAATGAAAATCATAGTCGGTCACTTCGGGACAATAAATGAGTCCTGTTTTAATTTCATACGATTCCTCTTTACGAAATTGCGACAATTTAGTGCCGACGATTTCCCAAGAATCGTAAATTTGGCGTTCGAGTACTTCCTGGAGCCTCCAACAATTTCAATTTACAATGAATTCTCGGTATACGATAATAAAAATATATGATTCCATTTAGAAAAATATCGATGACCTTGAAATCTTGTAAAAAAATAACCTTGAGAAAAAATTTTTACCATCATCAAATTCGCCCCTTGAAACAGTACAACTTTATTCTGCGGAGATTTTTTGTATCACTAATAATAACCGAGATATTTAGGTGTTCCCATTTAAATGCCCCACCCTGTATGTCAACAACACGGATCTCTTGCCAGTGTCATATATAGAGAAATCACTGTATTTTATTGACTATCCCTTTGTTTAAAAATCTGAAATTAAGCGTTCGAATACTATCGAAGTATTTTTAACAATTTACTTTATGCCTACCACTTCGATTTTATCGAAGATGTGCCGAGAGACACGTGGCTGCGACCCAGAGAAGGAGCCACAGGTGAAAGGTCAATTGCTTAAAATGCCCCGGTGGTCCAGGATCTCCGAATTCCCCTCAGAAAAGAAGAGAAAGCCGTCGAGATCGGAGATCCTCTCGAAATCGTGGCTGGACCGTTGGAAGGATCACCGTGTCCCCTATCGACGCGATCAATTCCATTCGCGGAGGATTTAATCGGTCCGCAAGGCCGAAGAGGCGAACACCGTCGTCCATTTCAATTCCGCTTGTCTAGCACGAAAACAATTTGCATATCATAAGCGGCGGCGGGTTCTTAAGTGTGCTGCGGGGGTGGCTGGCAGGGGGTGAGAAGAGGGAGTTAGGGGGATGACGGTAACGGCTAGCTAGATAAGAATACCAGCCAAAGTGTCTGGCGGGTGACACACCGGCGATGGTAATTCATCGTCCTGCGAATTGATTCGCTCTGCCGCACGACCGACCCCTCCCTCTCCTCCCACTATTCGCGAAAATTATGGTACTCTTTCGCGAAGGGTAAAAAGAGGACGGTCCTTATTGTTGTGAAATGATTTCAGTACCACCGGAGCGGCTTAGCATACTGGACGAGGACGAGAAGTCGCATATTCCTCACTATATCCTGGGCCCGTACAGTGAGGGGGCTTCGCTTAATATCACCTGTGTTGCTGCTGGAGGTGAGTACTATACTTTATACCGGTTCTCATTATATTATTATATATTCGCAATGAATTAATGCCGTGTATCAGACGGTTCAAGTATGAGAAGACGGTAGAACGCTTTTGGAAATTGGATTTGATACGATTGAAGTATATTTAGTTCGCCTGCTCTTTCATTTCCTTCCATCGAAAGATTAGAAAAATGAAAGCTAAGCGGAATAGAGTACGTGGAACGTTTTCGAAAGACTGCCAGCTCCCGAAGGAGATTTTATTTCTTAGGATGAAAGGATAATAAAGACACTGCGCAGGAAACGGCACGAACTTTCCGGGCGACCTAATATTTAGCCACGATTTCCATTCCTCCCTGTATTTTCGTATATTCTTTCTCTTTTCATCATAATCCTTTTGCGGCCATCGCTTTCGAGTCCCATCGTTGCGAACGACTGGATTTTTCACACCTCTTCGCTCTGTTGGTCTCCGATGCTTTCCTTTCGGGCTCCTTTTGTTGCACCACGGCAAGTTTTCGAATCGGTGAAATGAATTGAACTCGATTTTCTGACGAATTTTTCTCCAATCGTAACCCCTCGTTTCCAAAATGATCTACCGAACCACTTCAATCGTGAATTTTTTCTCTAGAATTCTCTATTAATAATAGAAATACGTTCATAGCAAATTTGTAGTCTTAAAAGTTCTTAGAACGATCATTATTTCATTCGCTGAAATTTCTGAAATGGAGTGGTGAAATTTTAACTGTTTAATTCGTGGTTTGGTAAAATTCTCTATTAATATTAGAAATACATCTAAGTTCGTATAGCCTTGAAATTTCTTAGAACTATGATTATTTCATCCGCTGAAATTTCTGAAATGGAATGGTGAAATTTTCCTGTTAAAATTTCAGTTTGTGTTGCAAAATTAAATTTCTCAGGAGAAATTCGCAAACAGTACTTGAACGAAACATTATTTCTCCCCTCGAAGACACTGCGCCGTTATGCAGAAAATATTACGCGCTGGATAGCTTCAGTTCATTAAATTATAAATATACTGCGGATGTTTATGCAGCGGCGCACCGTGTTCAGAGCAATTTAAGCGTAAACAGTAATTTACATTCAAATTGTAGTCGAAAATTTTATCTTGTTACATCTCGCGTAATATCGATCGCCGGAATATGTTCCACAACAATTTTACATCCGCTATCAACGCTCTTCAAACAATGCCCGAGAACAACATAACTCGGAACAAGCCGATTAAATTAATTATACATCCATTGAATTGCATCAGCGTATGTCACAAATAACACGGACTACTTTTATATTTTTGAGAAATTAAATATTAAAGCGCAAATAGAATCATTATTCTACTGTATGTGCCAAAAAGAACGTGATTTTTTAATCATCACGGTTTCTTTATCAATTTTTTTTTTATATATCGTTCATTTTAAAGTGATCGCGTTTTATCCTATCCTATAATTTTTATCGATTTTTTGTTTCAATTCGATTCAGAGTTGTTAGATTAATTTTAAAAAATGAGGAAAAACGGATATTAAAAAATATATTTTCCAATTAACCAAATGAAAAGGGAAAATTGAGATTCAAAAATATATTTTTCGCTGAGAGATTTCGTTGTATTTATAGTTCGGTAACCATTCGTAGCTTTAAATTGATTAAATGGAAAATAAGAGGAAATCGAGATTACAAATGTGTTTTTGAATTTGCAAATTAAGAGAGAAAACGAGGATTACACTATGCTTTTTCGTTGGTACTTTTTATCCTCTAGTTGCAACACGTTGAATTTTTACAGTGCGCGACAGAAATTTCTGGTACTGCAGCCATTTGTATCTTTAGGATTGTTGAACCTTAAAAATGTAAATAAAACATAGTTGTCTGTATCGATGCCTGTTGTTTATTTAGTCGAGACAAATATCGAACCTTGCTAGAATTTTAGAAAAAAAGGCTTCTGTATTCAATAGTTAAAAAATAGTTAGAACTAGTTAAAAAAATATTTAAAAATCAACCTCGACCTCTCATTTTCAATTGAATGCTACGTATTCTAATATCAAAAATTGAAGACAGTCAATTGATTTTTAAAACAACCTCGAGACATTGAACCCACATACTTCTCTCTTTCAATAACACTTTCTATTTATGCACCCTTAAGGGCGACCTCCATAACGCAAGTGTTCTTATGGGTTCGCGCTTTCTCGAGAGGTAATCGGTCTGCTGAGACTCTTGCGTGTACGATAAACTACAAAAATTGGCTCTGAGGGATTCCAAGCAAAAATGGTTCCGAGACCGAAGTGCACGAAACTTTGAAATTACGAGCTTTAAGAAAGTGCGGTCGAATTGGATACTATTTTCTTGACTATTTAAACACTTGGGAAACCCAGCATACAAACATTTGGAAACGTTTGAACATTCTATATATGGCACGAAAAAATCCAATCCCGGAGATAGCAAATAAAAATATTTTCAAACGAAAATAAAATCGATGGAAAAAGTGCTCGGTCAAAATACTGCCGGAAATTTTTAGAAACGTCTCCTGAAGGTGAAATCAAATAGAAATGTTTATAGTTTCTGTTTGTTTATTGTTGGAAATTATACGATAATTACTTCTCAAAAGATCCCAACTAATCTTGTCTCAATAAATATTTACAAAAGTATTTGTAGAAAAGTGACAGTCCGAAAAGTCAGAAAAACCATAAAGTAACACACGGTCACTAATCAAACAAATTTTGTACACCAGGAGCCACAAGGAAATATTTTTAAATAGGAAGTTAAAAAACATTCTACTAAGCACAATCAAGTACAATCAAATGCACACAAGTGCACTCAAGTGCAATCAATTAAAATCAAGCACATTCAAGTACAATCAAGTGTAATCAAGCACGATCAAGTACAACTAAGTGCAATCAAGTGCAATCCAGTACAATCAAGCGCAATCAAGCACAATCAAATACACTCAAGTGCACTCAAGTACAATCAATTAAAATCAAGCACATTCAAGTACAATCAAGGGTAATCAAGCACAGTCAAGCACAACTAACTGCAATCAAGTACAATCAAGTACAATCAAGCACCATCAAGTACAATTAAGCACAATCAAGCACTATAAAGTACAATCAAGTGCACTCAAGTACAATCAATTAAAGTCAAGCAGAATCAATCACGGTCAAGCACAGTCAAGCACAGTCAAGCACAGTCAAGCACAGTCAAGCACAGTCAAGCACAGTCAAGCACAGTCAAGCACAGTCAAGCACAGTTAAGCATAGTCAAACATAGTCAAACATAGTCAAACACAGTCAAACACAGTCAAACACAGTCAAACACAGTCAAACACAGTCAAACACAGTCAAGCACATTCAAGTACAATCAAGTGTAATCCAGCACGATCAAGTACAACCAAGTCCAATCAAGCCCAATCAAGCACAATCAAGGCACAAACCAGGAAAAATCTATCCCCACGAACATCTTTCGGTAACACTACTTCTCGAGGAACAACGCGATGCATGTTTGCATCCAACTCGATGCAGATTTATTTAGTCGCGTCAGTCATGATCTCTCGTTTGTTTATCAATCAGTATGGTGCTTTTGCTTAAAAGTGGGGGGCAAGAGATGCGAACGCAGGAGGCGTCGCAAGATAAACGCGAGCTCGCAGCGGCTGGGAATGCGGGCCACGATACACGGGGAGCCGCGTGCTTCATCTTCTTTACCGTATCCGGCACTATTAAATTTTCATTTTAATCATACTTCGCGCACCCGAAGCGATACCAACTTCCGGGGTTGTTTCGCTGATGGGAAATTCCTGGCGGGCACGCGTATACTCGCGCGAGCGGTCGCGATCTCCGGCAGCAGCCCGCGCTGCATGTCGTTCGTTCCGCGAAAATTTATCAGTCGAATATAAATAACCAGACGCCGCGGAAATACCTGCGGAAATTTCAATTTTTCTTGAATATCTTCGCTGACGCTAGAATCCCCACTTTTTTGCGCGCGGAATTTGCGAACGTGCGGATTCGACGTTTGAATGGAAATTCTATCAGGATTAGCTATGTTATGTCGTCTTCTCTTGAACGCGAGTAATATTTCATGGACTGTGAAGAACGAGACAAAATATGTAGAACAGAAATTGTTGTGATACGTTTATATTTTATGCTTGATGACTAGACTGCGGATTTTATTCATTTATGACAAGAATGAGTGGATCAAGTACAAACCAGTGTTATTAAGGAAAGAAACGAATGTCAATGCAGCTAATGTATCGTGAGATTAATTCAGACTTATTTTAATTTTCATAAAGATCCGCAGTCAAATTATGTACAATATCGTCATCCACCAACAGGAAAGAAACAAAAGCTCTCTTTTTTAAGGAACGATTGAGATATTTCAAACCCGGTACTTCTCCGTCGAATGCCTGCCCCGCATCTCCGCTATCGCGATCGTCCCCGTTCCCATGAAGTTAGGCTCTTTGACACGCGACACCCGGCGAGACGAGATTGGCAGTTTGCTCTTTCGAAGTAAAGATTCAGTGCACAAAGGTCCCCGGTGCATTCGCTCGCAGTATTTTCCTCTCTCTCTCCCCCCCTTTATTTCACTCCCTCTCTTGTCCTGTCGCGAGGCTCCTCGAATTTTCGTTTCTTCGGCATCGTCCTCTCGTCTCCTCCTTCGTCTCCTTCAGCTTCGAGGCCGCCATGTCGGCGAGTTTATTAGCCGCGCGTTTTAAGGCGGTAACCTTATATCTCTTCGGATTTGCATGCGAAAAAGCTTCCCGCGTCCGCTTCCCTCTTTTTTAAGGAGCTGCCGCGAGATTACGAGCTCCAGTATCTCTCTTAAAGTAGAATTCACGGGCGGGAGCCTCTAAATTGATTAATCTAATAAAAAAAAAAGAAGAGAGAGAGAGAACGACCCAGCCGCGAGACCTCGTACATTTCGCATTTCGCGACCGCAAGCGATCTTCATTTGTCCGTGCGAAAATCGTTCGATCGCGCAAAAAATAGTTGCGAACGAAAAGCTGCACGATCGCGAATAAAAATATTGGCACAGCCATCGTTATCACTAATATACTACACTGCTTGACTTGTAGTGTCAAGCTGGCTCCTATCATATTTATATTATATTCTAAAATATTTAAACACTACATAGCATTGTTCACTCTCCTCTAAGATATTCTCACATAATGTAGCAGGTGGGAAACCGTAGATTTTTCGTAAAAATACAGCAAATTTGAACGCCTCCAGAATCTTTCAAAAAGTCTTACGCGGGGCGTATCTCTTGCACGGCTATTGTGCAACGAGATCCGTCTCTATTCAAATGTAAATCTCGTGCAAGATTCAAAATCTCGGTTCTAATTTTTCCAGGCGTCGCGAGCACCGAATAAAATTCAAACACGTCTCTCACGTTGATAATAATTCGGTTTTTACGCACACGCTAATTAAAGGAAGTTTGTAACTGGTTTTCGTGTAACGCAGGGATGAAAGTGATACTTGTTAACGTTCCGCGCCCGGCGTAATTACACGAAGTTGCGTTAATCCCGGCCGTCGAATACAAAAGAATCCGGCCGATTTTATTTTTTCTTGTTCTGTTAAATTAAAACGAAAGTCCGTGATAAATTTCACAAAAGACACTTCTCGCCGGATGGCGGTTCAGCGAATCTGCTGCAAATTGCGTTCTTGATTACGGTTCCCCACCGCGGGCGGGAATATTTTTTAATGCGGAATTAGGATGGGCCGGTTTTATCTTTGCTCGGACAACGCGTCCACGAACATTCCACGTTGTGTTTTTGTTTCCTCAATTTTGCGAGGATTAAAAAGCGTTTTAGCGAGTATCGATTTTTCATGCTAGAATATTTACCATTCAATTCGCTGCCATAAACGGAAAAAAATGGCTGATCGACGTGGATTTCGACGACACAAGTATTTGTTTAGCCGGGCCATTGAACGCAACTTTTTTCGAAACAATCCAATTCGCCGAAATGCGTAGTTTCCACTCTTGGTCCACCAACTTTGAAAGAGTGAATTTTAACAACTACTATTTTCCTCGGCAGAAATTGAATGAGTCGCAACTACAGACTAGAAACGACAAAATCTACGAGACTGCATTTCTTAAAATTCGAAATTAACTGAACTTTCATGCATCAATTTTTTAATTTTAAATTAAATAGAAAAGGATGTCGGTCCAAGCTCAGGGGGGCTGACTTGACGAATGATTCCACGACGGTGGAAATAAATGTTCTCGTTTCGTTTCGTGAGTAACAAGCTCTGTTAATTGGTATCTGGCTCTAAAGCTGTGGAAAATAGCGAAGGAAATATCGAGGTAGATGGGTAGCTAGTCTGATTACCGTGAGTTGTCTGACTACGTACCGAGACGTACTACTTAAAGGGGTCCTACACCAGTGGAAACACTGGGTCTCTGAGCGGCTGAGTAATTCCATTGTTCTCGAAAACTATCTTTTGCCGTTGAGCTTGCGTTATACTACGTGTAAACTTTTCCTCTGGCTCGTCGAATGAAATGTGATCGAGTTTATCCGTACACATTATTCTATACGAATTAATTAATTATCGCTCAAGACGATGTTTGTCACTAAATGTCTTCAGTTGTAAATCCTGAGATTGCTACATAATATAGAAAATATCTTGTGAACTATTATTGCGTGCTTTCAGTCGGAAAAATTGTTACGGTAATAATATAGAGATTTTCAAGTGCTACGCAAGAAGGCGTTGGAGTGATGTCTGATCACAGTCGGCCATTTCCACTCTACTTTAGCCGAATGCATTTCGTGTCTACTACGATCTTATTGTGCACCATAAAAATATTTACGAGCCAGGAGGCAAATTTTTTAGCAGAATGAAGCGCAGAACTCGCGAACTTTCGTCGTTTAGGTTTTATTGAGTCGTACACTGAAGGAAGACGGTTTTACATTATACTTATTACTATCTTTCATAACCTACTCACTTCTTCAAGACGAAACAATGAATTCATTCAATTTTTAATTGACATGTACCTAGTCGAATGTTCTTCACATTATTCTAGCAAACGATAAATCAATGGATGCAACACGATTCTTAGAAACCATTCAAATTCTGTCAAAAATAGTGTAAGTTCTGAACTATTTAAAACAAAAATGTTAATTTTTGCTGATTTTGTACAGATCGAAGTTAAAAATGTGTCCAATGTGCAAATAAATGTCGAGTTACTTTTGCGTTTCTATTGGGATCGAATAATGCTTCCATTGGGAAAATGCAGCCAATTTACGGGCCGATGCGGGATCTACTACATTTTAACACTATTTCCTTCAGTATAGAAGATAGCCTATAAACCTTATCCGCCTCAAGGCCGTTTCACTTAATGTACCGCCTTACTCCAGACATTAACGTACTATCTCACTCCGCAGTTCTCCCCTGCACATACATTTTTACGGGTCGCCAGCTGCACGAAGCAACCTGTGTACAGTGTGCCATCCATAATTATTTCAACGACAGAGATTTCATACTTTATTTCTCTCTCGAAAGACAATTTCAAATTTGATGATTATTCTCGCCGTGCACTTTATTACAGTAATTAACGATTTTATTAGCATGCACAACGTGGCATTGCATTTGTCCTACATCTCGATCGCTGGTCCCTTATCTCTAATAAACTTTTACGAAGCGAAAATTCTTTGGAACATACTGGCAAAATAGACCCACTCACGATTGCAGGAAAATTCAAAATTATGAGATCGATAAATCTGGTCTGGGAGCTCGGGGAGAATTCAATGGATTTTAAGGGGCACATTTGAGGCCGGTTTAAAATGCTCTCCCGTAGGAATTTTTTAATGTTTGTTGGCTTAAATTGAAGCTGGAAGAACGCACTTGGTGATAGGCGCACTTGGGTTTCAAAGGAAATGCAATACCACGTCTAAAAATCGACTTGACCCGAGAACTAGGTCGAAGTTTAAATCGTGCAACATGCAGCTCGTGAAAAGTTCTGAGAGAGCATCGAACGATTTCGAGATCGGCAAAAATTTCGCGAGAAAAGTTCTCCGTCGATTTCCGCGACGCGTTAGGCGTTTCGCGGTGTATTTTAACGACACACCAGGTATGCAGAAACGTTCATCACTCGACCGCCGTATACTGGCTGGCGTGTTCACACCTCGGCGGCGTTAAAGCGTGCCGCAAACCGCATCGCGGCTCACGGAGAATTTCCACCGTTTATTATTTGCGAGGGTGTATTTATTTATAGGGAATTGCAGGCGGACGGCTTACGTGCCATAATCTGAAATGTCTCGTGCTCTTTCCGCGGCAGAAGACGTTATTGCGCTCACGGGCTCTCCCGCCCCTGGCTAAATATTTTCCCGTTTCGCCGAGGAATTGCTTCCCGCGTAAAGCCGCACGGTGCCCCGGAAATACGGGAATTCAATTAGATGTATCGATGAATTATTCACGATTTTGTTCATGGACGAATGTTTCTCTCTAAACACAGGCGAACGCATAATCCAACGATTAATGCTACCTCTGGCAGAAAATGGCCTGAACGTGAGCGCCGAAAGAATTCTTTAACAGTTTATTAAACATGAAAAAGAATATCGCGTTTATTTAACCCTTAGCGTCACTAAAAATTGTTATATCATTATTCAAAATATTTTTTAAATTATTAAATTTTTTCGTATTTAATAAATTACAAAACGTTTCAGTATTGTACGAGTAAATTCCACCATTTTCATATGTATAACATAAAAAAGAATATGTAAAAGGAAAATATTCTGGATTGGAAGAAATGTTTCGTTTTGGAGTTAAAATAGTTTCGAGTGCAAAGGGTTAAAAATATATTAACTCTCATTTTTATTGCTTAACAGATTTTATTTCAGCAATAGCCTCCATAGTTACGTTATTCCATTGAACGCAATTTATCCTCTCGTAAAATCAGAAAAAAGATACTGTAAAGATGTTGAGAAAAGTCTAATTGAGTATAAACGAAGATTAATAAAACGAGCTTGCCTACAGACGAGAGTTTATTTCTTCTTTGTAATATAAAATAACTGTTGTTACGTGAACGTTGTAAGAACATTGAAATAATTGAACCCTTCCTCGAATCATTCTGTACCTCATCAAAAATAAAAAGAATGTACAGTAGTTTCACTACTGAAATTGTCAGCAGTACTGAAATTGTTGGCAGCCGTAAATAAAAGGCAAAAGGCAAATAAAATACACAAAAATCAGACGCGGCGGCGGGGGGACAGCACGCGTAAAAAATATCGAAATGGACATTCGAAATTCGTATTTCCGTGCGACGTTGATTCCCCTATTTAAATATTTGTATCATCGTGCACACCACCCCCTCTTTCGCGATGTTCATCAACCAAAAAAAAAAACCGCGTAGCCACAAGCGAAACCGCGATCGACGTTGGTTTTCGCCTGCTGCTATTCGCAACGGGAAATGATGGTGATACCGTTGATCCTGCGAGAATCGTTTCGTGCGAGCTGGAACGTTTAAAAATGTTTTTATGGCGTGGTATAGGCGATGGACACCTATTTCGCGAGAGCGAGCGACGCGTCGGCGGTTTTTGCACTGTGATCGGGCGACTACTCTAACGTTTCAGAATGATTTTATGGGGATCCGCCGAAAGGGTTAACCCCCTCATGGAACTTTTAATTCCACGGGGAACGTGCGAGTTTGTTTGTCTTTTGCATGAGAGGAATTGGTGTTGCGTGGTTGACTTAGTCCACTGTTTCTATGGAAAAATGCAGAGTGCCGAAACAGCGAGTCCAGTTGATTTGATTTTAATTTTTTACATTTCTATAAAGTTCCAGTCGACGAGTACATTTTTTTTTTTTTTAATGAAATACGATGGGCAGGAAAATATACGTATTTTATGAAATATTACTAATTTTTTAAGATGGTGGTTCGCTTTTTAATCTTCGGATTTGTTCGTCTATTTCTCGATGATTTTCCTCTGTTCTTCTTTAATTTATGCTTAAAAACGATTTGCTCGTTTTCGTACTAAGGTTGATGTTAAAATTGATAAAATCGATAATTATAGAAGGGTACATGAACGACTAGACAGTGGATCTTTGTAGAGATACAAATTATGATTCTTAAGAATTTTGTATCTTTATAATTGAATTGGAAGGAAAATAGTTTGTTGTTTTTCGTTCCGAGGAATATGATGAGCTGAGTAAAATCTTTAGGGTATTTGGAAGTTCGAGAGTGCCGAATATGATTCTATAATATTCATAGGTTTGGAATTTAGGTCGTTCCCTCGCAAGTTATGTTTTCCTGCCATCTCGGTGTTTTGAATTACGACACGTTTCGCTGGCGATAACCAGAGCGCGTCCTGCGAAGGAAGTTGCAATAGGGCAAATGCGTGTTTCCACCTGAGCAGAGTATTGCAATCGATCACCTGGGCAACGGATATTGGAGTTCGGATACTTATTGAACCTTACCCGGTTCCTGATAACCGCTGGAAATCTTCCCTCTCGTCAGGAGGACCCCGCTCTTATTACTTCTTCCCATTTCGACCATCCAATCTTGAGAATGGCCCTGGTTTATTAAAATAGTTAACATCTGACGCCGAAACAAATCAGAAATCATGTAACTTCTAATTTTCTATTTTTCTACTTTTCTTAATTTGAAAATTCTAAACAAGACACCGCAATTTCCATTTAGCTTCCGTCTCTTGAAATTAATTCAAGAATCCTTCGTTTTACGTAATAACCAGCAATCTGGCCACGACTGTTGTCCACGAGAACTTTGAAAATATCATGCAAAATTGTCAACCGCTGCCCCTGTCAGAACGTTAACAAATTTGTTTCAATAAATGCTCCTCGATAGAAATTAATTTTTCACTCGGGACAATGTATTGAAACAGCCAAAGAGTTGAAAGACTTTTCAATTTGTTACGATGTATAAAAATCGTACGTTGCACACCAACAAGAACTTGATATAGGAGAACGTGTCTGGGTATAAGACGTGGATGCGCATGTATCGAGAAGGAAGGGAAATAAAAATAGAAGGACAGGTCGGTCTTTTATTGAGTTTCTTTTAACGTTGAAAAGGGGTCGACCGTAAGAATCGCAGCCGGAAACGAGAGGATCGCTCTAACTGACTTCCGTCTTTTTGATCGGTTTCCGCAGGTCGGCCGCAACCGAGGGTCACATGGTGGCAGGAGAATGCACTTCTGGACGACACCTACGAAATCGTCAGCACAAAAACCGTGCGCAACGTCCTGCGACTGGAGAAACTTGGCCGTGAACACCTGAACGCAATTCTCACCTGCCAGGCCTCCAATAACGACATGGTGGCACCTATATCGAGCTCTGTCAGTCTGAACATGAACCGTGAGTATCCCAGAAAGCATCAAATATTGTCGGAAAAATTCTAGACCTGCCTCATCATCAATCAAAATTTCAACTTTTATAAAATCGTTTAAATAATATCGGAAATACAAAAATAAATTTCTATCTTGGCTGTTTGATCTTGATAACGATAGTTAGTGAGCATAGTTTCTTGTAAATAATTTTAGTAATAATAATTATTAATAATCGCTTGTAAAATTCGAAAGAGTAGAAAAACTAAAAAAAAGAGTAAGAAAGAATAAAGAAAGAATAACAAATCAGATTTATTTATTCTGCAGCTTTATGTTGCAATGGATGAAGCTAAATTTTCTTTTGCACAAAGATCCGCAGTCTAATTAGGAATATAAGAGCTTCATGTCGGATACAACTTGGAATGATTATGCAAACACTTATTCGCGGCGGAGAATCTTCTCCGCCACGTCGTACTTCTTCTCGGGTAGCTAACAGCGGCGGCTATGGCAACGAGGAAGAGAGATAGAGAGAGACTAATGGATGGTACGCGTGTTTTAGTGAAGCCATTGTGGGTCCGCATGCAAGCAGAGAACCGTCCATTTAGCGCTGGCTCCACGTACGAAATAGGTTGCGAAGTTGTTGGGGCTATACCGACGCCAAAAATTATCTGGTCGAAGGGGAGCACGACGCTGACAAACGCACGGCAGACGGTAAATCTTTGTTAAATTGTCATTACCGGGGGAACCCATACTGAGCGACCCGTGAAAACTCCGTGAAAACCCCGTGGAACCCGCGCCTTATTTCAACTCGGTCCACCGTGATAACGAGGACTCTTCGTAAAGAGCTCGGATCACGTTTTTACCACCTTGGAAAAATAATTGACAGATCCTTCCAGCGTAATTCGCAAAACTGTCCCGGACTCGAAGATGCAAAATTAAATCATTCGAAGAAGCTCTTGCTCGATTTGTTTCGAAAAGTTGGTGTTGGGCCTTTCTTTACGAGCTTAGAGTCACAGAAGCTCATGAAAATTATTTTTTCCTGTTTCTTGCATTCTTTGAAACAGATATTCTTACTGACCTCTGTTGTTTTTATAGTCTCGTTTTATTTACTAGAACAATTGGTCCGTGTGTCTTCAATAACAAACAGAAACAGAATCTTGACAGTGGGCACCATTATAAAAGTAGAGGTCTCTGTATTTAAATAAAGTAAATATTATATAAAATATTGAACACAGACGTGACATGTAAATTGTTCACTTTATATATCCTTCTGGATACTTTTATTTAAAATGCTTAACCATAGAAAGAATAGAAAAGTAAGGACAAATCAGCTGTAGAAATTATAGCTGCACACGTCGCTCTCGATTCTCCTCTAAAAAAAAAAACAATAGCTTGGCCGTTCGAATAAAGATAATTAATAACAGCGCAAAAATATTCATACCACACAACTCTAAAAAAAGAAACCGTTAGTGTCAATTGTTTTCACGAAGGCGGAGGTTGTTCACCACGTTTCCATTTTCGGCGAAAGCATGAAAGCATAGAGCTCTGGCGAATATCTCGGTGAGATCGAGCTGAATCTCGGAAGTCGATCTCCTCCGATCGACTTCCGGTAGAGCTGCTAGCACGGTAGCAAAGCTAGCCAGGGGGCCTGGCAGAGAGGTTCACGGGGGACACCGGCATTGTTTTTTCTGTGCTTTCCCCCGGTCAGATTACCGAACCGTTCGGTAAACTGTTTGAAATTCATGAAAGCTATACTCGTAGATGAGCCCCGACAACAACGTCACCACCAGTATTCTCACCTTCGTGCCGAGTATCGAGGACGCCGGGAAGTTCCTCTCCTGCCACGGCAGCGTGCCGGATATCCCGGATTCCGAGATGGAGGACGGATGGAAGCTCGACATATACCGTAAGTGTTCTACCCACAGGAAGTTTCATATAAATGGAAAGCTGCGACGCGAGCATGTCGCCGCACGACACGTGGCCGACATCCTCCCGGGAACTAAATAAAACGAACACACGCGCCCGTACTTCCCCGGTAGGGCGATTTTGCGAGGTCGTAATCAGCTTCTTCGGCAAACCGAAATCTGCTTGGTCCTCGGACTCTCCACCGAATCCTGAATCATTTTCTGTCCCCAGTACGTCGGCTTTGAAACGTGCCATGCCCGGAACAGGAGTAAACAGTTTTGTCTTAATTGTAAATGCAAAAGAGAAGTTAGATTAAAGATACTATCGCTTTTGATCTTCTGAGTTCTTGATAAAGGGTACAGCTGAATAAGGTGGTCAAATCTGCCCCCGAACCACATCGATCCATACAGAGAAATCCCTTTGTGGCAAGTTTCAAGTCCGTACCCCTATCACAAGGGTAGTTACAGGGTGAGCACGGTTTAATGAATTATGCTCTATTTCTTTCGTTCTGCATGACGAAAAAATTCACGAACATTCTGTCTAATAGCACACACGACTGTGAGTTTTCCCGGAATTTGTGTACTATTTTTATTTTTTATTTTAAAAAATCGGTGAAAATAATTCCGGGAACTTAAAGTCCACAATTGTATATTGACGTTATCAGATGATCACGGTTAGATTATTACTCTAGTTATATTATTAGATCTCTAAACAGCAGTTTTAAAGATACCAGTTTTATAAAAATTCTTAACTTTTAAATGTTCTTAACTTTTGTTCCGATTTTTTTGCAAAGTGCGTCAACTATCGCAGCGCGAGTTGCTTTTTTCGAACGCCTGTAAATACGTTAATTTCACGGATCGGAACAAATCCATCTGCACAGATTTTCTACAACGCTTATGGTTAAAGGAAGTGCGAAGAGATCAATTTTTTAGGAATGAAAAGCCAGGACGAGTTGAGTTTCGTGTGGTGGGAACCAATTTTAGACGGTGCCCGCGAAACTAATCGCCCCGTGGACGCGGTAGAGCGAGATAGAGCGCGTTTCTATCGATTACGCGAATTAAATTACGTGCCGTGCCGCGGTGTAATAAATCGGTCATCAGCCATATTTCATTTTTATTGGACAGCGGCGGAGGGCGGACGGGTTTTTCCGGCGGACGGATCCGCTCGCAAAAACCTGGGGCCGGACAACGCGGTTCCCGAAAATTCCGCTTCCCACGTTCCCGGAAACCGATCGACCCCGATTCCCCGAACGGGGTTTTGCAAAATCGACCGGATCCCGTAATCTTCTCCTTCCTATCCACATACACACACGCAACACCCCCCCGCTGACCGGAACTTTGAAATTAGTTTGGAATTTGAACTTCACACTAGAACTATCAAACTCGTTATAATGACGGATATCAGATGTCTTGGTTTACGATTACTGTACGCCGCGCCGGGGAACGTGCTTTTGTGGCCGACCGGTTATTAAGTCAATTAATTTGTTCGCTTACTTAATAAACGACCCACGAAATCCGCCGGACATTCGTCTTTAGCGTGTCCGTGCGACCAATTAATTCGGCGTGATTTTGATCGAGAGATCTACTGCGGTGTCGATCGGAACAATGTCTGCGAATAGGATTGTAAGATTGTGCTGGTTGAGATTGAGTTGCTTAACAATTTATTGGAAAAATGTTTTTGGAATTTGGAACCTTGTGTAAATGGCTTATGCTTTTACGATTTTTTCTTTTTTGTTGAAAAATGTATTGCGTAGATTGATTTAAAATTTGAGGTATCATTTATTAACGTTATGATGTAAACAAAAATATTTTTTATTAATTTTAATCGTTAATATCAATGGTGCAATGGCGGCTTGAAAATGGCATCCCGGAAATGCATCGTGCAGCTTACATTGCACAAAAATGATCTCGAACAAAAAAATCAATATTGGAATACAAAAGGAATACAAAAAGTATTCCTGAAGAAATTTCCTATCGATTTCAAAACAAAAAGCTCAAAAATTAAATTTTGCACAAGGTCCCCCCCTAAATGCAAACATCGTCTCACAAATTTCTCCGGTAATTCGATCATCCCTAGTACACACGTGGGAATCGAATTGACTTGCATGATGTTGCAGCAAGTTCCGAAGCGAAAGAGAGGGAACCTCGAGGGCTACACAGGGCTAAGGGATAGCTCAACTGGGGTGTCACGCGATCGCGGTGTCGGGCTCGCAAAAATCGCGAAAAATCGTCGCGGATCTTTAGGATCCTCAAGATTCCGGGGTGCGGATCGTTGCGGGGTGGAATGGGGGGTTGGAAATTTTTGCCGGGCATATTACGTCAGGCCAGGACCGCTCGTATCGGCTTCAAGCTCGATCTCCGGTCTCGCTATTAGCAAGAAATCCTCTCTCTCTCCCCGGTATGGCCGTTCGATATCGCTTCGCCCGCTGAAAACCGAACGGCTAGACGAGGCCGAGGGGGTGAGCAGCAGCGGGACACAGAAGAAAAACGAGGGTAGAGAGGAGAAAAAGAAAGGAAAAGAAGCGGAAAAAGAGGGAACGAGAGAGGGAAAGCGAGGGATTGAGAGAGGAAGAGAGAGAGAGAGAGAGAGAGAGAGAGAGAGAGAGGAGAGGAGAGCCGCGAAAGAGCAGCCGCAATATCGATTCACGACGTTCACCGGCCGGGTCTTGCTTATGATTTCTCTCGCCCTCGGAACGCTCCTGGTAATACGAGTCCGCCGAACAAATCCGATAATTTCGCCGCAAGATTCGTGCCTGCAATAACGAGTAAATTTTTCCCTATTTCCCTCCGTCGCCTTCTTTCTCTCCATCCTCCTCCACCCCCTTCTTGCTTTCTCTCGAACCAGCCAGACCCGTAACCGCAGCCTCTTCTTTCGTCCCTTTCTATCTGAAATTACCGCTCGACGTGGCTAATGGAAAAAAAAGCGAGGAGAACCGTGGCGCAGTGGGTTTGAGAGAGAATGAGTGCGAGACAAAGAGAAGAGAGAGAGAGAGGGAGAGAGTGAACGGTGGGGAATCGTGACATAGAGTCACTGGGAAGAGAGGGGAAGAGTATTAGGGGTTGTCTCAAAAGTTTCTTTCGCAGTGCGCACGTTTGATATTGTTCAATATCGAGAACACATGCAAACGATACGATCATCTGTTCCTTAATGTTTTTTTTTCAACCCCTTTCGCTGTAATAGCAGGTCAGACTCGTGACGAGGATTCCGAACGGAATCTACTAAATGTTGTTAGTTTCCTTTGAACTGAAAGAAATGGCGAATATACGTGCATATAATAAATAAAAATTTTCTTCTTCTTGTATCATGAACGACAAGGTAACCGACCACTGTAATCGTGAAATAAATCATAGCGCCAAGGGCTGAAGGTGAGAATTAATTTTCGGGACAAGCTAATAGAAAGAAGAAACTAGGGGGTGAGATCGGAAGTAGAAGAAAGAGAGAAGTAGGGTAAGAATGTATACAGAAGTGGCCAAGAACGAAAAAGATGATGGAATGTATAGAGAATGAAGTTAGAGAAACAGAACGAAAGAGAAATTCAGTAGAATACTGAGAAAAAGGCCAGACTGAGAGAGTGACAAGGAGAATGAGAACGATTTCAGAGGGACAGAATTATAAGAGCGCTGCAGCGAGCAATTGTAGAAAGAAAAATCCAAGAAACTGATGGAGTAGAATATAGAAAGATCAGTAGACCTGAAAAGTGGGAAAAAGAGGGTAGATACACAACCAGAGTATATAGAGAAAGAAGGAAATTGGGAGTGAGAGGGAGTATTATGTAGAACGAGGGGATCTAGAGAAGGAGAGGGAGAGAGTAAAATGTAGAGAAAAAGAATTCCTAGAAATAGAACGATACAGAGAGAAATGGTCAAAAGAGAGATCGATAAAAGTATTTGGAAAAGTCGTGAGAGTAAAAAGGGGGGAAATACAGAAAGAGTATGTCCAACCAGACGATCTAAAGAGGAGAAAGGAATTGAGAGAGCGAGAGAAGGAATAAAATATATATAGAATCCCGAGAGATAGAAGGAAACAGAGCGCAGCGATCAAAAGGGAGATCGAAAACGGATATAGAAAGAAAGAACCGAAAGCAGAACGAGAGAGAGACAGAGACACAGAGAGAGAGAGAGAGAGCGGGAGAGCAGAACGTCCATAGAAGGGTCAACAGAGGCAAAGGTGGAGGGCGAAAGGGCAGGCTCGGACGAATAGAAAGAAGAAAATCCAGAAAACGAGGGAATCTTTAGCCGCGGATCGGCATGTACCATTAATTTCAGTGGAGCCGAGCTGATCTCCTCTGCTGCTCGCTTCTACGCCCCCCCCCCTCTCTCTCTCTCTCTGTTTCTCTCTTTGTCGATCGCGTTCGTTCTCCGCGTGGCGTGGCTTTCTTCCTTTCGTTCTACGTCCCTTTAGCCTGTGTGCTCCGGCCCGGGGAAAAACTTTTATATTGGACAGTGAAATCACGGCGTTAATCTCCAGCGAGCGTGGCGGGAATGGGCGGTCTGCATAACACCGGGTTCGTTATACGGCTTCTGTATGGGCTGGGTGTCACGGGATTTATGGGTATATTCCGCGCGTGGACGTAAGAAAAATGGTCTATCGGACGTACGGATATTTTCTCCCCGCCTTTGAAATACCGTTTCCCAGCGCTACGAATGATGTTCAATGTACCAATATTAATTTTCCATTCTAGTTCGCGCGTACGATGCTGTTTTCGCGAGGGTAACACAGCGGCGATGACACTTCCGGTCTCGGTTTCTTCGTTAGTGAATGCATTCGGTGCTCAATGATAGCGGTAGAATTTACATGGATTACTGCAGTGCGTTTATTGAGAATACAGTGAATTCTCGATATATGTCATCAACACGGGTCGCGTCAGCGACATATATGGGCCAGGAGACATACCTCGAGCCGTGTTATGTTTGCTCTTCGTGGCCCCTGACGGGGTATACTCCGCGATAGTGGGGTTAATTCCGCGACGTTTATTATCCAGGCCTTGGCGACATATATAGAGAAATCACTGTATTTCTTTCGTAAATTCCCACAAATGCAATTTTGTATCGTCGGTCAAACGAAAAATCCTTTTACAACTAAATCAACACAGAAATGAAATTGTAGCTTTCCTTGGCCCAATTTTTCCATTTCCATTTTAACAGAAGGAGTCTGAAAATTATTTGCTAGCCAACTGGCACTGTATCAATAGAAAAAATGGAACTCTAGGCCCGGAAAAATTAATTTTCATCTCTGAACGAACAATAATTATTCTCCTAGGATAAATAATGTGACAGCACCTGTGTTGAACTTCCTAATATGTTCGAACAACTATTAAAATGGACAAAAAATATCCTGAGTGATCCCAAATATCATTCATCTTTCAGTTCTGGCTCTGAATCAATAGAACAGTGAAGCTCCAGGATTTATAAAATTAATTTCCTCCTCTGACCGAATAGTTAAAGCTCTAATCTTTGCAAAAAAATTAATTGTGCATTGTAAATTAGTAGAAGCTGTCCCGAAAAATGAACTAACGTGACAGTAAACGTGCTGATCCGTTAGATATCGTCGAAACAATATTTCCTCTAAACTATCGGCAAGATTATAACTTGTTTCCGCGATACGGATGATCCGATACGGTTCGCCAGGTCTCGAAAGCAAAGTTTCCCGAATAGGACCGAGTACAGGTGGAACTGATAACAAAATTATTCATGTCCCATCGGCTCCGTGGCATCGAGGCATTCGATTCTTGCACCGAAACGAGAACGGTCCTCGACCCGGTTGCCAGTGGATGCGCCCGTGTGATTAAGCAGGAAACGTTGGTCCGGTTTTGGTTTAGCTTTCTGATCCCCGGCAGACTGCCCCAGGGCGCCGACCAAGGAGGATTAACCGGGGAAAATTGATTTTGTTGTTGCCGGGCCGGTGGCCGGCGCAGTATTGTATCGGCCGGAAGTGGGAATTTAATTTGTTTGTGCTGAAAACGCTGGATAGGAACACGGCTTGTTTGCTGCATCAACGATGTTTATTCTATAAACACATAATCGCCGGGATTCATCCTGTGCACACCGCTGGCCGGGCCCTTATTGCTACGTTCGCGAAACCGGGTTCAGAATGCCGGACATTGTTTACACCTCAGTGAGAAGATCCGTGTTCCCAGTGTCCGGTGAGAAATTTTAGAACCGGTGGCGATCAATTAGTTGACTTGAGAGATCAGGATGTCCGAGGGTTTGGTCCTAAAAGATTTTCTTGGGATTTTGTTATTTATACAGTGTTGTTTTGCCTTTTTAGAATCTTTCTATTTTGGGAACTGTTCACCTTTTTAACTGCGCTCCAATTGTTATAGACTATTTTTAGCTGAGCTTTTCACTATTTATATACTATTTCCTTTTTAGCATTGTTCTCTTTTCCTAGTTCCTATTTCTCTCTTTCCTGTTCCCTTTTTAAAACTGCTCCATTCATACAGAATTTTCTGTTTCCCCTTTTCCTATCTCTACACTATTTTCTTTCCAGCATTCCTCTGTTTATGCAGTATTTTCTTTTTCCCATTTTCCTATCTGTACACCATTTCCCTATTTGTCCATTGTCATTTTGAAAGTCCACTGAAAAACCACCTTGTCTTCTGCCCTCTGTCCAAATCATTTAAATAAATTTTCCAATCAGACTCACCACCAGAAATTATTATGGTTCAGAGGAAACACATTTCTAAACCTCTTTGTGTTTGTGAGCGTGGTACAGGCAAATAAATTCAGTTTCGCAAGGAGAATATGAAAAAGGACTTAACCAATGAAAATATTCTAGATCGTGTGAAATGGAGTCGGATTCTGGAATCGAAGTAGCTTCGTGTGCAAAGGGTTAAGGCGACTATACAGAAGCAAGACGAACGTAGCAATAGCAAGGAGGAGAGTAGTAGTTACAGGATTGGCCACCGCTGCAGTCCCAAATTCGCGAGACCGGCTTCCGAAATGCGCAAAATCGCCCTAAACACGCATCCTAAACCCCACCGAAATTCCACCTAGCACACAAATCATTTCCATACGACCGGTTGCCCGGCATCCTACGCGCGATAACTCTCCGCTTTCTTGCGGCTCGTTGGCGCGCCACGTCGAAAACGCGGAACGTCGTCGTCGTCGTCGCCTCCGTCGTCGTCGTCGAGGTTCCCTGTACTTGCTTCGCTGGCTAACAGCAAAACATCGGAACCATTTCTTACATGAACCTAACCGTTGAACTTTCAGACCAACCAGTGGTTACGCTGGAGCTTGGCAGCAATTTGAACCTGAGCGCAATCCGCGAGGGTATCGACGTCTACTTCGAGTGCAACATCAAATCCAATCCGTGGGTTTACAAGGTCTCCTGGCGACATAATGTGAGTCCATGTACACTTGTATACACGGTAGCATGTAAACACTGTTGGAGAGGAAATTCTCGCTAATAGAAAGTGGGGAACTCCTCGAGGTAGAAAAAAATTTGCTGAGGGAGCTCGAAAATATTCTTCGTCAAGTTTTGGCAAAACTGGACAATTTTTCGGAAATTTTTTCGTTTTTGTGAATTGGGAACCTTCCTGTGATATTAATTTTAATGACGAAAGTGGGAAATTTACTGTTTAAATATGTACCCTGAGGATTGCATTGATGTCAAAAATAAGAAGGTGACACACAAAATAGAAAAAACATCAAATGAGTTTAAATTATTAAAATTATTAACAGAGGAAATCAATTTGTATGCAAGTTCTTTTTCTTGTAACCGATGCAGGCAATTTTTATTGTGCATAAAAATCCGCAGTCAACTGATATACCCCATTTTCTAAGTGAAAAGAACTTCTAAATAAAGAGATATAAAATTGTAGCTGCTCCGAAAAATTAAGATACACAAAATTGGCTGAAAAAAGACTCAAAGAACACAGCAGGGTCAAAAGAAACACGACCCCACACTGCTATAAAATCTGCGATCCTGATTCACCACAATCCTTCATTTTTTCCAATTTCTTTCACGGAACTCCAATCACCAACGAAACAGTGTTACCACTACCTCAAAAGTTCTCATTCGAGCTCGAAAAAGGAGCAGAAAATTGACAGCGAAAATAACACGGAAGTAACGCGAATGAATCCAGTGGATTTTCGGGAGAGCTTGGCAAAACGGCAAACTTTTTGAAAACGTGACTCGTGTCGTTTTACGTCGCCATCCCTTTTGGTATGGTTGCGGGATGGGGGGGGAGTGGCGAGAGAGTGTATCGAGAAGAGGAGGATGGAAACGTTCGCCACGGGCCGGGCTAACGAATCTTCGACGCAGTTCCGGAATCGATAAATTAGAACCGGTCCGGGTCGAGTTCGGGCCGGGTCGGGCCGGGCTTGAAGCTTAATCGGGAGACGAGATAAGGGGAGACGGGCTGCGCACCTGCGACGCGAACTTTCCGTTTAAAATTTACATGCTGATACCGGCCGACCGGGAACTGGCGCGTAAGCGTTCTTTGAACTAATAGCTGCCGGTTACCGTCAATAAGAAATTTATCGGCGAATTTCGAAACTGTTGACGTAACCCTAAGCGCGGCCCTAGCGCGCGTTCAAACTTACGCGAAGGGCGGACCGAGCACCAGATTATCCGCGGTATCGAAATCTCGCGAGATTTTCGCACTGTTCATTCGTAAACTCTTTACTACTATACTTAAGCTAGCCTTGAGAGGAATATAGTGCATTCTCGATATATGTCAACAACATATGCCAGCGACATATATCGTCCAGGAGACATACCTCGAGCCGTGTTATGTTTGCACTCTTCGCGGTCCCTCACGCGGTATACCCCGCGGTAGTGGGGATAAGTCCGCGTCGTTTATCACCTTGGCCTTGGCGACATATATAGAGACATCACTGTATAGTGATCTATTATTTCGTTTCTTCTGAAAGTTTGCAGTTTTGTGAAATATTTCCACGAAACCATTAGATGAAATCAAGTTTTAGTTCATCGGGGTAAAAACAACCCTTAAAGATTAAATACATTTGTTAGTCCTGAAAGAAGCACAGAGATCAGAGACTTTTGAAAAGTATGATACGTTTGAGGTTAATCAGAAATCCTTCTTAAATCGTTAAATAATTAAACAGTACTTGGAGTTAAAGAAGAAAGTGTAGAAAGAGAAGCTATCCTAAATTAACAAAATTGATACACGTACCTGTACATGACGTTAGTAGTTCATAAAAATAACTATTAGACATCATACGGGCTTTAAAATTTACGAAAAATATTGACAATTTTAACCGTGCCCTAATTTTTTGGGCGGAAGATATACAAGGAATCAGTCCTAAAGAGTTAATGAGAACTCTGTCTATTGAGGGAGTTAATTAGAGTTGTTCCCCGCTATAGTGTCGCGGAGTACGACGCGATTCTAGAGAGGAAATTCGACAACCGATTGATTGTCAACCAGACTGGCATCGAGGCGTTGTTGTGTGGCAGAGCCTTAAGACGCGGGGGCGGTAATACGATTATAAGGAAGCTGGCAAAGCGCGATTAGAGTCACGGGAAAATGTATATCCGCGGTTAATGAGATCCACCAATCGACTCGGTTACCAGCTCTGACACAAGCTCGCCGCCACCGGATTTGTTTAATGATTAGTTCCGTCGATCGGGGCCGCCCCGATCAATATTAATCTGTTTGATGTTTATGAGCCGACGCGAGTCAATTCCACGACAAATATTGACGCCAACCCGTTTGTCCTCTGTCCAGGATTTGTTTATACAAATTATGTCCCCTTCAGAGATTTTAGGATACGAAAGACGCAATTTTCTGGTATCGACCACTGAATTCATTTACTCTTATCAGTAGACTACTACTACTAAACATATGCGCTACATAGACATTGCATTTCGTTGATTACTAATTTTATTCAGTTAAAAGCAACGAAACAGTATTTCTAAATTTTTTATATGTTTCTGCTCCTTTCCTTTTGATCCACTTATTTTTGTCATAAGCGCATAAAATTCACAAAATATATATATCAGACTTGTTCCATTTAGAGTTGATATAGTGATCAATTTGCAATCCATGGACGTTTCATATTTTGCATAAATAATTTTTCCTGCCTCGATTTTTAGATTAAAAATTGCAAACACTTTCTTGTTGTCATCTCCTAAACTGATGAGACAAAATTATAGAAAACAATTTGATACTTTTATTTCTTTGTCATTCTTCAGAAAATTGAAACAAAAATGAAAGAAGTAATTTATTCGTAGTTGATCTAAGGATTCAATATCCAAGTACAAAACACTTCCAATGGCATTTGCATGCCAAAAAATTGTAATAGATTAAATAATATGAAGAGAATCGTGAAATACAAAATATAAAAAAATACATATACAAAAAGGTCGACGGAGTGTAGCTCACCTAAAACGCTGGAAAAATGTCTACCGCCCGGGGGTAAATAAAATTGTCCTTCATTCCTGAACAGAATATTGAAATAAAATTCCAACGGTTCGAAAAGTCATCTCCTATCCAGGATTTCAAAGGAATATAATTTCACGCGGAACGATTACGATCCCCCCGCCATAGTTCGCCGGGAGGGGGATTTATTTTAAACGAACGCAGACGCCGGGGCCCTTTGTGCCCGGTATATTATTCGAGTTTTCATAAATATTAACCTGCCCGCGCCACGGATCATGTTGTCATTGTACTCGCGGAAACGTCCGAGACACGAGTCTTTGTCGATTCTTCGTTTGATTCGGTAGGGACACGGCCGGTGGTGAGTTGCAGAGGGTCGACGGGAAGGGCGAAGGGCGAGGTCTGAGGATTTCTCATCCCCCACTCCTAGTCCCAGTGTGTTTCGCGGAAATTCAAAGGAGCTTTCCGACACTCGAAAAAGAAGAAAACGGAGGACATTGTCGCGCCAGGGCGCATCGTTGAGAAATTGAAAAACTGTCGGCGACCTTTCATCCCCTTTTTTTTCTGTCTCTCTTTTCTTTCGCGCGTTTTTTTCCCCACGCCTTCCGTTTGTTTCGCGAGGAAACATTCACGCGCGCGCGCGCGCGCGCACGTGAGTGTCTTCTCGGATCTCGCAAATCTGCAATATCAACACGTTGTTCGCTGCCATTTGCAACGCACGCCTGTCTCGTAAATTTCGCTCTTGCTAGTGAAAGTTTGCAATTTTGTGAGTATTTTGCATTTTGAAGACGCGCAACCGATCCGAATATCTTGGTCCTTGCCATAATTCCCGGTTCTATACGGTATTTTCGTTGTCAATTTTTTCAGATATTTCACAATCAGTTGTCAGTCCCGAATAAAGCACACCGACTGCAATTTTTCTGAAAGTCAGTTGCTTTGCGAAATATTGAAATTCCGGTTTGCCAGAGTGAAAAGCAACCCTCAAAGATTAATTTATACTCCCTCGCTACTCCAATGACATTTGCAAAATAAACTCGATCGAATGTAAACAATTTTGTACATTTTTATATACACGTAATATACACGATCGTAATATACACAATATGTGGTAGTTCTCCACACTCCTTGAAAATTATTTCATCCTTTTTTACCCTTCCAATCAATCTTGAAGACTGTAAAGAACAATACTGTAATACTGTAATTTGTTATTACAATACTGTAATAATGTGTCTCTGGAAATAATCACAAAAAATTAGTTCTTCAGGGTGAGAAACAATCCTAAAAGCTTAACTTATGCTTTCCTACCCTTCCAATAAATCGTGATGACTGCAGAGTTTACCAATGAACGTTATAACCATAAAATTTGTTGCGCTTTTATATTTATTTCGAAGATACAAGCTGCACTATATAATATATATTTCATATTCATTTTTCGCATAATTATTTCAGGCCTGTTGGCCAACTCTGCTAGACCGTGGATTTGACGCATTTATGAGAAAATAATGGAATATGAAACAGTGATAACATTTCAAGAATTTAGAAATGGCGTTGCATTATTTCCAGCTTTGTTAGAATCGTCAACACAGGAAACAAATCTCTAGCTATTGTACATTGCAATTAATGCCGAGAAATTTTATTTCGCATAAAAATCCGCTGTCTAATAACGAACAAAACGACGATAGCATTTAAAACTTCGACAGTTGTATACACGGCTCGAACAAAGCGCACGGTAAAAGCGTTTTGTTTCGTCTAAAAAGAGAACGTTTCGTTTCGCATAAAAAGAAGAACGTTTCCATCCGGCGTGGTCGGGGCCGGGGCTTATGATGTTCGTTTGCGAACGAAGAGATATATTTTGACGTTGCGTTTCACAGGGGAATCCATTGTATCATAATCCAGCGACCGGCACGATAATCAGCAACCAAAGCCTGGTGTTGCAAAGCGTGACTCGCAGCCGAGCCGGTATCTACACCTGCATTGGCAGCAATCAGGAAGGCGACGGAGAGAGCAATCCCCTGAATCTGGACATCAAATGTGAGTACAACGCCTCTCTGTGTATGTTTGTTTCGAAATCGATTCGTATCCATCGTTGCGAAATACGGATACAAGGATTATATTTATTTATTCGATTTAAGTCCCGACGTTGCACGTTTTCCAACGAGATGATATTTGCACGAGCGACGATCCGGTTATGACACGCCGTCTCGTTTCGACGAACCCGCCAATGGTTTTCAAACTGTCGCCACAGTGCGCGTATTCGAAATCGTTTTCACTATTCTTTCGCCTCGATTGTACTCTAATCTCTGCCCCCCACGTAATAAGAGTACAACTTCGGGACAGTGACTTCTCTATATATGTCACCAAGGCCTGAATGATAAACGTCGCGGAATTATCCCCACTGCCGCGAGATATACATCGTGAGGGGCCACGAAGCTCCTGGACCCGTGTTGGTGACATATATCGAGAGTTCACTGTAATCATTCTTTTACTCTTTTCATTGTCACTCTTCATCGAACCTGGTTTCTTTCTGATTTTCTGCGCTGGTTTTCGACAACCTTCTTTTTTTATCGATTCTTTCCTGTACTTTCGAACAAGTTTCGCGTAAACGTGGCGAACGTTAGGACACAACAGGATTGAAATGAACGACGAGCGAACAGAATGCAATTGCATGGAATTCGGGGGACGCATTTTGCATCGAAACGTTTCAGGAACGAATTTCTTTCGGCTCTTCGAGCAGCTGGGGATTGTTGCAATCTTCAGGTTCGAGGTACTTGTAATTGTCCAGGTGGTGTAGATCGAAGGATAGAGATAACAAGAAAGGGGTATTCTCAGCAACTACCCTTACGCAAACAGACTCAACTTACTCTCCCAATAAAACACGAACCCTGAAGTTCAATATCGTTCGAATAATGTGATTTTTACAAAACCCCTCGAGCTCCGATTACTTTCGTTCTTCAGGGTACGGAAAGCTCATGCTGTACTGACAGCGCCGTGGTAATATCGCTTTCAGGGCGGAAAAATTCTGTCCAGTACGGTAATTTCAGTTCCGATGCGTGAAAATAGACTGGCGCCAATTAATTTAATTTTCCGCGGACCAGCATGGCCGACGAATCCGCGAAAAATTTAATTAGTGGCCTCGGACCGACGTGATTTCGCGATGATGTTCACTCGATGGAATCATTTTCGGAATTCGGGCCCATGATTTCCGACAATATTCGATTTACTGACCATATTTGAGCGATGACTGACATTCGCGAGTATTTTATTCGGTGACAAATTATGATGTACCTGAAAAGAAACCGTTCTAGTAATCACAATTTACGTGAAATTTCTGAATATTCATCAATAATTTCCAAAGGTACGTTCCACGTAAAATAATTAATTTTTGTCTCTCTTATTTCTGTTTGGTCCTTTATTGCATTTACGACGAACTGTAAAGATTGTTAATGTACGTAAATTATTTCATTATGACTAGGCTGCAGAGTATTATGCATCTATGACGAAATTGGTCAAGTGAAATATGAAACGCTAGAAAATCGGACAAATCTAAGAATATTGTTAAAAATCTATTAAGGGATGAAGAGAATTTTTATCTAACTCCTGCTGCCCACATTATGTATAGCCAATAGTGGGCACAAATCTATTTTTATTTTTAACAGTCCAAAAAATGTGCTGTAAATCGGTCTTTATGTAGAGTTTCATTATCGTGTTCGCACGTTCGCAACAAACTGCGACGATTGTTGAAAGGTGTGAAAAGATTCGTTTCGCCGCATTTCGCAGTCGATCGATAACGAATAGCCGAGAAATCAGCTTGTCTACCAAACTTCGATCGGGGGAGTCGCGCGAAACGTTCCCGGGAAGGTTATCCGCGCTGACTCAGATTTTATCAAATCCACTCAAAGACCAAATAGTAGCGCGTTCTCCGGTCCACCGTCGATTTCGCTTTCAATTTACAGCACTCGAATCCCGAATTTCTCGGAGCCCGCGAGAACACGTCTCGGATTCCGTGTTGGAGACCGGTCTGTTCAAGAACGAATTCCAAGAAGCGAGTTCAAGAGACGCTCGCCGAAATTTTCCTCGCGTTGCCCCTGATTTTATGTCGTCTACGTTCGGGAATCTCGGGAACTTTGAATTAACCACTTGCTGAGACGTGTTCGCGGAATGTAAAGATCTCTGTATTCATTTTGCGGTCGTGGTCGCGTGCCATCGACCGACACGTTTTTCGGAACATGCTCGAGCTCCGCGTTGTCTGTTTCTCCGAGAATTTGTACTTCTTTCGCATTTTTATTCTGTCGGGTTCCTATCGACGATTTGAATCAGTTTCTGCAAATCTGGAAGATGGATTTTTCTTCCGTGTGCCACAGGGATTACATTTCGAATCTTTTTTAAAATCCTCATCCTCGTTCCTTTCTCATTTAGAAGTTCTCCATTCTCGTTGCTCCTCGGTGAAAGATTGCCAATGTAAACGCAAATTTGAATCAGTTTCTCTTCCGTGTGCCGGAGGCATTAAATTTGAAATGTTTTTTGTCTGCATTCGTTTTTTATTTTAAGGTTCTCCGTTCCCGTTGCTCCTCGGTGAAAGATTGCCAATGTAAAAGCAGATTCTTTCTGGACGAAAATCTTTGAAAATTAAAAAATGATTTGCTTCAAATATGACGATTTTGTCACAGTTTCTCTCCATTCAGACATAACATAGAGCACACTACGTTCACCCATAACAAATTCATTAGTAAATACAATTGAAAAGTGGACGATTCTACTTTTGCACGAGACTATCCTTTTTTTGCACGAGATTACGCGTTTGAGAAACACGAGTTTTAACATTCGTGAGGCACACGAACGATAGAATAGGTAACAGCTAGAGCGTCTGACCACGACTTACCATTTCTACTGCGAGCCTGGTCGCCAGCCTGAATCTGCTATCTCTGGCACGTAGTTGACAATCACGTTCGTATCGACTACCTTGTTCCCACTACACTCACCCCAACCATCTATTAACACGTTCACTGCCCAACAATTATCCTAAAAGAACCCACCAAAACAAAATAATTTAATCATTGCAATAAAATCTACAGAGTTAAACCTTGTCATATTCCTCCTTATTACTCCTTAAATTCATCTAGATCGTACAAATCCCAATGACGATCGGTCCAAGCAAGTGCATTACAAACAGAATTAACCCTTTGTACTCGAACCTACTTTGCCTTTAGTATTCGGACATTTTACGTGACATAAAATATTTTTTGTTGCACATGACATTCTCCTCTCGTTACAATATAGAAATTGCTGTTAATCACATTATATTAACACTAGAACTACCGGACCAGTCAAAATGACTGGTTCTTAACTGTTTTCTTTTACAATTACTGAAATTGTAAAAATGTTTTCATCGGAAATTTTTGAATGTACTTCCCCATAGAAGCACTCATTACAATAAAAGTTGTGTGCGAAGTCTAAATGGACACAGTCTTGTCACAGTCACAAAGCGATACACGTCAGTCGCATTTATTGCTCGGTAGTTCTACTGTTAATTTGTAGTTGTGCCTCGGAGGAGACATTCGACTGCAAAGTGTTGCAAATAAAGAATTAAAAACTTTATAGAAATGAAGTTACTAAAATGATTTAAAAAATAAACAAATGCCTGCAGATACCCATCGTGCAACTAACGAAGACCATTTTTATTTAGCACGAGAATCCCCAGTCTAATCACAGGGTAATGGAAACACCTTGCTTAGATGAAGTTTAGCATGAGAAGGATTTATTTGTCTGACAACAGCTAGATTTCGGCTAGCATCCACAAGCAAACAAGTAGAACACACAGCCTGTTATAGACACCAGGGAGCTTTCTGGACCTATCGGGGATGCGAGGTCCGTCGAAGGAGCATGATCGATGAACGAACGACGAGGACTGGACTGCGTTTGTAGGTGTTACAGGCGTAATCCGGTGTCTCAAGTCCCGGTGTAACTTACGATCGGTCTGACAGTCGGTCTCGCCTCGCGCGTCCATATGCTCGGCCACGGTAGATCGGTGTGTAATGGTCTTAACGGCCGTAAACTGCCGCGACTAATCCGCCGGACCTTGCGCGCCTGGCACGCCGTAGAGTAGGCAGCCTCTGACACATGCCGGAATTCAATGCCGACAAGCAACGACCCGTGCCTTGTACCCGACCCATCGGCCATGTTTGTCGGGCTAAATAGCCGTCTCAACGGGTCCAAGGCGATCGTTTGATCACTCGGCAGCTTCAAGCGTTTCGATCTGCGCATTGGTCATAATTGGGGATCTCACGGTCTGGCCTCATGAAGTTTTCACTACTGGAAATCTTACGAGCTGTGTTGTCCTTTTCGAGTTGTTTATCCAATGTTTAGCTAGCTCTGTGATCAGTAGACTGTAGATTTTCACGCATTCATAAAGAAATTGGAATATAGAACTGTAAAAGATTCGAAAAGTTCGAGAATATTGTTGGTTTTAATGTAAAAAGTCTATTAAGGGGTGAAGTGAATTTTTACTTCACTGCTGCTACCGACGGTCAATGTAGAATATTTTTATTTTGCATTAAGATCCACTGATCTGAGGATGACAAGCACAGTGAAGCTGTATGCTGTTTAACCACGGGGATAAACTCTCAGATTCTATTTAGAACGATTAGGCAAAGAAGTAGTACCGCCGAATTTTCAGGGTGCAAACGCAAAATCGCGGGTGCGTCGCTTGATATTTCCAACAAACAGAGTTAACCAGCGTCTCGGCAAACACGGGGCTTAATAAACTTTCGAACTGGTCCCACGGGCGACTCGGTGAATGGAATTTATCATTTAGCGGGGACGACCGGCCGATCGCTCGTCTTCTCGAAACAATTAACGGGGGGGCCGAGCTCGGCCAGTTACCGGCGGTTCGTTACCGTGTCGTAATTCAATGTAACAATTACCGAACAAAATTGATACGGTGGACCGGGGCGGCGGGAAAGGGTGCATAGTTCTCTGCCGGATGGCCCAGATCCAGCCAGTGGCACCATCGAAAAACAAATCATTCCGCTCGGAATTCCGAGTGCGGATTCTCTGTGAGTGAGTGAGAGAGAGAGAGAGAGAGAGAGAGAGAGAGAGTGAGAGAGTGAGAGAGTGAGAGAGTGAGGGGGGAGAGGACACACGCCGCTCGAGAGAACCGGTCGATTCGGTGCACGCTGCATATACGTGTGCACACGCGTCCGCACATATGGCGCCTATGCAAATTCGGCCGCGCCAAAACCGACCGTAATGATTTAGAGAGGCCCTTAATGTCGCCGAAGGAAACTGACGAGCTGCGCGACGCCCACACATGTCTTACTGCCAACGATTGTTCCCCCGATTAGGGGATTGGCCCTCAATTATCACTTTGTCTACCGAAAATCCATTAACAGACTCCTGGGACACTATGTCGTATTTTAAATGAACCTGCGATCTCTTCTTTTGGATGATAATCCCCAGGAAAATATTCCAGATTGTGTTACTGGACGTGGTTTGTTGGTTTACGGCTGAAATTGCTATTGCTATCGAAAAATTTACTTCGTTATTAAGCTCAGTATTAAATTTGTCGGTGCTTCAGTTCGTTGTTTACTGGAAAAGGTCGGTGACTGGTCAGACATTGGCTCTGAGTAACAAAAACATTGAAATGACGGGTTCTAATATTTTTAACATCCATGAGGAATTGTTGAACAAATTTATTTCTTTATGCGTGTATTATAAAAAGAAGAGCTAAGAATTTATATACATGCATTCTTTTAATTTTTATAAAGTAATTTAAACGCCTGTAGTGCTGCGTAAAGCTTGTGTTCAGTGAAACAAGTCAGCTACTGGTCTGACACGGGCACACATCAACATTAAAATTGTCGAAACTTAAGTTTCCTTTGACTTAAGTAGGAGTAAGTCAATAATTGGCATAGGCTCAAATCAATATTAAAATTGTCCAAAAGTAAATTTCTCCGCCACTAAGTAGAATAAGCCTGTCATTGGTGAGACGTAATCCAATAGCACAGTTTCAGAAGTCTATTAATTTTTCTATATCAATCGTCGGTACCGGTAAATATTAATTCTATTATTAACACGAACAATTCTACTTTTGCGATGCTGAACAATTTTGATATCAATTCTAGTATGAACAATTCTATTCCACGTGGATGCAACAATATTTCTCAGACTTTATTCGATCTAAGACATTTTGGTGGAACATTTGAGAAAAGTTGCCGAAGTGTTCGGTCCCCGGAAGCAGCCACGGGAAAAATTGCGCCCTCCCGCTCCGTGCAATTAGTCTACTTTAATCAACGGCCCCAATTTGTTTAATTAAACGAAACCGAGCGTCGTGTCCACATGGCCGACGTTTCGCCGACAGGCGGCTACCAGGGAATCCTGTCCGATCGTTCCATCCCAGAAATCCAACAAAGTCTCTCGATCATTCAAACCAAGTTTCCTCAATTAACCCTCAATTCAATTACCTCCAGGACGATTCCACGGATCAACCAATAAAAACCGACCCTTTTGCGTTCGCTCTGGCATTCGCGATTTCGACAATTCACGCTCGCGTGGATCAAGCTGAACCATGTCCCTTATCCGATTCCGGGATAACGGTGGGGGGGGGGGGGGGGGGGGATTAGCTTGTCGCAATCAGCTGTTGGAAAACTAATTCCATATTCCTGAATAACAATTACAATTTTCGAAATTCAATTTCTGTAGTCGGCAATCACGGGCACCGAGAGAGAGAGAGAGCGACAGAGAATAAAATTTAATTTTTTTATTCATTCGTCGGTGGACTGTGAATTTTGATGAGACGTCTCATTTTTTGTAGTCAAAAATCACGTGACGGAGGTAAATCCTATTTTTTATGCGGATGGTTTTAACGCAAAACTGGTTAAAAAATTAATCGAACTCTGGAAAAGTTTTGTGTGCAATTTTTGTTCGAAGCGAATCCAAGCATCAATCAATACATGGACCATTAAACACGTCACGCGAATCAAGTATTTACTGTCAATATTAAACGCTTCTACTTTTTGAAACAACATTGGACAGCGTATAATCAGCGAATGAAAATCGCAACATCCAGGGAACATTGCGCAAAGATAAACGATTAACGGTTCGCGGCCCGCAAACTGGAAACTAACTATTGTCTCAAAAATCCTTTGTCGCCGCAGTTATTGCTTCCCTCTGCGCCGTTTCGCCCGGCAAAAAGCTAGCGAATTCAATTTAGATATTCCCGTTGTCGGGAGTTTTACGCGCAGCGGCGTACAATTATCAAGTTACACGGTATCCGCGTTTCTTGCGCGGCAAAGCAGGCGGAATTGCGTTTCCGTTCGCGCCTAATTGTACTCACGCGAGCATTGAAATTTCTGAAGTTAGCCGGCGAAAGTACCGAAACCTCTGGAGCTATCATTTTCGCAGGGCCGGCAACAACGCTGGGCATAATCCTCGGAACGAAGACATTCTACCAGCTCGCTCGCGAATTTTCGAGTGAGGTCACTCGCGTCGCTTTGTATTTCGTCTGATAATAATTTATATGCGAATTTTCGGTCGCTGAGACGAAGCATACTGTGTACAGTTCCGCGAGAGAAAGTGGGGATAAGAAGAAGAACACGAGGACGAAACAGGGCGGAGTTTTCTAGGTCCGTTTATAGCGGTAACGAGGCTTAAGATTTCAATTCTGTTTCGGGACACGTAATTATGCGCCGGGGAGGGGGAAGGCGGAGGAGGAGTGGGCAAGGAGTCTCGGTTTCCTTCGGGCCGGCGATCTTAAGCCGCTTAGTTGCCTGTAAAATAGCGAGACTGCGAAATACCGCCCCTTCCACGAGAGCCAGACGGGACAAAGAACGCGCGCGCGGATTAAACGCGGAGCCGGAGCCGGGGCCGTTTACCGCGCCCCGAAAACGGGTTATTAAAACGAAAATAATTGCCGGATGACCGGCAGGAGTATTTCGCGCGGCCCGACCCAGCCCGCCAGCGTTAATGCGCCGTTAATTTACGCGAGCAGCCACCTACCCCCGGCCACGAAAAAGTTCCTCCGCCGCTGCTAAATGCCGCAGTCTTGGCCCGCGGGCGAGAAAGACCCCGGTCAACAGCTTGTTGCGCTGGAATAATGCCGATTGTTCACCTGTCTGAAAGAGTTCACCTCCTGCGGGACATTTTTGCAAAATTTTTATGGTTCCGGGGGCGTTAACCCCTTACTTCGCGATTTTTCTTCGTCGTTGATTAAAAGTTCTCTGACATTGAGTAAAATAAGTCAGTTGCTGGCCGGACATGAGCACAAAATCAACATTAACCTTGTCGAAACTTAAGTTTCTCTTCAATCTAGTAGGATAAGTCGATCATTGGTCAGACGTAGTCTATTAGCACAGTTTCAGTGGTCCATTAATTCATTCCGATTCTAACACGAAGAGTTTCTATTATATTTTTGTGATGCTAAACAATATTAATATCGATTCGAGTACGAATAGTTCTATTCCACAGGGTGGGGCATTTAAATGAGAATAATGCCGATTGTTCACCTGTCTGAAAGTCCGAGCGCCTCCTACGGGACATTTTTGGAAAATGTTTACAGTTCCGGGAGCATTAACTCCTTACCTCGCAATTTTACTATACAGATACAGTGATTAGAAGTTCTTTGTCTTCAATTGTTTCCCGATAGACGAAAATTGATTCCTAAATATTGCTAATAAGAATTTTATTTCGATGTGGAAGATATAAATGACGTTCTTTGTTCACGAAAAAATTGAATGAGCCTGTTGGAGTAATAAGTGGAGAATTTGTATAAAGATATCTAGCTACAAGGATCACATCAATGGGACAGTTAAAGATGGAAATGGACGTTTAAGAAAAGTGTAAAAGTAGTATTAATATTTCGCGAGCGCTGGCCGAGACGGCTCGCTATCGCACACC
Organism: Halictus rubicundus; assembly: GCF_050948215.1. Lineage (NCBI taxonomy): Eukaryota > Metazoa > Arthropoda > Insecta > Hymenoptera > Halictidae > Halictus > Halictus rubicundus. The sequence goes on along the minus strand of NC_135154.1, from coordinate 18,564,819 downwards.
TCCGCAAAACGAACGAAAAAGCTCCAAGCAATAAGTTCTTCGCGCACGATACAGGTAGACCGCAATAACAGCGTTCCCGCAGAAGTTTACAAACTAAATGGAACACGATTCCCGCGGTCAGAGGGTTGAAACGCTCTCTCGCGCACCAAAAACGAGAACCGCGTTGAACACGTCAGCGTTTCCCAGCTAAAAATCCAGTAAATTACGCCGCGGTATCCCCTATTTTTCAATGAATCTTTAGATTCCGTGAATTTCTGCCATTAGGATGCGTTCATGTCGGAGTTTCCAAGGAACGAACAACGTGAAGACAACAACGATATTTAGAAATGCATTCTGTTGTATAATGGTTCGCATCTTTATAATTATTTGTATTCTGGTCATTATTTGATAGCGTTACCGATGATAAATTATAAACATATAATCAAATTCTTCATATTAAAATTAACGTTGCAATTGTTCACAGTCACGATTCTCTGCCACTAAGTAGAATAAATCAATTCCTAGTCAGACACAAACACAATACAACCTTCTAACTACCTCTTCAATTAAGTAAAACAAGCCAGTGACTGGTCAGACACAATCTCCAACAAGATTAGCGAAACAAGTCAACGAGCGATCCGAATTGAACGTAAATATAAATCGTTTGAATTCCGACGTTTCCCTCGCAATCATTAATCAAGCAAACTTCCCACCACTCAATCGCAGCTCCGAAACTTGACCTCTCGCAGCCCTAAGAGCCTGAACTTCTCCTATTCAAGTGAAGGAGGTCAAAGAATAGTCAGACTGCCTCACACCGTCGCTATGTTTGCCCATCAAAAACTTCCTGTTGCGAAATTTTTCGCATTTTCACTCGCTCCAGCAACCCCTACGATCATTCTTCTTTATTATCCTCAAAACTTAATCTATTAGGCCCTCGATCTTAAACCTCGAAGTAAAACCAGTTGAAAACTTGCCAGACCTCTCGGAAAATTCGAACAAGGACAAATGACTGAAAAAATTAATGGAGAGAGATTCTCTGCGTATTTCACTTTATCCTCGGTGGAAACATGATTTACAACATTAGATTAACCCCTTGCACTACTATTTATTTTGTGATTATAGTGATTAGAAATTCTTCATCGTTCAAAAAAAAAGATTGTTTATATTTATTTTATGCCTATGTTTTCTCCAAAGGATATCAATGAACTAAAACAAAATAGAATTTTATTTCGGTTTAAAGAAAATTAATAACACACATATTTATTAAACACTGTTCAGAATCCTCATCACGAGTCTGACTCGATATTGTAGGGCAAAAGGTTAATGCAACCATGAGAGATCCTGAAATATGTGTACAATAAAAAATTACTTACACTATTTACTTACTTACACTTACATTATTTTAAAAATTGAAATCTCGATTGAAACAGATCTTAATCCTTCACTCGAACAATTCAGAGCTAGTAGAGCAAGATTAAAACTAGCCAGACTGCTTGAAAAATTCGCACAATTCCAAAATACTCAATAAACCATTGTGGAAGGTATTTTTACCCGTTCCATATTATTATGCTCCAAATCATTTTAAAAATTCATTGAATAAAATCTCGATTGAAACAGATCTTAATCCTTCAGTCGAACAATTCAGAGTTAGTAGAGCAAGATTAAAACTGGTCAGACAACTAAACAAACTCTCGCAGCTTCAAATGACTTAAAAACACCCCAGTAGAAATCCCTCCGCACGTTCCGCTTTATTATCTACAGGTCTCAGACGGTTCTTGAAGATCGAAGTGCTTACCGTCGGAAGTAGAATAGGTCGTCGCCCGATCAGACCTCGGGAACAAAGTCAATAAAAATTTCTCGGCCTGCCCGCATTCTCTCTCCTTTCGCGTTCGCTCATCAAAACCACAATTCCCTTCGAAGTGAAACGAAGTCAGTCTCGGGGGCGACGGGCTCTAGAGAGAGAGAAGGGAATGGGCGTGGAAGGGAGAGCGAAAGAGAGAGAGAGAGAGGGAGAAAGGGAAAAGGGAATCAGTGTTGCGATCATCGGGAAAGGTTTCCCGCGTACCAATGGCGGTCTGTCAATAACTGAGTCGGGCCACGCAAGCTGCGGAATGTGACGGCCCTTAAAAATTCACGGAGCCGCATTGCGCCGCCATGTCTAACACGATCACGTCCCCTAACGCCTTCAGACACCCGGACCCCGGATCGATGTCTGTGCCCGTGGATCGGGAGAAGGCCGAGATCGTGTACTCAGCCGTCGTTCGATTTCCCTGTAATCGCGTTCCTCCACCCCCGCCCTAAAATCGGCAAAAAATTCCGCCGGCAATGACGTATTTACGTCCCCCTCCCTCCTCTCTGTCTACCTTATCCGCAAGTTGCTGCGCCAAAATGAAACGAAATTCGACGAGTAACGTCCATTTTTATGAATCTTGAGTTACTGTATCTTACAAGGATTTTATCTTATTTCGATTTTACGCATTTATAGTAAAAAAGGAGAAGGTGCAACTAAAAGCTTAAATGTATTATTCCCAGAATTGTTAACCCTCAGACGACAGACCTTTCTAACAACTGTAAAATTGATGTTGCTTAGGACCGTGCACAGCTAAAAATTCGTTCTCCATTTTTTCTAGCGCACTTTGCTTTGAATGTTTTTATTTCAAATGATGCAGTAAAACGATACAATACTTTCTCTGTTTACTTGTCTACTTTTCCATTTCGTCGAGCACTTAGAAACAATAATAATTTCAGAACTGAAATTGTGGATGTTTTTTGGTGGAATCTGTAGAGCGTGTTCGATCATAAATAACGCGTTTTAAACGACGCGAAAATTGAATAATAAATGTTTGGACGATCGTGTTGACTGGATGCTAAAAAAATGGTACTATGCGCGAAAAAAAAAAGAAATGTTTAAAAACAAAATTGCTATATGAAGCAATTAATTACTAACCATTTACTAATATCGCTTATTCATCCATAAAGCGCGAATTGTAGAAAACCGTGTATAAAATATAGTACTGCCTATGAATTCCTCGAGTCTGCGAATATAAAATTTTCCAACGCATCAATAACGTCACTCTGTGACGAACATCGATCTAAACTAAAAAAAACCGTGTTGAAGAGTCACCAAAGTGCAGTGCTGCAACAAACATTTCAAAACATGGTTGACTTTATGGAAATTTGGTGTAGCGGACACAGTCGTGCGTGTAAAATAAATCTAACAGAAATAAACACAACGTTGAAATTCATCAGCAAACACGCGCAAACGAGATTCCTCGACATCGACAGACCACCCTGAAGGACGGCCGCTGTCAAATTGTGCGCGACACGAATAAGAAAAAATTCGAATCGATTCGCCGCGAAGTGGCTTCGACCTAATTCGCGAACTATTCAGTCCTGCGGAATTTCCGAGAGTTCCCCCGTCGTGACGGCCATTATTCGAAGATGTTGTCCCCTTTCGCCGAAGGTGACCCTCGATTGGCGTTCTTTGCGAACGGTCGGAGAAGCAACGCGTGCGCCGATTGGTTCGATTCTTCACGGGCGATGATCGCGGCTCGCTCATTAACCCCTCGATTGCTATTGCGGGCGGTCTGAAATTTCTCTCTCGCGCAATCAGCGATCCGAAGGACCGGTAAAAGAATTTCCTCTGAGAAAATGGGATGTATTATGGTAATCGTCGGCACTCCGGGAAAATACGGCCGCGGCTGAATTCAATGATCCTCGACTCGGTTGCTGCTCGCGTTGCGCATATTGCACACATCGCGCACATCGCGCACGCGTCCTCTTTGCGCGCGTGTTTGCCTATGCTCGATCGGACTTTACCGCTTTAACTGCACCGTTGTACAGGGTGTAACAAAATTTAGTGTCATGGTTTTGGCAGATGGTTGTGCTCCTTCGGATCGGTGGAGATTTGTTGAAAGAAATTGCCCTTTACCTTGAAATTCAAGGTCAAATCTTTTTATGCTTGTATCGCATTCTACTCGCCATGGGGACCAAACTTGTCAAAGGAACCGTAGGTCGTAACTCAACCGTTCTCTTATAAAACAATGTTAAATATTTCAACTCAAATATTAAATATTTAATATTAAATGTTAAATATTTTTTGTGTCTTCCGTTCCTCGGGTTTCTCGTTCTTTGCCATAGAATAGAACCATCAAGGTTTATCGCTCTGAATAGTCGTGCTTGATCACCGGCTTCGATATGGCCACCATTATTACGCAAACAGGTCCGTAGTCTTTCTTCCAAATTTTTGCGAACTTTTTCGTAAATGTTCGGTATAACCTGCACACGGTGAAAAGCGTGTTCGATTCGTGATTTCAATTGCTGCGTAGTTTGCGAGCTAAGGTATAATTTCCAAATGCTTCATCAACAGCATGACGCATCTGACGCACGTTGTAATTTCTTCCTCTCCTTTGCATACCTGACGCCTAACACTCACTGCACAAGAGAGCAGAAAAGATTGCGATTGTTGGCAGTGGTTATCTGAAAGTTATGATGCTTACTGTCCTCTATTTGTTTACATCCGTTCTGTTTACGAAATAATGGTGGCCAAATCGAAGCCGGTGATCAAGCACGACTATTAAGAGCGATAAACCTTGACAGTTCTATTCTGTGGCAAAGAATGAGAAACCCGAGGACCGGAAGACGACGGTGAAATATTTAACATTGTTTTATGAGAGAACGGTTGAGTTGCGACCTACGGTTCCTTTGACAAGTTTGGTCCTTGAATTTCAAGGTCAAAGTCAATTTTGCGGCAATTTCTTTTAACAAATCTCCACCGATCCGAAGGTGTACAACCATCTGCCAAAACCATGACACTGAATTTTGTTACAGCCTGTACTGTCCTTCTTTCTTTCAGAACGTTCCCTCTTTGTCGAATTCCGCGCACGTATGTACTTCCCGCGTAGTTCGTACCTTTTACGCGTCGATTAAACGTAGTGCCTCGCCTATCTCCAGACTGTTACGCTTAGGTGTCCACGGTAATAGACCCTTTTCTCTTTGAACTAATTGCCGGGAATCCACGACCCTTTCGCAGGGGTGCGAGGCTCCGTTCGGTTTACGGATCGTTCTGCCTCTTAACTTCTTCGAGAAACAACGTATCCCTGTACTGGCTAATTAATTATATTCTCTGGCTGCGACAGCTTCGGAAACGTTTCTGATACCTAGAAGCATGTCCTTTGTCCATTCAACCCTTGCGTGAACGCTCAGGATTTTGTGCGAGTTATGGCTCGCATACTTGTTCCCGCTGTACGAACTGACTCACGCGTTTGTCATTTGTACGTTCGCGCGATAATTACGCTCAGGCTCTCGCTGTGTCTCCAGGTAGATGTCCTCCGCGTTAGAACCTTTGCTCTTCTTCCGGCTAATTCCCGGGAATTGCCTGCCGTGACCCGGCAGTCTGATCCTATCGTATTACTCGACTCTTGCGTTAGTCATCGCGTAAGTAGTCAAGATTTCTGTTAGGATAGCGTTGAGAGAGTTATTCCACCGTGCCGCACCCCTTTCCGTAATTTTAATAAAATATTAATCCGGGCGAACTCTTTGGAAATGATTAGAAGTAAAATAGCAATTTGAATTGGACAGAAGTGTGTATTTCTGCTTGGGTAGCTTGTAATAAGGAAACTGTGGATTTTTATGGAAAATACAAATTTTCAACGGTAAGCAACAGAAATTAAATGGAAGTATACTTTTTCTTTTAAGAATTTTAACCAGTCGAAAATAGCATCGCACTGCTCGTAGATTTTTCTTTTCGCAATTTTCTATTTTACCAATTTAGTCTCCAAAGTACTCCAGTCTTCCTTGACCTACTATCTTCATTCTAAGACGAAATTTCTAGACAATTAAGTGAAAATTCCTAGGCTGTTTCAAAGCTAAAACTGTATTCGATTATTTTCTCTGTCAAAGTTCATCAGAATGTTGAAAAGAAAACGAACAGCCGAGGCTCGTTAGAATCGATAAGTTATCTTAGCTCGGACGAAACGCTTGTCGGGCAGCAGCCATTAATAATTAATTAATGTAACTGATTAGCAGCCGCCGGTGTATCAATGTTCATGCATCATCTCAAGTCAGAAACAGCCGTAATGCGTTCGATATCTGCGTATGCATAATTCACTGATAAGTTATTGTTTCCCGGCGGTAAATCAACCCGGCCTGGCAAACTTTCAGGAAACGGTTGATTGACAACTGCAATCTTGCTTAAAATTCCACCAGGACACTTTATTTTATCCACTCGCAACAACACTCCAAGTACCATTTTAGACAACTCTCATGGCTAGTTAATTACATTTTTCCTAAATCCATCTTACGCGTTTTGTAATATCTAGACTAGAATAGTAACGACGATCAAACACAAAACAATGACAATATCGAAAGCATTTATCGGTCATCAATTAAAATGATTAAGAAAAAGAAATAAATGTCTATGTAGCCCCTCTATCTTGCAATTAACTAAGAAGTCCGCAGTCTAGATACTACACACTGATTAAACGACATCGTTTCCATGAATAGTTTCATTATAGAGGTCCGTAGCACATTCCAAGCTGCACATTCGTGCACACCATAAAGATCCGGCTTAATCGTCGTTCGCGGAACCGTTGCATGATCAAACATAATCCTCCGGGCCAATAAAACTTTGGAATAGCGTCTCTCATTTCAGTTAATCCACAATACACAGAACCATTTTGTCAGATGTGGTTAGAAGTTTGATAGTAATGTGCTGCTCTATATTCTTGCCGCACATTTTCCTACGGGGAATTATAAAGCTAGCCTTACTTGAACGGCCGCGGTATTCATGCGGCTCGATTCGAACGCGCAGAAGAACTTTCGGAATCGGAAAAGTTTCCCCCGGCCTGTTCTTGGATACAGAGCAAGTTAATTGTCCCGTCTCGTTTCTTTTCCGACGATTATTTTACCGGCCACCGAGTACATAATTTAACGGGACGTCCTCGATAAAGGCGGAATGTTTAAAACCACCGTTGGCGTTCGAACAGGCTCCGTAGAAACGCAAAAGTTAGTTAACGCATCTTACAAAAATATTCGTCTTAAGCTGTTCGTAATTTTTTTTTTCTAGGTCTCAACAAACACTCGATCACAATTTATTTCTGTTAAGATTTTATTTACTGTCCGCAATATATAAGTTTATGATTAATCAATTTTTTATTATTTTGTAAATTCTGCAGTTTTGATGTCAAAAATGCTGAAACACGAAAATGCTTTTTTAGAATACAGTACATCTTCTATATTTATATTTCAGGAGAGGAAATACTCTATAAATCGCACTACAAACAACAGTAATTTATCGCGAGCTTTAAAATTACTTATTTGCAACAAATGTTCAGCGTCCCATTTTCATCATTTAAATATACCATTGAACCACCACGTATTTAAACTTACAAAATTAATTTACCTGTAGGAATACAATTATTTACATGTCCAAGAAAATCATCATCTCACAATGTTTCCGATAAAATAAATGTTTCCGGAAAATAAAAATGATCATTGAATAAATTGAACGAGCTACGGCCCTTTCAAAATTACTTTTAAAGATCCGTATAATAACTACAGCACGCACAGAATGATTGTTGTTCGCTCGAGATACGTCCACGAAGAAACTGTTTAGGTTCGCGGTACGGATTCCGCCGGCCATTTCGTGCACAGCTTCCCTTTGTAATAATATTGTGCCAGTGACGACTGAATTATGCATTCGGGTAACATAAATCGCTCCCGATAGTTAGCAGAGACACTTGGCACGTAGCGGGGCCATAGGCGATGCGTCATTAATGCTTAATGGACAGACATTAATTCGTTATTGTCAGTGGAGGGAGCAATCGATAGTAACTTCCGGCGTGGCTCCATGCGAGACCGCGCGGACGTTCGAAACGACACGATACGTCCCAGCGAGGCGGAGGACGTTCGGATAAAAACGGATACCTGGCGCGATGACATCAAATGCTCGACGGTCACTTTGACACACCTCTGGGGAAGAGCTCTACTTCCCAGCTGGAGAGCGCCGGAAAATAAAGAGAGCTGTCGAGGACAAACGCGCGAGAGACTCTCCTCTCCTAAATAATTCTGCTTCTCCAAAAACTTGCGCTGCCCGGCCAAAACCGCTTGGAATAGACGACTGCGTCAATAATCGTTACAGCGATTTCTCTGTCTATGTCGCCGAGGCCTGGATGATAAACGTCGCGGAATTATCCCCACTACCTCGGCCCCGTGAGGGGCCACAAAGCTCGAGAGGCCTCGGACGCTGAGGAATGTAAGCATAACACGGGATATGTCTCCTGGACGATATATGTCGCTGGCGAGACCCGTCTTGTTGACACATATCGCGAATTTCTGACTGGGAAATATGTGGGTGAAAAGCTACTTTTGTTTTCGTGCCACGAGAAAGCTTCTTAACCAATAATCCCAGAAAAATTGCTAGATTGTGTCAGCGTAAGTGTCTTTTCGATGCAGATTTTTATTTTCAATTTATCAAACCCAGAATAAGAGGGAAATGTCTTTTATCGCCGGAAGACTCTTTGTGGAAGAACTGAAATTAACATACTACTATTTTTTGTGAATACGCACATCTTCCTATATATTATAGTTCCCGACGTGTACCGCAAATGCATAAAAATTCAAAGTGTCATTGTCACTGCTACGGCAAGCTGCGTTCAGCTAATTTCCGGGAAGTTGGTCAACGAGAAAAGTGATGTTCACGAATTAACTATGAAAAATAGAATTTGCAGTTAAAAATCAGGGAGAATGGGTTCGATTATTTCGTCGAGGAAAAGGAGACGCAATGCGAACTGGGATCGCACTGAAACGTTACAGGCGGCAGACACAGGCATCGACTCTTGCGTGGATGTCGTTCAATATTTAAAAAACCGCCTCGATCCGAGAATCTGCCCCCGGGGGCTGTCAATAAGCGTCGCATCGGCGAAAATTGGCGAAAACGCTCGCAGCACGCATCTCAGGGGCGCGCGTCAAAATTAAATAGAACGGAACGATGGGCGGGAGACGCGATATTCGCGTCAATCGACCGTTCACGATGGCAAATAAAGGCGCAATAATCCCGAAGGCATCCTCGCCGGTTTACGAGAGAGTCAGTCCATGGGCCGTTCGGGAAAAAGGCTGCCGGGGAACAAGCGTGACAAGGAGGATTTGCGTGGCGGGAGCAGAAACGGCCCGGTAAACGGTCAATTTTTATTGCAAATATCCCCGGAGGACGTGACGATTCCCCGATTTATCGTTCTCATAATGCAGCGAATATATTCGTACCCAGGCAGTGTGTGTAACGAGCCCGAACCAATAACCCCGGTAAAGAAAAAAGAGAATTTAGGTGTTCCTCGTCTGAGGCGTGGCTTTTTAACGATGATCGTCAAAAGAGGAAATGGAAATGCTCACCGTTTTATGGATAGGACGTTATTGAACACCAACAGGTATTTTTTTAGTATGTGTTATTAGGGTGTAGATTAGAAACACCGTTTAAATAATATGCAGCCTACAAATGACAATTCGTTCATACATCAAATGCCGTTAAAAAATACAGCACATCAATAAACTTGGACTCATTTTAAAGCTTGAATCCTCTATTTTCTCAGCCAATCGTTCATTTCTTCCGACAAAAATTTTTTATGACACAGCACGTGAAAAACTGAGGACACATTTCCTGGAAAATGCTGCAAGTCTGTAGAAATATTTAAAAATTTTCCCATGGATCAATCTATCATAGATTTGAAGATTGAAGCTTCCCCTTTCCAACGAGACCTCAAAATTTGATGCATCATTTTTTTTTTTTGGTCGATCTATTCAGTTTTGAGTGAAGGGTGTACCGCAAAATTTACACGACCAAACTTGTTCCTCGTTTTTGTGCCATAAAACGGTAAAAAAAAATCGTACTTCAAATTGTGAGGTCTCGTTGGAAAGGGGAAGCTTCAATCTTCAAATCTATGATAGATTCATCCACGGGAAAAATTTTTTCAAGTTTCTACAGACAATTGAATTTGTACGTGCGATGCAAAGTTTTCCCAGGAAAAAATGAACGACTGGTTGAGTGAACAGAGGACCCCATCTTTAAAATAAGCCCACATTTATTATCGAACTATTTCTTTTTTTAACGAAACTACTGCTGTTTGACCGTCCCGAACTTTTCGAGAATTTAAATTTTCGAGACTGAAAATGCGCAGGGTGCACAGTGCATTAAATAATAAGTCGCAAACGGAAATTCTAAAATAATGGCAGTATGAAACGAGAAGTAAGATGCTAGTTCCGCGAGGGTCCCAACGGGGTTCAGTTTTGACAAACGATCGGCCAGCGATACGGTCGCGATTCGCGAAGAAGTTGGCCATTATTTCGAGCAGTCTCCTACGATTTTTATTCGACTAAGACAGCGGACGGGGAAAGTAGGAGAGCGTAACCCGGTATGTTCTGACAAAAGATCCCATGCGACCCCGCGCTCGGGACGGAAGTCTCTATCGGGACGGTTCTTCTAGAAATTCAATAATACTTTGTACATAGTGGCGGAAAGTAAGAGAACGTGTACGTACATAGAGAGTAGACCGAGGAAGACGAAAGGCGGAACAGAGGAGAACAGGGGCTAACCTTTCATTGATTAGATCACTCAGGAAATTCTATGCGATATCCGGCACTCGGGGCTACGGGAACGTCAGAAACTTTTCTGAGAGACTCGGACATACTTCTACCGTCGCGACATGTGCGAAATGTTTAAAAAAAAACCCCGTGAAGCTCTAGTTGTCGTCGGACTGCGAGTTCTTGGAAGAATTTACATTTTCGTAGGTACAATTCAATTTCACGCTTGTCAAGATCCTATTTATTCCTTAACATGTTTGTCTTACTAACAAAATACATTGTTCCATTATTTTTGTTTAAATCGTAACCAGTGTTACTCTTTTACCACTATTTTGAAATCGATAAAATTCATTTGCTTAAAGAAACAGATTCGGCAAACCTTGTTGAACGTTTCTATTTTATTTTTTGGAAATCTTTGAATGCCACAGTGACTTACACGGTTATTTATATATTTTTTAATTCGAAGTTGAGTACAAAAGTATTTCATTTTTTTTTTTAGAAATTTACGAATGATACCATGAGTCCTACGTGTATTTGTATATTTTTTATTTTACAGTTAAAATGCATTTATACCATTTTTGTCGTAATGTTAGCATAACTGATTTATATGCAATTCTGACAAATAAATGCGGCCTCTCTTTATGAATGAATGTATGAGCCACTGTATGAATGCATAAAGATCGTATATTTTTATTTCACGTATATTTTTATTCGCATCACCGTACTTGAATCGTTTCCGTAAAAATTCTTATCGAAAAGAAAATTATTAAGTATTATTGCTATCATTCAACTGGTTGTCACAGAGTTATATTTTTGTCCACTACTTTCAGCACAGTCGGGTTAATAATAAAACTCTTTACACCGAAAGGATAAATGAAAATAAAAGTGATAATTCTTTCGATAAAATGGCTAGTAAATTAGGGTCGAACCAGCCAGTAAATTATGCGACCAGCGACCCAGCGATTACACCGGGCGTCAACGGTTAATTGCCGGCCAACATTTCATCAATAAGTTGCGATTCTGTAACAATAATAACAGCGCCGGCACGGCTCGTTTCATATAGTAATCATAATAAAGTTACGATCTCCATATTGGTGTACCAGAGGCAATCCAGCTGCGGCCTTTGTGCGCACGAAAATTATTCAGGCCCTATGGAAAATGCAAATCGAACAGAGCCTATTATCGATGATTATTACTCTCGTCGCGATAACAGAATTTTGATCTCGGTCGCTTAGAACAAGACCTCCGTGAATCGTCCATAATTATTCGAACGACGCCGCTCTCGTAATCCTGAACGGAACCTACCGGCTTGCTGAATGGAATTCGCAAAACGCTGACGCGTGTCGTGCCCGCAAAATCACGCGCGCGGACGCATACCGCAAATTGCTCGCGTCCAAGGCACGTGGACCCCGCGAAATTTCCTTCGAATTTCACATTGCAAAATGAAACACTGACCCACCGAAATTTTAATCTTTCTGTTCGGCCGATCCGCTTGCCGTCATTCGCGGTTTTCGAGATTCACGAAACCCTCCAAATACCATCAACTGCGCGCGCAGAATCTTGGAGAACGCAAAATGGAGTGAGCCATTTTGATTTTGTAAGATAAATAATAACAAGACCTTCCTTCAATACATTGAATAAGCTAGCAGAAGATTCATAGATATTCTTAATGCTAGAACTACCAAGCCTTACAATAACAACAAAATTGCATTTGTTTAGATCCCGTACCAGTTCTGTATAAATATCTACTTCGATAGAGAAGTTTATTAGAAAATTTTCTCATGAAAACGTATTTATAATTTCATTATTTCTAAAAGAACAAATTAGGAGCAAGTCATTTCGACTCATTCGGTACATCTAGTGTTAAATTAATGTTATCTTTCTATTGTTTTAAATAACCTATCTATTTTTGTCGTTATACATAAAATCCACAGTCGACAGAACATTATACGTTCCAGTTTCCGTTCATACTTTCGTTGTAACAACACGTGAATAATACATAGGATATGATGTATTATTGGCAACATGTTTGTATATTATGCATCCCAGTTCATATTTTAGAAATAATATGCACGGATGCACTAATAACACGCTAGTCAATCAACAAAGTGTTCTAACTAGTTTTGCAACATTATGATACATCAACTTAGACTTTAATTAATGCAAAAACTGCTCCACTGTTCGTGAAGCACAAAAATGTGCACAGTTGCGAAATTAGATGCTCCATTCATTATTTTATTAGACTAGTATTATGAATTAAACTACAAGTTGTTGGAAACGTATGTATATATCTGCAACATTAATATTTCATAAACGAGGCTCGCCAACGTATTAATATACTAGACCGACAATAAAATATTCTAACTATATTTGAACACTATGTTCCAATAACAATTTGAACCAAGCAGAAGCTGCTTCCTTATTTATTGAACATAAAAACATGAACTAGTGCGAAATTGTGGGTTCACCAGTAACGACACACAAATATTTCCTTCCTGATTAATAGTCGCTCGCATAAAATATTTCTTGGTTTCTGTTAATTATCGATGCTCCGCGAGAGAATCTCCTTTTTCATGGGCATCAAGGCGGTAATGAAGAACTCCTCCGAAGTTAATTTCGCGAATATTTCCCGTTCATACCGGTAATAAAGATGCAGCCTCTCGATGATGCACAGCTATGATAGTACGATAGCTTCCTGCACATGCTCCCCGCACTCTATGTATATTCTATGTACATACACAGACGCGCGCACGCACGCACGGATACACACACGTATATTATTATGTATTATATATCGTCGTGAAATCCGACGCTGCCTATGCTGCGGTTGACAAGGACTTGGGAATGACGCAGGCACATCGATTGTATCATTAATGCTTAATCACGGATAGTGCACCGTAATCGTGTTACCTTTGTCCTGTACGAATATTAGATACCCCGGTCGATCACTCATCGTCAAAGTCGGCCCCGAAAAGCTCGAACTTATGGCAAAGCTAGGCTGAGAGGATGCATTCCGATCGAAAACTTTCCTCGGTTAGGCCAGTCCGAGGAGAAACGCAGAGAAATTAACAAGTATAGAATAATTCCAGATTTAAACAATTATTTTCGAGATCAGTATCCGAGTATTCTTTATATTTCTCACGAAGAATGGCTTGGAAGCTTCGTTAGAAAGGATGATTGAATTATGAGACAAGCTTGCCGGCATCTGTGATCATGCGGGGACCTTAATGAGGTCAGCTTGACAAGGTGCAGTGACAGCGTGCAGAATGTTCGGAACGCTTCGGCACACTGATTCATCTTTCCTGAAATTGTCTGTATATCGATACTGATAGATAAGAATTTTTTGGAAGATTAGATTTATTCGATTATATATTTATTAATGCTAGGTTTACGGGATCCGTCGAAATGAGGCGTTCTGATATTTTTCATTTACAATTGTTGAGATTGTGAACTAAGGCCCCACTAAAAATTGCCTATTGTTTAACACAATTTTTACATCGCTGTGCTTGTCTCTAAGAAATTTATAAAAATTCAACTGTACGAGTTACAGTGATAAACGTCGTACGTATAAAAGGAAATAAATCATGTTTTCTGCTTTAAAATTAACGTTAGACGATTTGCGGTGTAACTTGTCAGGAGAAAATTTGAAAAAACTCATGTTTGTCACATTAAATTTTCATTGTAACGATTAATTGCATGAATAAAAAATTTGGTAAATAATTGGTTGTCTACCATTTTACAGGTGTACTATTTAATAATAACTATTACAAATTTCCTTCATCAGTCCTTATCGATAACTGTTATTAGCAATCGAAATAAGTTTCTCTCATCGATAACTGTCATAAGTGATCAAAATGAATTTCTCTCAACGATAACATTTACCAAGAAGAGACAAAATTTTCGGTTACTTCTAATCCTTATTCGCAACCAATACGATTTTAGTCGATGAAATACTTGTTATTCCATGACTTTTTGTTCTTTTTGGTTATAACAGTTATGGTCCCTGGTCGAAACAGTTTCGAGTGCGAAGGGTTGAAATTATGAGTTAATTGACAGAAACGCGTATGTTTGTTTTTCAGTCAGCCCGGTCTGTCACCATGGACAGATGAAGGTCTTCGGGGTGGCCCGGCAGGAGACCGCACGGATACCATGCGAGCTTGTGGCGAATCCACCGGAAGTGTCGTTCACTTGGAGGTTTAATAACACAATGGAGGCTGTGGACATACCCCAGGCGCACGTCACCAGCGAACGGACCCGTTCAACAGCGTCTTACACCCCCATGACGGAGTTGGATTATGGGACTCTACTTTGCTGGGGCACGAACGATCAGGGTACTCAGCTCGAGCCTTGCGTTTACCACATCGTCCCAGCCGGTGAGTAACGATCAATTATACACGATCCTCGTCACATTTTATCTTGGCCTGCAACGATTCATTCAATTAACGTAATCTGGATCGTTCCGTTCGGAGTTATTGTGTAAAAGAAGATTTTTCATTATTAACACGTTCGTCGCCGCGTTACCCATATGTGGGTGACGGAATTATTTGTGCAGGTTTTAAAATGAATTTTTACGTTGATATATTCATTGTACTAAACTTGATTAGAATCTGTAACATGCAAGAAAGTTGGAGGATTACTCAGTATCATACATTTAATTTTTTGCAATTTTTATTTCATTGGAGAACTTGCTTTGATTTGAAATCTTTGTTATGAAATCTTTGGGGTTTCTAGTTGGGCGTTCAAAGTGTTAATCATTCAACTATTAACAGGCTTCCGGTAGATAAACCGTGAACAATTCATTAATCTTCGTAACAATCGAAGCATTTCCAGTTCAGTTATCATAGAAATAATGTATCGAAATCTGAACGGGAACAGACCACTGAATTTCCTCCCGACAGACGTAAAATGAAAGAGAAATGAACTAAAGCTGGTAGACTCGGAGAAAATCTACACAGGCCCTGTCTACGCTTTATTCTCTCCAGTTTCAACGTCACGTCATCGACCGTTCTCGAATGCGACGGGAAACGGCGCGAATCCCAGTCGATTTCGAATTCTCTCCTACCGGAGGAACACGCGAAAACAATTTCGACGTTAATTCGACACCGAAAAATTCGCTCTTCACCACCACCACCACCACCCCCCCCCCCCTCTCTCTTGGCGCATCCCGTTGTCCGTTCGGCTTCAGCCGAAGAAAAACTGCATAAGAGGGAGCATCTCCCTCGCGGTGGAGAAATAATGCGGCGTTGAAATTGTGTCCGCGGGAGATCTACCGCTGGCCCGGTACTTTATGGAAAAACTTGCTTTTTAATTATGTAACAGTCCGCGCGCAACGGAGGAAATTAAGATTTTAGTAAATATAAATCGCCGGGATTTATGGCGGAGAGACGCGCGCAAAGTAATCCGCGTAGAAGTGTCTCTCTCTCTCTCTCTCTCTCTCTCTTTCTCTCTCTATCTCTCTCTCCCTCTCGCTCTCTCTCTCAAGAGAAGAGGAAAAAGAGGCTTGATAGACGTAAATTAGATTTAAAAAGTTTCCTCATTATGCAGATTAGAAACAACGACGTCCGTTGCCGCCGAGGCAGCTGGACGTCGTCGACTGTTCCTTTTTGGTGCCGTCCTGCTTCTCTGACCTCTTAACGAGACGTAACTCGACAGAGATGAAGAGAGGACGAGAAAGAGAGAAAAGAGAGAGAGAGAGAGAGAGAGAGAGAGAGAGAGAGAGAGAGAGAGTAAGTGCTCGTTCCATTCGAAACGGCTGAATTACAGGCGCCATTTCTCCCGGACGAACGATCACCAGTAAATAAGATCCCCGTATACGCGCGCGTCATGGCGCTGATATAGAGCCTTTCCCCCGAACCTTGGTCCTCGGACTAGCTGTTCCCCCCTTTGCGGCGCACGTGCGCTTCCACCGGGTTCCCGTTCTTCTACGGTGTTATCTGTGATCATTGGACGATTCCTGATGATAGGGAATACGCTCGCTCGCCTTCGACTCGAAAATGGATTCGAGGAAATCCGAGAACTTTGCCACCGACTTCAAATGCACCGACTTCAGCATGCTTCGAATGCTGACTCTTAGCATTCGCATGACGGCTCTGTGCGATTTACTGTACACTCGTAAATAATGCCACAATTTCATGCTGTACAAAAATTTCTATTAACTTTTCATTTCTACAATTTCTTTTCTTTTTTTTTTTCTATTTCGCAGCTATTTTACTCGGGCTAGCAAGCCTAATGACGGGAATAGAATTGAATTGTATGACGTTGAAGCAAGTTCTGAAATAAAATAGAGATAATACTTCGAACTGCAGTTGATTCGTCCATTTTTATTATAAATACATAAAATCTGCAGACTAGTTGTAATCTATTCATTAGTAGCAAGTGGACAGTTTCTGAGGAGTCGACTACGTTCTCACCTGTGTTCGTGAGAAAACATACACACAACGTGCACACCTGAATAACTTTTACATTTTTTGATATAAGAAGAAACGTTTCAGACAAAAGTTGTCTGGTTTCGAGGGGTTCATTATGTGGTGTACATTAACATTTCTTCAGATGGAGATGCTTAGGAGATTTGAAGGTGAACATTATTTTTTTAAATAGAACCACATATTTTTGAACTCCTACGATTGTAGACCTTCTCGAGACAATTTCAACGATATAGTCGTTCAAGGTCATTTAAGGTCATAAACGGGAAAAAGGATGGAGAATATAAATTCACTGTGACGTAGTGGGATGTTTTCAGCTTTATTCATGAAATCAAGCTGAAAATGTAAACGAAGTGCTTAAATCCAAAATAATCTGCTACGGTAGATGCTCAAAATGGTGACCAGCCACAGAAAGACAGCGTCCGAATCACTTTGTTTATACATTTCGAATTGACTCAGTTTGATTTCATTAATAAAGCTGAAAATATCGACACTGTGCATTTCTGTTTTTCATCCTTTTTTACGTTTATAACCTTGAATGACCTTGAATGACTATATCGTTGAAATTGTCTCAAGAAGGGGAGTTCAAAATATATGTTGACCAAGTTGACCTTCAGATCTCATGAGCACCTCCATCTGAAATAGGTTGTTAACTTTTGTCTGAACAATTTCTTCCCCTACATCAAAAAATCTAGAAGTTATTCGGTTTGCTTGTCTTGGGTGCCGCACCCAATATTTGAAAAACGTCATGGGGAACGTCATCCAGAGCAAGCAGGAGTCTCTATCGAATCACTGCGGTATGCTGCAACGCCGCTAGAAACCGGTGCATCGAGGTTGCAACTGAAGAAGGTCTTGCTCCGCTGTTCTCGGGATCTCCTCGGTGATCTTCGGTTTGCAGCTGACTTGGTCGGGCAGGTTTGATCCTAAGAGGGTCTAAAAAGACGGGCGAATGAGCTGCAGGCAGAAAGCGCGAAGCGCGTAACAGCCGGCGAAAGGCAGTCAGCTCGTATAAAGGCGCGTCAATACGTCACAAATGCGGTTCAGTGCCGGGCGAGAGCTCTAAACCGTCGGGATGGGCCAATAAAAACCGCCCATTAAGGAGAACCGTTGCATATAAAACCCAGTTCGGCTGAGTTCGGTTCGATTCGATACGGGGCGGAGCCCTGGGTCCGGGGGAATGCCCGCGCAAAACCTAAACCTCGTTAGCTCGTGCCGGTTGATTAAAGACGACGAAACGCCGCCGTTTCTTAGATAGCGAGCAGCATTTTGGCCGGGGAACGCGCGTCCCCGACGATCCCCCCCGCCATCTTTGTATTCCGTTCTCGTAGTTGGTGAACGTTTGTCGCGACAGTTTTCTCGAACCTTTCACCAGCTACTACCGTACCCGACGCCTTCGACGCGAGCCAATCACGCTGACCTATCTCCTCTCGACGGGAGGACACGAGATTCGGTTTCGTTTATTCCGGGGGAAACCAGGGAATCTTTACGGCGACTTTAACTGCTGATTGTTAAACCCGACCCTCTCCGCCCGCCGGATGACGAAAACAAAATAGTGGACGGCCAGCGTCGTCTCTCGGACTGTTCTCGGCCCTAAAACCCCTTAATAGGGGAGGTTTCGACCCCCAGTCTGACGCTAACGGAACGTTCATCTCGCCGCTGAAACGTTTTCTTATCTTATCTACACTCGAATCGAGTTCGTTCAGAATTTTGGAAGATTTTTCCTAAAAATCACTAATCACTGTATATTAGACTGCGAATGTTATGGAGCGTGTACTATTTGCAATTTTTTAATATCATTAAAGAGAGAACGAACTTTTCATTCGGCCCTTATCTTTCGTAATTAACGCAGAACATTTTCATTTTGCGTAAAAGTACGCAGTCTAGTAATTCAGTTTTAAATTCTCTGGAGGATACAACAAATTTTTTTCATCAGCTGGACCGTATATGTGGCGAGTTAAAGATGTCTCCGTGAGACCCATGGTTTTCCATAAATGTTTGCCTTAAGAGGTTACTTATTTACTTTCGAACGATAGAAAAATAAGAGACATTTGATAATTTATTTTGTACGCGAATTTATATTTTATTAAGAAATCAATATGTACACCTTATTGTGTGGAGTTTGGATAGTATTTCCTGAAAAATTCAGATAAATATCTTTAACTGAAACGACGTGGCAGCCATTTCTGCGAAACATCGTTTGTACTATCACTATCACAATAGTTAAATTTTATCTTGAAATAAAAAAACCAGGCGAATCCTCAATTTTTAAAGTA
Source organism: Halictus rubicundus (assembly GCF_050948215.1). Lineage (NCBI taxonomy): Eukaryota > Metazoa > Arthropoda > Insecta > Hymenoptera > Halictidae > Halictus > Halictus rubicundus. Next base: position 18,545,573 of record NC_135154.1, on the reverse strand, counting down.
ATTGAAGCTATTTAACGCACAACAACATTGATTTATGAAACAATAAAAATTGATATTTTTTTGACACATTAATTTAGTCTCTTCTATGGAGGTACTTGTTTTGGACAGTGAAATGACATCGTATACGTGTGTTTGAGAGGACGATGGTGAATTGCATCGTTGCCATAAGGGGTTTATGCGGCAAAGCTAGGGTGAAGGTAGCTTGACTCTTCTGACCGCTAGGATGTTGTCTCTTGGGCACATTTTGGCTGTGTGGTTGTGAGAAACCCATTAGCGGGATTGCACCCTTTCCAATCAAATACTAGCTTAAGGCTAGACAATGCAGAGTGTACAATCTTCCCACAATTCCTTGATCCGTTATACCATCGCTGGGACTTGATCCTCGGTAAAAGGGTACTAACGTCTGTAGCTAATCTAACTCTTAAATTCAATAGCACTTGGGAACAATTGGCTTAATTGTTTCCTCTGAAAAGCGAAATATTGCGAAGTGTACTCTTCCACAAATTCTTCATTTAACAGAGAAGATTTCCAATCTGGAAATTCACAGCCATTTTTGTGCAAATTTACTCCAAATGATTAAAATAATAAATCAATTTTACTTGATAGATAAAAATTACAAAAGAAAATCTTAGAACTACTGTTCTATTTTCTCTCCGAGTTAAAAAATAAAAGAAGCCCAAGATTCATTATAATGCTTTCACAGACGTTCGGACTTGTAGCATTTTTTGGGAGTGAACGATCAATTGAAACAAAAAAGTATTAAAATCAGTCCGAGTTTATTATTCTTCTTTTTTTAACGAAATTATAGGTTTTGAGACTTCCGCAATTATTTTCGAGAACAGGAATCAAATTCAATTGCTCCTGGAACAGCCTTAAAAGTTCTAATTATTTATTTCTACAAAGCTAGACAAAACAGTAAACTTGTAAAGTATGCCGCGAACCAATCGATTAAATATCAAAGACTGGTCCACCCTAGAAGCTAACTGAGACACTTAGCCCTTTGCACTCGAAGCTATTTTAACTCCAAAACGAAGCATTTCTTCCGACCTAAAATATTTCCACATATTTTTGGTCATGTTATACATACAAACATGGCACAATTTACTCGTACAATAATAACATGTTTAGTCATTTATTAAATAGAAAGAAACTTAATAATGTGAAAAATATTTTGAATAACGATACAGCAATCTTTAGTGGTGCCTTATAGGCACCATTCGAGTGGTAAGGGTTAGAACGTCCTACAACAGAGGAACCAAATCTTCCAATTATCTACATCTACAAAGCCAGACTTGTAGAGACAGACAGTCTCGAACCCAGTGATCAACCGATAAAAGACCAGACCCTGAAAGACCACGAAACGAAGCGAAGCGAAGTCATAGCGTCCCCAGTCGAGAATCTCGAGTCTCAGAGATCGTACAAATGATTTACTTTTCCAGGTCACCCGGACACGCCGCACAATTGCTCTCTTCAGAACCAGACGACGGACTCTCTGTACATGGAGTGCACGGAGGGTTTCGACGGTGGTCTGCCGCAGAATTTCACGATCCAGGTGGACCGTGAGGCGGGTAGCGCGCGTAGCAACGGCCCGGCGAAGCCCAGCAGAACGGTGTACAACCAGACGAGCAAAGTTCCGTCGTTCTCGGTGAGCAACCTGGAGCCCGGGACCAGCTACGACGTCTACATATACGCGAGCAACAGCAAGGGTCGCAGCGAGACGGTCCGGTTCCGTGCCACCACCCTGAACCTGCCCGAAAGGCGAACAGGTGAGTTAGTCCCTCCTTTGAGAGAGCGAGGCCGAAGGACACCCGTGTAGATCGGCCGCCAGAGATCGATCGATCGATCGGACGACGACGATCTCCGTCGGTGAATCGTCGACGGCGCCGGATCCGGATCTGACGATGCACAACACTCTCTTGCGATTTCCTTTGAGCACTGTCTGCTACGCTGCACGGCCTTGCATCGTAGAGCTCACGTGATTATCTATATTTCTTCTTAGTACTGCTCCTTGATCCTCTGTCTCCCTCTATTCGACCCTTCTCCCTTCTCTCTCTGTGTGTCTCTCTTTCTCTTTCTCTCTCTTCAACGCGCGCGCGATACCTTGTCCTTCTTAGACTACCACCCTTATCCCTTTATTTACGATCCGACGGGGGTTGAGAACGAGCGAACGCTGCAATACGCGTATCGATCAGCCTTCCGTGGACGGACTTGAGCAAAAAGGATCCAGCAGTTTTTCTTGAGAACCACTCTGCTGGATCAACGATCGTTTCGACGAACGTGTCGCCGATGCAGTTAGCGGATCGATTGCACGGGAAAGTGTTTGCCTTCCGTTTAGTACTCGTTTTTCTGACGTTTGTCTTCTTAGCTTGACTTCGCGGCGGCTGCGTGGACTTTTTAGAGCCCTCCTTGGACATTTGTACCGGAGTTTCTGGATCGTGAGGACTTGACTGATCTGACCTGAGCTTTTTCGAATTGCAACAATTCTGCATTTTATAATCCATTCTGCTCAAGCGTTATCCTACGACTCGACGATTAACACTAGGTTTACGGGGTACTAAGAGTGATCGTTTTAAATTATCAGTTGTTTTTTAAATATTGTATAGCCAGAGAAATGAATTTGTTGAATAATTCTCAATAATCTCAATAATAGTGAATTAAAAATAGTCGAATCCGTCCTTTTTTCCGGGCCCCCGTAAACCTAGTGTTAATCATGCTGGATCTGACTAATCCGAGATTCGAGTGTCTAGAATCCAATTACAATGAAGTGGATCTACATCTTATCGTTCTACGACTCGGCTAATCATTCAGGACCTAGTACATCCCAGCTTCCAGTCTCCATAATCGAATTAGTATACGGACAATCCAAACTTCATTCTGTAAGGATATGACTAATCATGTTGAACTTCACTACTCATAAGTTCCAGTCTCCAGAATCCAATTGATATCAAGAAAACCCCAACTTCATCGTATAAAGACGTGACCGATCATTATACTGCGGATTTTATACATTTACGGAAAAAATGAATTGGTGAAATTAAAAACAGTGAAAAATTATAAAATATTTAAGGATGTCGGCTTAAAGATAAATTCCAGTCTCTAGAATCCCATGACATCGAAGTATACCTACATCTGATCGTTCTACGACTTGAAACCTAACAAACTCTAGATGCCGGTCGCAAAAATCCAATTAAAGCAGACTAGCTCTACATTTCATCGTTCTACAATCTGCCTAATCATCTTCGACCCAACCGATCCTCCAATCCGGTCTCTACAATCCAATTACAACAAGATAAACATACATTGTCGTCACTCTACGGTCAAAGTGATCATCCGGAAGCAAACCAATCCATTTCCCAGCCTTCAGCACCCAATTACATCGGAGAAAAATTGAAGCTCAGCATTCTAGGACTCAATCGATCAACCTCGAACCCAGTCCCGAACCTTGGAACGTAGATTCTAGAACCGACGTTGGAAAATTGGAATATCTGAAGTGATATTTGCAAGTAGCGACGCGCAGGTCCTTGAGCTTCAGGCGCCCCGATAGCTCTCCGAACGACATGAACGTCATGTTGCAGCGTTTACTCGTGCTCGTATCGTAGACCAGCGATTAGGCGCTTGATACCGGTAGCTCCGCAGGTGTCCCGGCGAGTTCCAGGTCCCCGTCGAACTCGATTACCGGTTTCCGTGTTCCGCGACCCGTGCTGCATCGTTAGCTGCACCGAAAACTGCATCCGCGCGAGCATCCGACACCGTGTGCAAGCGAAATACTTGGCGGTACATGTGGAGCCTCGGTTATCCGAACTTTCGAATTTTAATTTCAAATATTTCTCATGAATCTTCCTTATCAAAACAAAACGTGAAAGGGATCAATTGACTTCTGGTTGAATCGTACGCAACATGATAGAACTTCACTCCTGTCATCTTTATCGTTGACTTGTACTACTTGATTTTCTTCCCCAGCATCTACAAGCTGCACAATAAATTCTTTTCTAAATATTTGCTAAAATTGACCGTTGTCGTGAATATCATTGAGTAATATCACTTATTTTTGATACACAGGTCGATCTAGAAACATATCTTTCCTGGATCGTCTTGATTCACCAAATAAAACTTTTGGAATTTGGTTGCATTGTGAATGTAATTTTTTTTTTGTAATAGAAATTCATCCCAGCGAGCAATATCGTTGACTAGTACTACTTAACTTCCTTCTCGACCGTCTACAAGCTGCACAAAAATTTCGTTCTAACGCTAAAGCTAAATATTAGGATTTGTATGCCCCTTGAATAAAATTTTTTGTTAATAAGACAATAAAAATTGAAACACTCGCGTTTCCCTGCGCAGTGCGGATAATCGAGGTTCCACTGTATCGCGAAATTCGACACCAAAAAACAGGTCCGGCAACCTGATCCGTTGCCAATCGAGTTTCTTTTCTGTTGAAAATCGATGCCAGCAGCCGAAGTCAAAATTAATCGGCATAATTAGCCGCGTGATTTATTCCGGTGATCGATGGTGTCGGATTTAATTAACGAGGGCCGATTGTGGCAATTAATTTCATGACTTTCGCCGGGGATTTAATCGAAACCGGATCCGCGAGCAAACATCATCCCCAAAAATCGAGATTCTTTGATGGATTTTGGAATCTATCCGCGGATAAATCGGAGGGTTTTCGAGCCGTTTGCTCCGAAATTAATGAAGGGAACCGTAACGCGATCGTCATCGGCTCTGATGGAATTGCCGGTTAGGTAGGTTCGAAAAAAGAAGAACGATTTTCTATATACTATGTCTATATATATATGGAACATCTTCCGGTTGACGGTGATTGAAGATTTAGGGAGCGGTATTACCCTTAATAAATCTTGGCCAAATGACTGCGCCTTTCAGCAGGAGGAAAATTGGATCGCCGGCGGGTCGTATTATTCGAAAGTTCTTAGAAAATCCCGGGGACGAGGGTCCGCATTGGGGAAAAAAGGCACGTTAAGAACCGATTCCGATGAATTCTCCCGCGAGTCCTGTCCCGGAGCCGGTGCTCTCGCTCGGATTAGTCCTGGCGAAATGCTGGACAAATGTTCAGCCTCGAACGCGGCCTGTTCCTCTTAACCTTTGTTTGTTCGAACAACTTGAACCCAGCTTTTTCTCGGGGACTTTTCCCCTTTCATCGATTGTAGAACAGTTTCTAGACAAATCGAACGTTTGTGTACGAGTACACAAAGTTTCGAGACTCGTTCATTGTTGGGTACACTTTTTCTACTAGACATTATCTCCTGCAGTCCCTGTCATTGACTTGCACTACTTAATTTTCTTATCGATACAGTTCGCACAATAAATTCTTTTCAACTCTGTAGCTAAGTATTCGCTAAAATTGAACATTGTCGCAGTTATCATTGATCACGTTGATTTATTCTGTGCCGTGCTTGCGACAATTTTTTCTTTAAACACTATCATCACTATGTCGCTCCTTATAGTGAAGTTAATCTTATCTAACTTGAACATTCATAGAAACCATATTTTTTATTGGAATTCATTCCTGTCGTCTCTGCCACTGACTCGCACTACTTAATTTTCTGCTCCATCGTCTACAATCTGCACGATGTACTCTATTTAAAATCCTAGAATAATATTTCTGAAAATTGACCACAGCTGCAAATATTATTGTCCGGTAGCGCTTAATTCCTAGGCATATGATTTTCCATAAAGCACTTCTGCTTAAAAAAAATTTATTTCTCAAAGTATGCAATAATGCATCATTTTTTATCATTAAATCAATCTGTTACAATTTGAATGTCCTCGGACATAATTTTTTCAATGAAAACGTACGCCTGTGGTCAATATCGTTGACCTGCACTACATAGTTCTCTCCACTATTCACAATGGGCGTAGACAATTCCTCTTGTCCTGTTCGAACAATTTGAAAAAAATGATGAAACACAAATCTCAGTAGGATATATTAACCCTTGATTTTCCATATTCTGAACCGACTTATTTTCCTGGAATATCGATTAGCACAAAGTTCCCAGATTGGTCTTCTCCGGTGTCGCCCAGTGAAAAACTAGTAACAACTAGGAGGAACTAGTAGTACAACCAGTTAATTGAAGATTAAATTGGCGACCCGTGTGCAAAGACGGAACGAATTCCATCGGGCAGAAATAAAGGGGTTGCAAAGTCGGACGCGTCCCCTTTTTTTCCCTCGGAGAAATAGTGGTACGGAGGTTCCGTCGAAAGGGATTCCACTTCCAGGCTGCCAAAATAATTTTGTTCCTGCGACTCTGCCAGATTGCGAGCTCATTCTTCCTGCTAATTGCTAACAATTAACTCTGGAACGCCGGGGCCGCGTCGGGGGGGACCGGACCGGCTTTCTCCGTAAACGGCCTGTGTACAGTACGCGTTAATAATGCGTGGCTAATTGGGATGCGAGGGGGTGGGCTCGCGGCCGTCCTCCTCATCGTTGACTCTGCCTATTCTGCCCGTTGGCTAACTGGGATCGGTGTGTTTCATGCGACTGTTGGCTCGCGCTCTAATTGTCCGGCTGTCTTTTATTACCAGCCAACGCCGGGAACTCAGTCGCAAAGCAGAATTTCCTGCGAGCAGGGGGGAAAATTCCCAGATTCGAACTCGATATCGCCCCTTGCCAATGGCTGCGATAGCTTCTGCGAAGACGATTAGGCTAGCTGCACTTGGACCTTGTTCGAACTGCAAGCTCTCGAATCGTTGATTCTTCAGAAACATTACGAGTTCCCCAAAACTTTCGACAGTTAAAGATTTTTTTAAATGATTTTTGGAGCCTTTCTTTCCGTCAAATTGCATTTATTATTTCTCTAATGTAGATCTTCAACCTTTGTAAGACTTTGTACAATGTAGATTACATCTTTCTTTTTACCAAAAATTTGGAAGATATTCTTCTAGGAAATTACTAAATAAATTTATCTCTACGTACACGTACAGAAATATAAATCATCCTAGATCCTAATGAACACGTGCCTGCAATTTTTTAAAGGAAGTTAAAAAATAATTAGTTTTAGTGCTCGCTTCTTTCTTAGTGTTCTTCACGATAATTACCCTTCAATTGTTTAATAAGTTGCTAATGTACAGTGTTGAGTGTAGACCGGCGTTATGTGTGTTTTGAATGATTTTAATGATGTTCAAGATGCGGTCTTGACAATTTGAAACGCGTATTTGATTCACGTATTCGAGTGTCCCCTGTCAAAGCGGTTTGTACGTATTTCGACGGATCGAAGAAAAATGGGATTAAATGTCGTTTAAATGACGTGGAAATGCTCGATAAAGGTAACGCGAGATTGTAAACCCGATAATTCTGTTTGTTTTCGGAATACTGACTAGGGGTGGGACCCGCGCGCAGTGGTATGTGTCAATAAACCGGCTGGCAGAGTATCAAGTAGTACGAATCAATGATATTTACCCTCTGGTCGATAAAACGTGCAATCCTATATTTTTTTCAGGTAAATAACCCCAGATTTTCTCTCGGTTTGGTAATAGTACGCCCTCGCGATCAGCCCGCTGCTACGGTAATTCGTTAAATGCTTTCATTCAAGCGAAATTTCCAAAAGGAAAACAACGCGTTCCAAACAACAAATTTGTTTTGACATTATCGCTGGCCAGTATCGTTGACCAGCATCGCTTTATTCCGCGTTTGTAAAGCTTATTCTACGAAAATCTCCCTAAAAAAATCCACCGTAAATTCCAAAATAACGTGCAACAAATATTAGACACATCAGTGCCATAGAGAATTGTACAGGACCACTAAATCAAATTTTTCGAACACATATACCTCTCGAGCGCTGCAATTTCCCATAAAAATTTGTTACCGTGGTGAATATGATTGACTTGCACTACTTAATTCTATTGTGTCCTTTTCCATAAGGATTCGTTCTTTTTATTACCTTACATAAATATTTGAAGTCCTCGACTAATTTTAAAATAATTTTGATTCAAAATTGAGCATTGTCGTGCCTATCATTGACTTACACTACCTAATTTTCTTATACACCATCTACAATCAGTATAAAAATTTCTGTTCAACACTCCAGCTAAATATTTGCTAAAATTGAGCATCGACGCAGTTATCATTGACCTATACCACTTAATTCCTGCACTTAACTTCCTTCTCGGTGATTTCTCACGGAATAAATTCTTCCTAAAATCCGAGAAGACTGCTCGAGATTCCGAATCTGTTTAGAAACAATACTCCGCGAGAGAAAGTAGCTCGCAACGGTGGATATCATTGAGCAGCGCCACTTGATCCGCTTGTCCGCGAGTTTATTGACTCGCGCTGCTGTCCGAGCCGCCCAAGTCCACCTCGGCAAAAGGATCAGCAGGGAAAAAAAAGAGGGCTGTCCTGACTGGTGTTCAGTCGCCCGTGTGATTCTTCTTCTGTCAGGCTCGCGAATATTTCGGCCGATAAAGCGGTCGTTCCGGCGAACTTCCGGCACGGACTTAGTTTTCGAACGAAAGTCAGATACGCTTGTTATGCGACGTACAAATGACGAAATCGAGCTGCTCGATCGGCGACCAGTCCTCCTATCGGGTAACAGCGTGTCCAGCCAATGGCAGATATCGATTGCGCCCATGACGTTTATATTAAAACATGTTCGAGCGATTCTGCTCGATGAGAAACGAGGCACTGCCGGGTTTCGGCAGAAATCTATTGTCACTCGCGAACTGGTTTACGGGTCGGGGAAAAGAAATTTACGGCACCTGCACCCACCTTTTATAAAATATATTTTCTGTCCACTCTGACTGTTCGCGAAATGTTCTCAGAAAATGATTTCCATTCTTCAACCCCTTGCACTACGACGTTGCGCCAGACTCGTGACGAATATTTCGAACAGAGTCTACTAAACATGTCTGTTATTAATTTCCTTTAAACTGAAACAAAATTCTATTTTCTTGTTGCCGATACATAGCCATTGGAAAATGCATGACCATGCGATGAATATAAACTTAATCCTAGTAGAATAAATCATGGTGCGAACGGTCAATTCAGTTCGTCGAAAATGGATTTCAAAAATTTGAATAAAATGCTGGTAAATGTCTGTGTTGTCGAACTTTCGTGACTAGACTGCAAATTTGCATGCATTTACTCTAGAGCCTATTAATGACACTTCAATTTTATTCTTGAAAGGCTTTATTTCAGAAAGAATTTTTTATCGTACGCGTCCGATCCTTTTGATAGTGAATAATAAATTGTCCTATTTTTTAGAAGATTGTTTCTCTTAAATTTCGAATAAAGCCGCTGTAGTGAGCAAAACTGCTATCCATTGAATGGGGGTGCTTAACATCTGTGCATACACAATGGGAAACGGCGATATGTGCATGAGGGCAGTGATATACCTTAAGCCGGCCCTTTCGGAATCACATCGATATGACTGGATACCTTCGACATAATCTTTCAGTGATTACAAATTGAACTGGTCGCTCAACGCCGATGAGGGATTAACGTGAGCATACTGACTCAAACAACCGGGGACACATAGCGAAACCGCCGGGAGATGAACCAACCTATTCATCATGCGGTTCCAAAGGCGGTCAGATCAATTTGATTTCGCTCTAATATTCCCGGCTAACTATTGAAAGGGTCCGCGATCACTCTAGAAACCAATTTTTCAAAACAGAGAAAAAGCATACGCATTGCTTACTTAAACTTGGAAACACAAATCATTTTCTGAAATGAAAACGCAGTCTATTGATCCTTTATCCCAAGGATAATTTTCACGATTGTCAAGTTCAAACTATCCGGTAGTGAAACAGCTTCGAGCGAGGACCACTATATGCAATATTTTTATTCCAAATTCCCGCACGAGCGGCACAAACACTGGCGAATACAGAAACTTTCGCTCGTAAAACTTCCGATCATAAAATCCCAGCGACGCGACCGTTTTCCATTGCGAACGACTCTGACGCAAAAATTGTCGACTAATTCCACCGAAACCGGAAACTCGATCATTTCAAAACACGCAACTCTCTTCGTCCAAACGAAAGCATAACACAAAAACGAGACTTCGATATCCACGGAATCCTTCTTCAAAAAACTACTCTCTACCTGCCGTTGCTAAAACTGGACAGGCTGTATCCAACTGAAAAAGACAGCCAATAAACATAGGCCACCCTGAAGTCCACTAAACCATTCTGACATCTAAATTCAAAAAGCGTGACGTTTTAAAGGTCCCCCGACTGTGCCAAAGAAAGTCGACAGAAAAGCCTAAGCTTCTCCAGCTAGTATAAAGTCCAGGGAGAAAGACTATATCCCCAACCAACACAATTTCTTTAATAGAAATTCACCCCCGTGAGCAATATCGTTGACCAGTACTACTTAATTTTCTTCTCCGGCATCTACGAGCTGCACAATATATACTGCTTCAACCTTAGAAGGATATTTGCAAAAATTGACCACAGCTGGAGGTATCATTGACCTATATCACTTAATCTCAAGTACGCAACGTATTTAAGAGAAATATATCATTAACGTCCACGAAACAGCGAACGTTCATCGATCCGCAAACCGAGCACTATAACTCCCTTGATCTTGACCAACCCGAACCTAAAAGACGCCAACCCCTTTGTCATCAATCTTGCCAGTATCAATCTGAGAAAGACAAAACGAGAGAAGCCTGAGCTTCTCTGTCCACTCTAAGTCCACGGAATCGTAATCCTTGGAACACAGAGACCAACCCCCTAAAACGCAAATCTGCCTAAGAGAGACAAAACAGAAAAACGTAACGAGGGAAGCGTAAGCTTCTCTATCTAGTCGAACGTCCACGGAAAAGCGAACACAGGTCCACCGATCCGCAAACCGAGAACTATGATTCCCTTGACCAACCAGAACCCAAGAGAGACCGAACCCCTTAGAAAACCGAAAGCGCGCGTCCCATAAAGAAATGTACCCTTCCGAAAAGTAGCAGTAGAAGAAGGCTGAGGCTGGTGTGTTGTGCGGGTGTGGTAGCAGGTGAAAGGCTGGCGCAACCTCCGCCCCCGGAGAATTGTACGATCAGGGAAGAGAGTCGGACAACGGTCAGGGTGAGCTGCGCCGAGAGCGAGTACATCGATTCGCGCACTGCCACCTATGTGCTGCAGGTCTTCGAAGCGGACACCAGGCGTCTGCTGGCCTCCACGACCAGCATGACGCCTAGCATGCTCGAGATCACCGATCTGCCCACGGAGAGGAGTTACTCGGGCCTGGTGCTATCCCTGAGGATCGTGACGGAGCACGCGATAAGCGACGCCACCGTTCTACACAGCCCACACTTTATTCAGGAGGGTAAGACACCGGAGCATCAACGATACCCAGGTAGGGGCCAGCTAGTGTTCGATTTCGAGTCATCGTGCGCCATCGCGGACTGTCCACTAACACCACAACCACCACCCCCCTCCCACCCCCAGTATCACCTGCATCCAAAAATAATATTCTCTATTGTTCGTTTCATTCTCGTGGGACCCTCTTTGCTCGCTGCTCGCGTTAGCTCCCTAGATAATTAATCGAGTTGGGGACTCGCAGGGCCTGAGTCCCTTTGGGAGTCCCGTTAACACTCAACTTAATGTTTTGTTAGCTTCGTTAGTTGTAAACGATGAGAAAAATCTTATTTGCGTACTTACTTTGCTTGAATCTTACTCGAGTACTGAAACCATATGAATGATCCTAAAACTCGCTAATTAACACTAGGTTTACGGAGCATTAAAAGTGAGTATTTTGCATTACTTTATGAAAGTAAGAAGAACGTGTCTATCCAAGTTTTCAGCCATTTTTTAGATAATATATACCTAAGGAAATAAGTTTGTCGAGTAATTCCACGTAGATGGATCTTCAGAATCCCAATGATCGGAAATTAAAAACATTAGAATCCGTCATTGTGACGGGTCCCGTAAACCTAGTGTTAAACAAATTTATAGTCCTTGCGAAACAATAAGGAACATATGAGGGTTAAATTGATTATTAAGAGATAGATTACGCGGTTGAACGTGAAGCTAGCTAATCGTTAAAATTGGGTAGAATATTCGTTGTCGAGCCATTCGATGGTAATATCCTTCGGGAAGAATTGTCTTCAGACCGATTAAAATTTTTAATGGCGATCTTTAATCCTTTCGTCGTGTCAAGAAACTGTGGAATTCTAAGGGAGAGCTGGAACGCGAGATTGCAATTTGCAGCGAACCGAGCGCAACATCTGCTTCGTATTATGCAAATTATGGGCTTTTTATTCTAGATATCTCGAATTAACGTGTCGGCCAGCGCTACTTGTGTTTGGATAACAGTCTCAGCGGTCGGAATATTTCATTATAAATGTGATGCTTTTGTGAAATATCAGAATAATTTAGCAGGACAAGTGAATTCGTTGAATTTCACGTTATCTATGAACATTTTGAATACTAACGACGTTGAATTTTAAAATTAGTATTTTTAAGTAAGATGAAATTTCATCTAATTATCGCGATCACCTTTGGGAGCCTGGACCGGCTCAGAAGTGGACGACTGAAGTCGTCTTTAGTAACGAAAGGGTTAAAAGTGAACCTCTATAAGGGTATTAGTATCAATCGACCCTTTGACGAAGATTTCTGCAGTGTAAAGCGACACTCGTCGGATAATTATCTCGAAAGGACGCGGCTCATAGCTGGGGAGTCAAAGGAGTGGCCTGTAAAAGCCTCAAATCTCCGATAAAACAACTGACACGCTTTCAGCAATGAAATAGAAGAACAATGAGACTCAAAAATCGTTCGCAACTTTAAAATATAGCGTACCGATTTTTCTTTCTTTTGGACACAAACACAAAATTAAACTTTTTACAATCGAGTAGCGAGCAAACAATCAAAGATAGACCAACAAAATTTCAGAATCCGATTTTTTTTTTTTTGTAATCCGAGAGCATTTCCTAATATTTGCCAAGCCCTACGAAAAGTATTTGGTACGAACATTAAATTGCAATTATGGATCAATCTCTTTAATACGAACGAACAACAGAAACCAGTCCCCAGAATCTTGTGGAAGGCAGCCATAGTTGCGTGTACGAGCGCCATCTTGTGGACCAGTGAACCGGTCGTAGAGTATTTGAGTTATTCTGGCTCTGGAATTCTAAAGCGATAGATTCCCGATGGACACAGCTTGCTCCCGGGATATTAAATCTGGTTCAAAACTGCGCAACGGAATTAACTGTTCGATTTCGAGCTGGCCGAGTCCGACCGAACTAATCGCAAATTGAAGTCCGATCGGAATTACGTTCGAACTTAGTTAGCCGTCCGGTTTGAGCTCGGTTACCCTATCGCCTGAAAATTTTTAATTAGCTGATATTTAGAGCCCTGATCATCCTTGCTGCCCAATCCGAAACCGACGATCAACTGACACGCCACAATCCGAAATTATTTTCAATCCTTTCGCGGACTCGTCAATTATAGTAGTCGAACTGCAATCTAGGGTTTATTCTGGATTTTCGAAAGAATTGTTTATCAACGGCGGGAACGATTTCTGTGAAGTATACGTGCCCCCATCCATCGATCCCCTTGATCCCGTTCCACCGCAAAAGGGCTAATCTTCCGGTAGCGGCAGAATTTTGCCATGGACACGGTTGAAATCTGCGCGCCGCGGCATTATGCAAATCGGGATCCGATCTTGAATTAGCCAGTGCGCTATCGGGATGTCAAATTACACTGTCAAACGTGTCGGGCGATACCTGAATCCAGAATTCACGATCGCCGCGCATAATCTAGACTTAATCCAGGATCGTGTAGAGATCAATTGGCTCGCCGGTTTAATCATTAAATCATTGGATCATCCCGGTGAATCCGACTGAAAACCTGATCGAAAATTAACGTTCACCCGCCGCCGGAAATTAACCGGCGGCCAATTCGGAGCCGCGTAAACACGGGACTGGACGGTATGATCATGGGCCGCTGCTAGCATGATCGGGGTTCGTCAGTCTCGTCAAAGCTTCCCGGACTCTCTCTCTCTCTCTCTCTCTCTCTCTCTCTCTCTCTCTCTCTCTCTCTCTCCCTCTCTGCCGAAGCTCGCACGGTGTACCGGCATCTAAAACTAATCCGAAAGCAAGTAGCGGCCTGAATAGAATTCAATTTTCCCGCTAAACCGTCGGATCACCTTATCGGATCTATCTATCAGCATATCCGGCGACACAATCCACGTTTAATCTACCGGGGCGATCGTCGGTGTCTTGATCGATGCTGGATTATTCTGCCTTGAGGCCGAAACCTGGATTTTGGCTCCACGAACAGCCGTGACTGTTCATTACGCGACTCGGTTCGATTGCTATTCAATACACCAAGTTTTTAGCCAACTGTGATCCGAGTATTCTCCGAATTGCATCCGTGGACACTTTCTGAACGCAACTCCCCTCGATCGTGAGATTTTTGGGAAAATATTTCGTGGATTCGTAGAAATAAAAACACTGTCTTCATACCTTCATATTAGAATTTGAAACAAGCTCTCATAATTACATTACCGGCGATTCTACGTGTAGAAATAAATCGGAACAAAAGGAATAACATTTTATGGCCGCATTAACACGTTGACTGCCGTGTCACCAATATGTGCGTGACGGAATTATTTATTCAGGTTTTAAAATGAATTTTCACGTTAATATATTCGTCGTGCCAAATTTTATTAGGATCTGTAAAACGCAAGAAAGTTGGAGGACTACTCGATATCATACATTTAACCCTTTGCACTCGGCGCTATTTTCAATCTGAAACTAAATTTTTCTTCCGTCTTACAATATTTTCATTTTATTCATACGAAACTGATCCGATTTCTACGTATAATATTTAAATTTTTAGTAATCTATTAAATACAAATTTTGTAATGTAACAAATATTTTGTAATATTTTCTGTAATTTCTTTGAAATAATGCCACAACAATTTCTAGTGGTGTTTCTAAAGGGTTAACTTTTTTCAATTTTTATTTCATTAAATGACTTCGATTTTACGGGATTTTTGAAGTTTCTAGTTTGCCAGTCAAAGTGTCAACTCGATTGTCTCGGAAACGAAGCTTCGGGCGAAAGAATTTTATTTAAACAATTCTTTCACAAGGAATCGCCCCGTGCTCCTTCGTTCGTGTTACTCGGCCGCATCCTGAGCAGCGATTGGAGACCACATGCGACAAACGTAAACTTGATTTTCCTTCTAACGAATTCCGAAGTTAATTAACGAACGAAGAAGTTCTAATCGCCAGCGGTGCGAGGGGTTCGGCTTCTTTCTTTCGCGCGTCCGAATTTCCAATTGCACCTGGTCAGTTATCCGCGAGCCAGCCGGACGTTTCAAGAATGGTGGTGTCGGTGCCAGCGCAATCGGCAGCGGGAAGTCATCGAGCATCATTAGCCGGGAAGAATTCTTCTGGCCCTGAGCTCTCGCGTCTCCCAAAAACACTCAGCCCGGTCCGTCGAACGGACTCGTTTCGAGTCGGTCGAGCGTAATCCCCGGTGGATTAAACGATCAGCTCGGTTCGGCATCGGAACGACCCCCGTGCTGATTAAATTTGTAGAGGGACATTACCCCGGCTCGTGTAACGTGTCGGCGGTTATTAAACGTCCGTTGCCGCGTTAACGGTTAAAGTGAACCATAAACGGGCCGCAGAACCTGATTACAAAACGTCTTTCAGCTAACCGCCGCGAATATGTAAATGGACGGCCCCTCCGTGAATTCGTGGCGAAAGGTCCCCGCGTATACATCCTGTAAACGGTAGCTAGCTACACTGGGTACACTGAGCAGGAGACGCGCGGACAGATAAAGACAGCGAGACAGAGAGAGAGAGAGAGGGAGAGGGAGAGAGAGATGGAGAGGACGACAGAGAGAAGTCCGGGTTCCAAGGGACACCACCAAGACAACCGCTTGCACGTGCAAACCTGCTCGAGGACGTTCAGCCGAAATTGGTCTGCGGCTGAACCCGATCTTCCGCCGTAGTCAACTGAGAGAGGACAGAAGTTCGATAAACGTGCCTCCACCCGCACCCAGAACCGGATGCTCGAATTGTCTGCAAGCCCTCCCGACGAGGTCCCCGTAAATCCTGGACTTGATTAGTCTTATAAATAAATGAATACGCTGATTGGAATCCGATTAAACGGCTGCACCCCCGCTCCGCGCAAAACCGATTCGACGCGAGACACCTTCCGTTAACTAACTAACCCCCTAAGCCAGCACCATTCCCCGTGACCGGACCGACGTCATCGATATTGTTCGTGCTCATGATGTTCTGATTTAGACGGCCGGACCTCGCTGAATATGCATTCTTGAATATCGGACGATTTAATGGCGTACACCCGCTGCACTCTGGTGCTCTTTGTCGTATGGTCTTAGAGTCCCTTGGTGGGGATTTTAGCGGTGAGCTCGAAATTAGGTTTGATCGCGGGCATCTTCTGATCTTGTATTTTTCGAGACAATTGTGAGGAATGAAGGGTTTAACGTTTTGTGCCGGGGATTCTGAAGGTGAAGCGAGTCTTCTTTCTTCGAGATATTTTTGCTTCTGATTCGATAAGAAAATAATTTATCACGACGACGTGTAATACGTAATATGCAATATATAATATATATTTTTTCACTGGATCACAGTCGGGGACGATATTAAGTAGACACTCTTAAAAATCGCATAACTCTTTCAAAATTGGTCCAAATGACCTGAATCTTTTTTTTTAGATGTTGGACCGACTAGTTCGCTAAACAATGAATGAATGGAATGATAAAACAATTTTTTAAATCATGATGCATGTAAGTTACCGGAATCTGCAAAACACATTTCTTAAATTATCGTTGAAGCTCAGGTAAAAAAGTTGAAAAATCATCATTTTTTTTTGTCATTCCGACCAATTGTCATCTAAAGAAATTTTTGTTTACTCATTGTCCAGCGAACTAGTCGGTCTAACATTTAAAAAATATTCAAGTCATTTGGACCAATTTTAAAAACGTTAAGCGAGTTTTAAGAATGTCCACTTAATATTGTCCCTGACTGTATATAATGATTCTACTGGTAAATTCAATCGACCCAATACATAATAAGCGAAAAGATCATTTCGTTTGGAATTTTGACTCACACCGCTTTCATAATCACCGGCATAATTCGAGGACTTGTAGGGGATGGTTTTGAAATTCGATTTAGCCGAGCATTACACATTTCCGGCGAGTTTATTATTGTAATTAATCATTTCACCAGGTATTTGCAACGAACGGTGAATTTAATGCGTTTCATATGAATTACTAGCAATTACATTATTTAAGGGTGGTTTTAAACGATAGTAGAATTGCTGAACCCTGCCCTTTGAACTCGTTTGTCACTATTAATACGTAGACTGGAGCATCGATCATGCATGCGTGACATGCACACATGTCACATTTAAAAATTAATTTTTCAATTTATCACCATCCGCTTTTGACTGTTATTTTAGTTTCTGTCTGCAACACCCCACAGAAATTTCTTAATTTAAATTCAAATGTCTCAATTTGATTATTTGTCTTCCAGCAAAAATGTTCTTTTTCACCCTCGCGTTAATTTGACGGTAAGAATTGAATAAAATTTCATAGATTCGATAGACCAAGGGACAAATGAGTACGGAATTGAAATTTCTTAATTTAAATTCAAATGTCTCAATTTGATTATTTGTCTTGCAGCAAAAATGTTCTTTTTCACCCTCGCGTTAATTTGACGGTAAGAATTGAATAAAATTTCATAGATTCGATAGACCAAGGGACAAATGAGTACGGAATTGAAATTTCTTAATTTAAATTCAAATGTCTCAATTTGATTATTTGTCTTGCAGCAAAAATGTTCTTTTTCACCCTCGCGTTAATTTGACGGTAAGAATTGAATAAAATTTCATAGATTCGGGAGACTAAGGGACAAATGAGACAAATGAGTACGGAATTGAATTTTTATTTTTGGCAGACACCACGATGAAACAACTGAAACGCCATCAGGGCCGAGACGACGAACGCCGAGGGGATTATAAAATTGCTTTCGAATTAACTCGCTGCCGTCCGGGGAATTGTCGGGAAGTGTCAAGCGTCCCTGTATCCGACGACATCCTTCCGCGTTTAATATCAACTTAGAATCACGGGAGCAGAATAAGAGGTCTACTCGTTTCGAGGAGTTCGCGAATTTAAGCGGATTTTGATTAATCTCGAACTTGAGTGCCGGCACAGTTCTGGACGACGGTGCATCTGAATCCCAGATTTATTGCCGGCCTAACGATGATCCGCGATGCTCCGCGTGCATATTGCACACCCGGAACGATCACGTGTTAGGCGAAATCACGAGAAAATCATTTTGGGATCATTATACTCCACTCGTCCGTCCTTCTGATCCTCAATCTACAATTACTCACACGTACTTTCGCTAACAGTCGAAATTTTAACCGCCCACCGTCTTTGATTAAAATCAGGAAAAGATTTCCGGGTTTTACTCTTTTTCTTTTTATTATTGAGACATTCCTAAGAACTTGTTTTGTCTTAATTTTAAATATTTTTTTATTATAGCATCAATTAATTCAACCCTTAAATCTGTTAATTTCAGCTGATTAACACTAGGTTAACACATTTTGAGCAATATTTTAAAAATAATATATACCCAAAGAAATAAATTTGCTAAATAATTTCTCACGTATGCATCCTTGGAATCTTAAGAATTTTGAATGAAAAATATTAGAACCCATGATTTTGACGGGTCCCGTAAACCTAGTGTTAAAATCATTGAAGCGAGAATGAAATTTCTATTCAGCTCTTGTTCGGTACAATTTTTATTTTGCATAAAGATCCGCGATCTGTCCGGTAAATGCCAACTTCATAAAATAACATTGATATAATAACTACGGTGCAGTGGGTTTAAGCGACGAAATCATAAAAGTCAGTAAAAGTGAGGGAACGTTAGAGTTCACACGATTGTAGTTTCCCCGCAGATTCGCGAACCGACAAGTGCCCACGAATCGCATCCACGACGAACATACTCGGAATCGGGATCCTGAAAAGTTAGGATAAACCGCGAAAGTAGCGTATGCAAATTATACCGGGTGAATTCGACCCACCTGGCCTATCTTCCAGGTGTTCCCTGTCGGCAATCGTCCCGAACAAACTGTGCAGCTAATTGGCGGTCAGTTGCCGCTAACACGGATCAATCCTTGCGCGCAAACGCGCCGTTACAGGCGAGTCGCGAGAATATGGAATCGATTAATCCGAAATTAGCCGGTTCGGTTAATCCGCGAGACAGTGAGCGTCCGAACATGATCAGACACCATCAAACCCCCTCTGTCGAAAACAGACGACATTAGGGGGTGAGTTCGGAGGGTTGAAATACCATAGTCCGGAACGTCGCACGGTGAGCCAAAATGTTCGCGTTAACCCCTTGCACCACGGCTAATTTTACGATTTCAGTGATTAGAACTTTTTCATAATTCGTGATTTCCGAAAAAGGGAGAATATCTATTGTATCCCTATAGGTTCTTCGATAGCTGTACATTAACGACGCCGGAATAGAATTTTATTTCGGTTTTAAGGAAAGTAATAACGTATGTATTTATTAGACTCTGTTCAGAATCTTTTCATTTTTCGGTACAGACAGAATAGTTTTTGGAATTTTCGGGGGTGGTAGAATTTTGTTGTAGCGTTACTTCTCTTCTATTAGGATGAAAATCTACCCTTATAAAATTGTCTTTTCGAGATTCTTTACGAGGTGTTTCAGTTTGAAGCGTTGAGACCTTTGCTGGCTCGTTCAGAATGTGATTTTAAGAAGTATTAATTACTCCCTCTGTCCCATAATAATGGTAGCAAGTGAATATTTAAAAGGAAATTATTGGCGAATGCCAAAATCAATGTTTCATATCTGTCATTCGTTTTGACACATCTTTCAATTTTTAGGCTAACCTAATTATAACGATTTTTCTAACTTCGTCCGCTGATTGAAATCAATTGTTTTATTTCAGTTGAATATCAACCCATTGTAAAAGTAAGATGAAAAAAAGAGAGTTTGAAGAACGATGGTTCCAATAATTTTAAGCTCACGCATATAGGGAAAGCAAAGCTTCGCAGCCAAGGGATCTTACCTACAAGTTTAAAATGCAGTAACGAAATTACTGAAAAATCCCGAAACTATCTGAACACTCAAAATAAAAACACTGAAACTAAAAATTAAGAATAATACTTTTTAATTTATTGTTAAATTTAATCTAGTTTTTTTTTTTTGTATTAAATGTTGCGTTCTATATTTTTCTCTTTTGCTGCTATTATTGTGGGACAGGTTAAATTCATCAACTGCAACTATTATTATGGGACAGAAGGGAGTAATATTTAAGGTCGTTCATGAACTCCTTTTCGTGTCTCCTTTTTCGTGAAATCAAAATTTTCGGAGTAATTCCGGCTACTTTGTCCCAACGTGCTCAAAATATGTTTCGGAAACAGGAATAATAAAAGGAAGGGGGCAGCAAAGGGAAGGAAGAAAGTGGCAGCCGAGGAAAGGATTGAAGCGGAACTGCCTTTACGATCGCGTCCCCGGAAACGTACATTTTTACGAGCTGCTTTTTACGAGCGACTCAACCCCCGTTGCCCTTTCTCAAGGGACGTGCCCCTACAGAGAGAACCACGTAGAAATCTCCGCGCGCTTTTAGAATGTCATCATTTATTTGACGCGTTCGTTCACTCATTTGGCGGAGGCCGCGAGGTCTCTATCTCTTTCTCTCTCTCTCTCTCTCACTCTCTCTTTCTCTCTCTCCCCATTATCTACGAAAACTGTTCGCCCACCGACAGCAAGAGCGTTTTCCCGGCGACACTTTGAGTTGTGTTGCATTTTTTCCCACTACTTTCTCTCCACCCAGGCGATCCGCCCGGATGCACCTTTATTATAATTGGACGCCGGAATTTTGTACTGATTGGTAATTGAATGGGGACATAGCTTGGCAGAGGTTTGACAAATTTTGATTTCGTTCACAAAAGGTACATGCGGTGGAATTTTTTAAATATAGAGTCGATTAATGTTGATTTGAATAGTTATTCAACTACGAATAGTTATTCAACTACCGGGAATTGTTGTTCCTGCACTTTTGTACATGCAGTTATCATCGTGTAGATACATTTCGCAGAACAAGGAAATCACTTCACGCGTTTTTACGAGCGGGAAACATAAAAGTTGTAGCACCTTTGGGGATGGCAACTCATTTTTGTGAATAATTGTTAATAATCGTTGGGTGTTGAATTGTTTCCCTATCCACATTCCTCTCGGATTATATTTCTTTTGATCTTGATACAACCACAAAATAAATCAAACTATTCTTTGCACTGTTAAATTACAAATTTTGGGTATTTTATTAGAAATGAGCACATGAAGCACGAAATAAAAAAGATGTATCCGAAGAATTTGAAAATTTAGTTACAAGTTACATTATACTCGACTTATTCAAATTTTTCGAAAAAGAAATCAATTTCTACCAAACTCCTGTGTCTTGCCAATCAAAGAGGAACCTTTTTATTTAACGTAAAAATTCACAATCTAAAGAATCAATTCCTATTCAACTCCTGCTGCTCACAAACGAATTAGAAATATTTTTATTTTGCACAAACGTCCCTAATCTACGTATTACACAGTTCATACCTCGTCTTGCCGAACATTGTACAATTTCATCCCAAAGAATATCTTTTTCGGCAAAATGTCGTCGTCGGACCTCTCTCACCCAAGGAACCTAATCGATTCTCGTTCGTAGCGACTAATTAGTGAAATATTGGGGCGGAAAGATGCACATTATCCAACAGACGCGTCCCATAATGGAATAATTCTGCGTACACGGTGACTCGTCTGCGTAGAGCGTGTCAGATCGAACCGGAAGCGTCACTGGACACGATACTATAATTTTGCTTGCAACGACGCGCTTTCTCGCTTCTGATCGTAGATTTAATGTTTCACTTGTTATCTCTGTAGACCTTGTCATTGCATGCGAATGATGGTCTTGCTTCGGTAATTTTCGAACGTAGTGTGGAACATGCCTAGATGACGCACAGCTTCTTTTCACTGTCACCGATGACGACATTTGTCGCGGCCGTGATGACCGGCGTTGACCGAGGTACTAAAATCCCTAAAAGATTTATTGAACAACTAACAAACCGGCACCAACATCATAATACGTCATACTCTCCTCTTAAATACTTGTAGATTATTTATTTTCAATTTTTTAACAATCCCTTCCGGTCACTTAAAAATATTGATAGAAAGAACGTTTGCGATGTCTTGCGCCTTTCACTGTCCGTCATTTCTGAAAGATTCGAATAATATAAAATACAACAAAAATCGTTTTAGTAGTAAGGAAAGAATGTTTTAAAAATAACAAAGAAAAATTCGATTTGCTTGTTATTCGCGTATTATTTCGAAATTCCGTTTCGTCCGATAGAATTCAAAGACATGAAAGAGAGCTCTGACAAAGCAGTAAAAATAAATACCATTCGCTATCACGGTAAAGCTTTTAAAAACATTTGCTGAGCATTTTTATCGATTTTGCGACGGGAAGATCGCGACGTTGATTTAGTATCGCGGAATTAAATGGCACGACACGGAAACCAAGGTGCTGCAAGTTTAAAAGACAACTTAATGTTAACGGGAATTTTATGCTAGCGCCGGGCCACAAGATATAAAACTAGAAGCCACGTGCACGATTGAAAAATTTATGTCCCACGTGTGGAAGTCGCCCGATACATTCTGAACAGGCCGTTAAACGTCCTTGCCGCGATATTTATACGATAGCACGCGATAAAGTTCAACTTTTCCAGCCCCCTCTTCTTGTTTTCTTCGCGAGGAATCACTATGAATCCGCGGTCTGCGGTAACACGACGATTTCATTTACATAATTGTCGTCGGCTAAATACGAAACTCACTGGGCCGTAGTTAATCAGCCGGCGCTCGTTTATTATCGAGATATTAATCCATTATTACCAACAATGCGCCCGCGAGCGTAAATCAAGTTGCCAGTCGAAATTACGCGCGCGAATAAATCATGCTCGCGCGATACGTTGTTTGAATTCCTTACGTCAGCGGGTCGCGACCATCATGTCCTTTGCGAATTAATTTTCGTATCGTTTCCTGTTCGAACAACAATTAATTGCTTGTTCGCTCATCCCCTAACCCTTCAGGTTTCTTTTCCTAAGATGAACGTTCTACAATACCATAGACATCATTCGCTAATAATCCGTTTTTCCTAACAATCTGGCCTCGAAAAGTTAACCCTTCCTCGGAACCATTTTAACCAAACATTTCTTCAAACGGAGAATGTTCCTGTTCCAAGTTTTACATTTTGTAACGGACGCAATTTAATAATGGAAAAAATATTTCGAATAACGATGAATTTTTAGTGCACTCC
Source organism: Halictus rubicundus (assembly GCF_050948215.1). Taxonomy (NCBI): domain Eukaryota; kingdom Metazoa; phylum Arthropoda; class Insecta; order Hymenoptera; family Halictidae; genus Halictus; species Halictus rubicundus. Next base: position 18,522,251 of record NC_135154.1, on the reverse strand, counting down.
GAGAGTGCTAAGGGTCAAACATTTTTAACGCTCCCGTGCCAAGCTAATTACAGTTTTCTCTCGATACAAGACGACGACGTTCTCTTCGCAACAAGAAAATCTCTACCCCCTCTTCTTCTTTTGAAGTTGTCCGCTCGACGCCGCTCAAAACGAGAGAGTATGCGCATAAACTCAAGAACCATGTCAAGCCGAATAGGTGTACCCTCATCCGCAACACGTCGAAAACCGTCCCGGAGCCACCGCCTTATATCGAAGGAAAACTGTACCTGTCAATTACCGGCGCACAGTGGGCAATTTGGACGAAATCGGATTCAAAATCAAAGAACTTTCGATAGAAATGAGGTAGAGCGATGAAATTTTTTTAAAATTAAAGCTGAAACTTTGTAGAATATGGGAAAAATAGGGAGATTATGGTACGAACGCTTTTTAACCCTTTGCACTCGGCGCTATTTTCATTCTAAAACTAAATTTTTCTTCCGTCTTAGAATATTTTCATTTTATTCATACGAAACTGATCCGATTTACACATGTAATGTTTAAATGTTTAGTAATCTATTGAATAAATATTTTGTAATGTTACAAATATTTTGTAATATTTTTTGTAATTTCTTTGAAATAATGACACAACAATTTCTAGTGGTGCTTCAGAGTCACCATTCGAGTGCAAAGGGTTAACCTCGAGAAAATTCGTTAAACTTGCGCAATTTCAAGAAAATTGTAGTGTTTCCAATACCTCGCGCGGAAAAATTTTTTTTTAACATGCTATACATCATTTCCCATAGATTTTTTCACGCTGATTTCAAATCTGGTCTCAAAATTTGTCTAGGACCTCAGGATTTTGCAAAAAATAGATTTTTGTAAGAAAAACTAATGAAATCATTTTTTCGTTGAGATGATTGGATGGTTATAATCTCCCTACTTTTTCCCTATTCTACAAAGTTTCTCATTTCTATCGAAAGGTCTTTGATTTTGAATCCGATTTCGTCCAAATTGCCCACTGTGCGCCGTAGCGAGATACAGTGATTTCTCTATATATGTCGCCAAGGCCTGGATGGTAAACGTCGCGGAATTATCCCCACTACCGCTGGGTATACCCCGTGAGGGGTCACGGAGTTCGAGAGGCCGAGGAGTGTAAACATAACACGGCTCGGGTAAGACGCTGAGAAGATCAGTGTCGTTGACATATATCGAGAATTCACTGTACGTATATTAGTCTCCAATCGGACCGTCAAGTGTCCTGAACGAGGAAAAGCCAGACGAAAACCAAAGTTCGCATCGCGATTAAACTATCCCGCAATTAGACAAGAGCGTGTATCGGACATCGAATTGCGATCGAGGAGCGCGATTAGAAATCCAGAGCCTGTAGTCCCGGGCGAAACACAATGCAAAGACAAGAAATCAAGCCTCGCGACCCCTTTTATCCCTCCTCGAGGTGATCCCTCCTCGCCGAGTATGCAAGCCTCCCAGAGGAAATCCCGGCGAGATCGGCGCGAGGTCCTTCCTTCGCAACGATCGAATCCCAAATCTCGTGCCGGGAGGGTTGCCGTTGAAATGGAGGTGGAGGGTTCTCCTGTGCAAGTATGTTGTAGGGTGGGGGAACGCCGGTTTCTGAGAAGTGGTGTTTGCTGGGATTTCCAGCGCTGACGCCGGTGATGCTGTCGTTGTCCGGGCCGCTGTTAGGCGCTGTCGTCGGCGCGACGGCGGGTCTTCTGTTGGTGATCTTCGTGATAGTGCTGGCGGTGAGGCTGCGCTATCGACCAAGGCCGCAGGAGGACAAGGACTCTCACGACGACGGGGGCATGGCGAACCTGGCCGCGTCCGGCACCGGCAGCTCCTCTCCACGTGATAAATCGTCCACCTTGCCTCTCAACTCCGACAGCATCGAGAGCTTCGAGAAGGACCCCGATATAATTCCTCACGCTAATGGTGGGTAATTTAACGACCATCTGGCGGGTGTTGCGACCATCGTTCAACGCCGATCGGCCACCTAACCCCTTCAGGGTTGCTCTCTTCCACACACACACACACACACACGCGCGCGTACACCACGTTTCAGTTTTGCTACACTTTGCCGCCGCTTATCGAACCACGATTCGATAGCGTGCTGAAGATGTTGACGGCGTCGTCAGCAAGTGACGCGTGATATTCTTCGGGGTGATCAGCTGTTGGTCACTTCGGTCGTCCTCGCTCGCTTCGCCAGCATAATGATCGCCGGTGAAGTTACGCTGGCCTAGTTGGTCTCGTTAGGTTCGGCGAGATATCTTAACACGCTGAAAGGCAAGAACTTTTTTAGAAGCAATCATTTCTTACCGTGTTACTGCAGATGACTCGCAATTGTAATCGCTATTACTGTAGAAAAATTAGTTGGGAAATCCTCGATTTGATAAGGTTCTTGATTATTGATTTTTAAGGGGCCAGTAATTCTGTGCTGGAAAATAAAATGTATTAGCACAAACTTGATTTTGAACGCTAGAACGACCGGAGCAGTCAGGATGACTGGTTCCTAATTTTTCCTTTTAGAATTAGTGAAATTGTAAAAATGTTTTCATCGGAAATTTTTTAATGAACCTCTTCATTGGAGCACATATTACAATAAAAGTTGTATGAAGTCTGAATGGGCACTAGTGTTCTAGTGTGAAACGTAGACAGATAACTGTACGGCTTGTACATAATTGTCAAAGTGTTCAATTTTATAGTATTTCGCTGATGGAATCAGAATGGAAAGAACTGATCAATTCCCAGTTAGCAGATCGAACGATGAAAATGAAAATGTTTTGATACTAACGATTCCTTTCAGATGGACGCTCGGAGAACATGCAAGATTCACAATTCTTCTTCTCCCATATTTATTGACGATATTCAACCAACCATGCCATTCGATGTTCCTTGCAAAAGCAGTATTAACATATTCAATCCCTAAAAACAAACATCCTAGATCGTGTCTAACCAATTACATCTCCGATTGCCAAGAAGTATTCGCACAGCAATTATCATCGGGCGTTGTTAATTATTTCGTTCCTCGCGAGTCGGTAGAAACATCCTCGGCATTATTCGCACGCGATACAAGCATGATCGTTGAGCATCCTACGCGCTCGGCGAACAGTGAAGTAACTCGAATAACCTCGTACAAGTTCACCGGTAATGGGACACCTCGAACATTCTGCAGCGAAAGAATTACCGTAACGCGTTTCACGGTAGCTGATAACTCGACGAACCGTGGCAGAAGCCCGGTAAAAAGAAATGGCAGCAATTAGCTCGTTACGGGGAATAACGTTCTCGCTAAAAAGAAATTCCGCTCCACCTTCGGGTTTCTTGCCTCGATGCTCGGGGAACTTCCACCGGCGACTTTGGAACGGGATACCGATGAATTATCGATCAATTTTATTATCAAAGTCAATAGTTTATTCAGTGCCACGGTTATTGGAAGCTCGCCGTGAGCGGAGGAGGAATCATCTGGAAATAATGAAACGTTTCTGATCGTTGTTTCCTTTGTTCCTCTGCCCTACGGATCCCAATTAAACGGCTAGAAAACGGCGTTGCCAGAATCTTTCTGTTCCAATCTTTTTACTGTGACAAAATAATCTTTGAATCTTCCCAGTCAAATTCTGTCCTTAATCCTTCGCAAATGAGGATTGTTCGAAAGCGAACTGAGAAATGCGTGGAATTCTTAGCTGTTTTAATTTTGTTTTCCATGTGGGAAACTGATCGTGGATCTTTCAAGTGAAATTATATCTTTCATTTTCACTGTAAACCTCTGCAAATCAAGATTGTTCGAAAGAGAACTGAGAAATGCGTGGAATTCGTAGCTGTTTTAATTTTGTTTTCGCTGTGGGAAACTGATCTTGGAATCTCTTAAAAGAAATTCTATTTTCCATTTTTATTGTCACTCTTTAGGATTAAAGATTGTTTAAAAAGGAACCGAGTTATACTTGGAATAATTACTTATTTTAATTTCGTTGTCACTGTGGGCAACTGATCTTGGAATCTTTTAAAAGAAATTGTAATTTCCATTTTTATCGTCACCCTTTGGAAATGAAGATTGTTTAAAAGAGAGCGAGATTGTATATGGAAGTGTTAAATATTTCAATCTTGTCCTTACCGTGGGAAACTGATCTTGGAATCTCTTGAATAAATTGTAACCCTTTGCGAATGAATATTGCGTGAAAGAGTTTGTGCTTAGAAGTCTCAAACAATGGGAAAAAGAAAACTGTGCACTGATCTAATGCTATTTAGACAGTTCAATTGTGTGCAATTTTAGGAATGAATCGAACAACCCTGCTCTGGCCAGTAAATCAGAATTCGTGCTCACGAAGTTAAAGTCAAAGTTCCTTCCTGTGACACTTAGCTCAAAGGTTGCAAGAACCTTCATCGTCTACGCAAAGAAATGGTTTATTGTTTAAATACAGGTTTGGAAAGCTTTGAAAAGAATGGAAGACGGAAAGTTGATGAGCATCGGACCGCGCAGTGCGCTCATTTGTTAGAAACGAGGCTTCGGCAATAAAAACAGAAGCGACGCCCATAATTATACTCGGTCGAGAGCCTCGGTCGGAGAATGGTTAAAAAGAAGAAGCGGTTTTCTTTTGAAGTTCGCCGGGCTCGAACGAGAGCGGTGAAAAGTTCTCGCCGGTAGCCGTGAAACAGTTAACAATCATCTTGAACTGTTTTTCCACAGAAAATTCTTACGCGGAGCTGTGCAAGGGCACTTCTCCCCGCTACGTTCTGCACCAGCCACGAACAGACGCGAGCACTTTCGCCAATGTCAATAACGTGAGTACAAATTGCATTAATTGAACTCCCGGAGGGGTGGGGGGGGGGAGGGGCACCGTCAGCGTTCCGTACGTGTCACGTGCCGAAAATAAAGGGAAATGGCTCCGATAAAGCACGAAAACTTTGAGTGGTGGCTCTCGTAACTTTTAAAATAGCGCGCCCGCCAACCTGCCATTTCATTTCTCGTTCAAGTCTTGGCCCGTCAAGCATGCTTGGCCGCTCGGAAATGACCAGTTCACCTATCCGTTTCTCGAATATTAACGTTGAACGATTGTCCGAACTTCCGCTAAATTCCGTCCGAAGTTAACAGTTGTAAAAATGGAAATTTCCCGACGGTTCACGCGCGGAGCCATTTCAAGGTGCTGGGATAACGTTCAAGCAAGAAATTCTGCAGAGAGCTCGATTTATTAAGATCTCAGTAGATTTTTCCTTGATTCTAATTTTTGTAAAAAGCAGCAACCAAGAATGCTACGGCCGATTTAATCGGTGGAGCCAAATGACACACAATGTGCGCAGATAAGTACGTCGCGTGCCCCTTTCATCAACACTAGCAGCGAACAGTTGTAAAAATGGAAATCTTCATGGAAAGCTAACAATTGAAATGAATTATTATTGTTGGAATGCACTCGAAGCTATTTTAACTCCAAAACGAAACATTTCTTCCGACCTAGAATATTTCCCTTTTGTGTATATTCTTTTCATGTTATACATACGAATATGGTGCTAATACTGAAGTGTTTAGTACTTTATTAAATACAAACAAATTCAATAATGAAAAAAATATTTTGAATAATTACAGTCGCCATTCGAGTGCTAAGCGTTAAGTCCTCAGTCAACAGGCCGCCATTTAAGCACACAGAATCCTATTTTTATTTGTGAAATTAACTAAAGTACAATTTAACCTTTCGCGTACAATTTAACCTATTTACTAAATTCGTTTTTATGCAATACATTGCTAAGATTGTTGAGCGAACAGAATAGTGTGTGGTCGGGGTCGATTTCATTATAAAACGAGGAGGATCGTTTAGTAGATATATTCTAGATCGGAAGAACAATCCTGAAACAGCTTCGAGCGCGAAGAGTTACTAATGTCAAGAAAATCGGTAACCTTTGTTGCTTGGTGACGTCGTCTCCGATCGATCGTAATCGAGTATCGAAAATTGAATAAAGTTTGCGAGGTTTTTGGATCGTCGGTGGTGGCCAGAGCCAGAGAGAAGCGTGGCGACTGATCTCCAGTTTCCGCGAATTAGTGCAGAAAAATCGATATCAGACGGGACAAAGGTGATCCGATGGCAAATGAACCGATCTCGGGAATCGTGTGCACTGTTCTCTATAATCACCTTACCGGTTCCCGGGGGTCGATGCAATTATAGGGAAAGGGAGCACACAGAGGTACGGGCACAGGCACAGGCACAGGCACAGGCACAGGCAGAGCATTAGATTTCCGGGTGTTGCTAGTCCGGCCGCGTAATCGGTAACAAATCGCACATTCTCCGATTTTCCAGGGATCAGAGCTAACGTACGCCGAGCTGTCGCTCCGGGGCAACCGACGAATACCGCCTAATTGTTATCAGCCGGTACAGGTGTCCAATATTCAGCGACCTCAACTGCTACCCATGTCGACCCTGACGCGCAGGCAGCCAATCCAGGAACCGACGATTTACGCGCAAGTCGCCAGTCATTCCAAGCCGATTTATGTGCCACCCCCGCATCCGTACATGAGTCGCGCCAGCGACGAAACCACGGCAGAAACTCCATTAATCGGACACGACAATAAGGTGACAATTAATTGACGACCCCGTGGGCAGCGCGGACAAGCGAGCGATCCGCGTTCGTTCCGTAACTCTCGCGATTTAGAATCTCGTTCGAATCGGTAATTGCTCGACTCTCGCAGAACACGAACGCCATGCTCGCGTTTCCCGAGCATTCAGCAAGCTTCTAATATCTGATTATTGATTCAGATCAAAGTGTTCCCGTCCTTTCATACCTATCTTGAATTCCGGGAACCGTAACTATTATAACCAAAAAGAAAAAAAGCCACGGAATAAGAAGCAACTCATCGACTAAAATTCGTATTGGCTACAAGTATGGATTATAAGTAACCGAAAATATTTTCTCTTGTCGGAAAATGTTATCGTTGAGAGAAATCCATTTCGATCACTTATAAGTTATAACAGTTATCAATGAGAGAAATTTGTTTCGATTGCTAATAACAGTTATCGATAGGAGAAATGTATTTCGATCGCTCATAACAGTTATTGATGAAGGAAATTTGTAATAGTTATTATTGAATAGTACAACTTTCAAATAGTAGACAATCAATTGTTTCATACATTTTTTATTCATGAAATTAATTGCTGCAATCAAAATTTAATGTGAGAAACATGAGTTTTTTCAAATTTTCTCCTGACAAATTACACCGCAAATCATGTAACGTTAATTTTAGAGCAGAAAAGGTGTGTTCAAGGCTAACCTGAGTTGCGAGCAGAGCGTGAATTATGCACGCTAGTTTTGATAAATACGGGATGTCTACAGTAAGGAGCAAAACTGATTACACGCTTTAAGTTTACACACAAATAACTATTAACTATTACACAAATAACTATTACACACTAATAACATTTCACCGATATTGGTTACTTCGTTTACGAGTTATAAACGATTAAGTCGAAAATCGTGAACAATGGCAATTTTCCCACTTTTAATACTAAAGTTGCCTAATAATATGGAATAATAATATGCAGTAGAATAGCACAGTTGAAGCAGTAGCAAGATTTAATGAACGCATAGGATTCCCGTTCGAGTCTTTCAGCAATCAATGAAACATAATTTGTATACAGAGTGTTCGACTACATGTGGGAGAAAATTTAAGGGGTGGTTTTCCAAGATAATATAACACGAAAATGAAATGTTTTTATTTATTATCAATTAAAAAATCCTCATAAAAATCGTCATAAAGGCGCGCGTCAATAGCTAAAAAATGAAGCCGAAATCACAATTTTTTACTCCTCATTTTCGTCTTACATTATATTGGAAAACCACCTTAGTCGAACACCCTGTATTATGGGATTTTCTAATTTCATTAATGATCTCGCAGGGGATATACAAACGGATTTTGTTCGCAGATCACCACGATCAGCCAATCAGGCAGCTCGTTATGGCGCACCGACACGCCGCCATCTTCGAACACGCCGACCACATGATTCTAAGCAAGCTCGATCTCGATCGACGCGACACTTCGCCCTTGAACGTTTCACGACGCACCGGTTATTAAGAAATTAATAAGCTCCTGGATACTGGAGGGAAGGGAACTAACGCTACACCGCAGAACATAGAGAAATAATTATAATACGCGAACGACGTTCCCCGTTCAATTGTTCGCGAGGAACGTCGCCCGGTATCGTTAGGATTCTCGGTAACGGAACGTTGCGGAGATGGTTCACGAGGACGGCGAACGATGAAAGTAATTTAAAACATGAAGAAGAAGAAAAAAGAAAAGAAAACAGATGAAAATGTTTCTTGCGCGAATTATAGTATGAAATATATAATATATGCTTTCCGAACGATTCGTGATAGGGTTGTTATCGTGGTGAACGGAATGATTCAGCCTCGTTTAGAGGATCACGATTTTCGAGTAGAGTGTTTCTGTTCTCGCAGGTGAAACGACCGATGGGCCATCGGCGGTAATGGCTCTAAACACTATGAAACGAACAACGTCAAATTACTATAGCGGGCCCTATTCAGCCGTCCGTTAAGAATGATGGAGAACGACGACGATACACAACAGATCTCGAGGGACTAGAGTTTCTCTTCTACGGCGGTTCGGCCGATCGAAAATTATGCTCGCGAATCCGGCTTGATTGCACGTCGAAAATTAAGCTATAGGCGCATACATTCGTTCAGAATCGTCGCTCAAACTCTCTGCTAGGCGAATTTAAAACCTGCGACGCGTTGCAACTCCGAGAGCGCTGTATTACGAATTTTGAATTAACAACGAAATTATGCTTCTTTTATATTTGGCTAGTCTATTCTGTGGTTCCGTGTGTATAGAAAAATGTAATTTTGTTCGGCGATGTTCGGCGATGCTCGGCCCATTGTCCTCAACTTCGTTTTCGAATCAATTTTGCACCGCCGTGGATATTCCGCTCGAGGCGATTCGAGAAGAAGGAAAAAAGATGGTAATCCGTCGAAGCATAGTCCAGTGCGAGTAGGGAGGCTGCTGGAGCACCCATCTAACATCTTGAAGAATTTTTATTAAGTTTGCCGCGTGGGCCGGAGCGTTATCAGAGATCTCGCTTTTATTCCTCTGGGACTCTATAGTTTTTAACCGGAAGCTGTTATTAACCGGGGAAGAGGAACTTCCGGAACAATTCTCAACTTCAGATCAATTGCACGGAACAAATTATCCTGCGATATTTACTCCACCAACTATGAAGCACCAACATTTACCGAACAATTGCTCAATGGGCAAAATCAATTTCAGTTCGGGGAATTTTTCATTTGTGTCCGCCTGAATGTTTCTGAAAAGATTTCTTGTTTTTTTTTTCTTCTAAATAGAGAGACAGGGAAGTTCTTTAATTTGAATGAAGTCTCTGCGACTGGGAACTTTTATGGAAAAATTATCCGCGTTGGTTTCAAGACGCACGAACTAGACGTCCGTTCCTCTTCTCAATTTGAATACCAGCCTTTCTAAATTCTTTAAACGTTTTCGCCGTATCGCGTTTGATCTACTCGTTCTCGTCGCAAATGCATGAAATCCGCGGTCCAGCGGTTCCCTCAATTTGCCACGCGAGTTTTTCGGTCTCCCCGACAGAATGCGTTCTAACTATGATTTTATTCGTTTGTTCGAAGCTTTTATTCTGCGGACAAAATGTTGTTACTTCTCTTCATTTTTTTTCTTTTTTCTAGTCGAATCTGAATGAATAACAGAGACGCAATCAAGCCGACGAGTCCGCGATCGTTTGATTCGGTATCGAGGTATCGCAGAGTCTAATCATAGTTACGGTGGGAGGGGAGGGGGCGAGGATAGTTCTACGACGGTGATCGGGATAGGTATACTGTATTGTATTGTATAAATAAGCGCGCGTCGAAAAAGTGGACACAGACACAGACACAGACACGTGTCTCGTGTTGTTTCTCTGCAGCTGAATTATTTATTGTTGGACGTAGGCGACGCGAAAAAGAAAAGAAAAATTTCCGTGTACAGTACGGGTCTAGATAAATGCGGTGTTATTATAACGATGTTACGTAACCGTGGATAGAGTTTTAAAGAAGAAGAATAAGAAGGGGGGGGAAGAAAAGAAGATTTTTTAACGATTTTCGAAGTGATATAAATATATAAATATATACATACATATATATATATATATATAAATATACACACACATATACGCGTCTGTTGGTTATCTTAGACTCATTCTGTATGTATGTTGCTCATTTCGAAGCTTTAACCGCCCCGAGGGAGGACATGGTTCGTTTATGTTCATTCTTGAATCGTCTAGTTACCCGCTGTTTGCGCGAAAACAAATCTTTATTTAGCCCTTAGGTCGTTTAAGTCGCGATTGTTGTTTGTAAGGTGATCGTATCGACGAGATCGGCGAGAATGATCGTTGAATCAGATCATCCGGAGCGAGAGACTCTTTTCCGAACGGAGACTCTTTTTGATTGTTAGGATTTCTTGTATAGAAACTCCACCGCAGCCAAAGTATCATTTTTTCTTTCCGCTTACGAGTTGCATTGTCTACACGGTTTTTATGCTAATTATAATTGATAGTCTTAGAGCAGTTTTGTAAGAGCGTTCGTCGAGTTGGGAAAGATCCTTGGAACGGTGGTTCTGATAGTTGATCGTACGCGAAGTATATTGTTAGAAATTTTACAAATGTACATTGCGGGGAAATTATTTAAACGTTTATAGAAAGTGTTTCCGTTGGACTAGATAAGATTAATCGACCACTCGGATGTCTTTCCTAACTCATTGTACATTAATTTTCTGTCAACCTGTACTTTAAGTTGCGATTTAACACTTCGTTTTGTAAGAGGATTTTCGCGCGACCTATTTTATAGGATTCCGTTTGTACTCTATATTTATTATCGCAAATATACAAGGTCTATCCAATAGTTACAAAATTTACATTAAAACCTCCGTGCGAGCTTTTTAATATTAACAATCCACAAGCTTCTTGTTTTCTTTTTTTTGCATAGTTTACAATTATACTCGCGGGACATTTTTGATACTTCCTCGAGATTGGAGAAGCCTCTCCAGAGTTTGTCGCTTTAACAGAAGAAAAAAGAAAGAAAAAAAACGAAGTAACATGGTCGACAAGCTACAGAGAATTAGCAATTTTAATGTAAATTCGAAGACTCTTGGAGCGAACCGTGTGCGTTTATTGTATCATAAGCTAAGCAACATGATTTATAGTACTTGTTAGGCGCGCGAGATATGATCACCCTACGTTATTAACGAGTTACCAAGATTGCAGAATCCGCGGGGCAAAGAGCCGCGAAGCGTGTCGGGAGACGAAGCTTCGACAAAGCTTTCGCAAAGCTTGCGACAAAGGTCTCGGCTCGCTTCGTCGCGTTTCGAAGAGTGTGAAAGGGCGAAGGGAATGGAAAGGGTAGGCGAAGGGTGCGAGAAACTTCTGTTATACCGGTCCGAAAAGATGCAGCAATGTTCCGAAATTCCCACCGTAAATATTCACCCTGATAATCAGCATTCAGTCACTCGATCAGAACGAAATCCATTTAACTCGCCAATAATAATCAGAATCTTCACTATATCTCCTGACACCGTGTCTAAAAGAATTCATCTCTTAGTCCCAATTCTTCTGAAACATACTTCTAACCTTGTGCTTCGTGTGATCTCCAGAAGTAGCTACACGAAGGATTAAAAAAAATTACTACAGCAAATGACTCAAGATAACCGTTTAGTCTACGAATAAAATTTCCGTTGCTCTAAAGCTATTCATTAACACTAGGTTCACGGAGCATTAAAAGCGAGTATTTTACATTACTTTATAAAAATAAGAAGAATGTGTCTATCCAAGTTTTCAGCCATTTTTTAAATAATATATACCCAAGGAAATAAGTTTGTCGAGTAATTCCACGTAGATGGACCTTCGCAATCTCAATAATCGTAAATTAAAAATATTAGAACCCGTCATTTTGACGGGTCCCGTAAACCTAGCGTTAAAAAATCCTAAACTAATCTATCCTTGATTTACAAAGGTAGAATAACCGACAGTTGGCAAACTCTTAACAGATTCTCTGTAAATTCAATTAAAACGAGTAGCATTATTTTGAGCACTATTGGAGTCCATAAGAAATACTGTGCACATTTTCCCGGGCCACCGAAAGAGAGATGGCCTGTCAAAAATATATCTATTTTTATTAATATCTATCATAAATATTTTCGGAGGGGTGTCGATTGCACGGCAAAGAAATTCGCAACATCGTTGCGCCTCTTTTCGGGCGGGTGTACGTAACACGTGCCATATGAAATTGCAACGCTGCAGAGCGGCGCGGCCCGAGGCGAATATCGGGTCTGTCGCGGCTCGAGGGTGTAACGCAAGAGGGTACCTTTCGCGGACGTTATTCCGGCTCGTTTCACTTATCGCTGCGGCGCGTTTCTTCCGTCGAAAGAAAGGAAAGAACGTTCGAAAGGAAAGAGAAACGCGGAGAACACAGCAGACGAAACGAGCCGCGAAACGTTAACAGGTCGTTAAACTTCGAGTCTTCGGCGCAGACGCGTTCCCCGCGAGTGGATTCGCAACGATTCGCAACGCGGAATTTCGCGGAAACCGATGGAATTCCATTGTTTGCGCACAAGTCGAAATCGCGAACAAGTATTTTCCATCCCCTCGAGCTCGCCGATCCGAAACGACGACGCTAGGAAGAAAGAGAACGAGAAAAAGCGAAAGAAAGAGGGACACGGTCGTTCGAGCCACGGGATACATGCCGAATTCGAATATTTTTAAGCTCGCGTAACGATAGTATTGTAGCTCCACGTACCATTTTCCATTACTTTAGATTACGACGACGCTGCTGCGACACACCCCCTTTTCACCCCTTAACCATCCACCGCCCACGCAACTTACTCAAACCGCTTCACGTCCTACACATTCCCCCTAAGAGAAAGCAAAACTAAAAAACGTTTCTTCGCGTTCGAATCGATTCCGAACTTTTCTCGTAAGCTCGATTAACACAGTACGAATTTTATACCGTTTTTATAATCGACAGCCACAGCCGCGACGATAATTAGCGCGGCTGGGGAACAGCGTTCAATGGACGTCCGCGATCACGAAGAACCGCGGGGCTCCGTCTTCATTCTCGAATAAGAGACAGGAGAATTTGACCGTTCGAGGCGTTCTCGAGTTTAATTATCAGAGGATGTTCACTGTTTATCGTTCTGTACATTTGTTCTTCATTTTGGTGTGCCCGAGTGCGGGAACCCTTCTGCAGGCAACCGGATAGACTTCTGTTCAGCCCGGTCCCTTCGATAGACAACCAAATATCATTCGAATGGCTACCGGCCACGCTAGCGCCTTTGCGTAGGCAACCAGTTAGGCTGATACCCTTGCGCAGGCAACCAGACATACAGGACCCCTTCTACAGGCAACCAGGCATACAGGCCCCCTTCTACAGGCAACCAAATACCTATGCTCCCTTCTATAGGCAACCAGATACCCTTTTGTAGGCAACCAAATACACCGATACATACTTTCTGCACCGTATTTAACAATTTTATAAGTTCTTCAGAAAATGATCAGCAACGCAATATCTGTTTTACTACTGTCCTGCAAAACAACTCTGAATCTTTACTCTCTAGGCAACGTTACATTGATTTATATGTTTAAAGTAAAACTGTATGTAAAAAGAATGGAACAAAGTAATGTTACAGATTTAAACAGTGGAGGAAGTGAAAAATTAGAACATGTGTGTAATGTATGAATACGGTCTTGAACGGCCAGAATCTGCTGCCTCGATCACAGTGTCATTATAAAGTGAACGATTTGTCGCGTCGAGGGTTGACAACGAAGAACTCGATACTGAGAGGAGATACAACCCTTTGACAGATGGCAAACGATCTGTTTACCATGCCGAACACTCCTTTAATAATCACGAATTGATCAGGGTTCTCGATTAAGCACGCGTGACACAAAACTAAAATGCGAAAATTTACACTTTCGAACGTTCGACGAAGGTGCAGTCTGATGAATTTTTTGCGCGAGATGAGGACTGCCGTGAACATTCACATACACATACTGCCGTATAAAAAGCAGTGACGAAAACGGAAATGACAACGGGGATGAACGAACGGAAGGTGGAAGTGGAGAGAAGAAGAAGAAGAAGAAGAAATATTCAGTATTTTGTCAAAAATTCGTATTACCAGTGTAATAAAATAAAAAAAAAGACTTTGATATATTGTTAGTATGCGTTGTAGGTATTACAGAATGAATTTAAATATAAATATACACAATATACGAAGAGGCACGCGCATCTGTAAACGTGCGTGTGTGCTAATAAGAGATAATTAAGATCTTATAATTTTAAATGACTTTTAATATAGGTTTACTTGTGTAAAATAAGACAAAAAAATAATTGTGCTCAATAAATTTCAATAAATAACGATTTTGCCTATGCCAATAACAATTAATTATTGTAATTATTTTTGTATAGAGACGTAAGATGATATTATCTGATTATTATAAATACATTATAAATAATGATATAGTAATCGCAGCATATGTGTAATAAAAGTATTTAACATTGCACGTTACGTGTCTGTAATGTCCCAAAACGTAATTTTTTTGCTCGCATAACGTTCTGTTATTTTTACTGCATGTGATAATGTGCATAAAATCATTTATTTCTCTTAACTTTCACCGAATCATATTTAGCGTGAAATAACACTTAACCTCATTTCAAATTTCGCTCCTAATTCGGCACAACTTGCGCGCGCACGCGCACTGTACAGAAGTGAAACGTAAGGGAAACCTATTTTCTTTACTTAATGTTTTATGATCTAAATTTACTAATATTAGCATTAGAGTTAATAAAAAAACAACCTACCTATCAAGCAGCCGAATTCGCAATCATTTACGTACCCATTTTTAATTCTGCGTAGTAATAGAAATTCGTCTTCAAAAATTCAAATTCTACTCCCAAAGTCCCGCGCATCGAGTACGCATGCGTTTACCTAACCTAAACTTAAATGATACACATGACGAAGATTGAATAGTTTTTAAGGTTATTTTACGGCTGTCAGTTAACGCCGCCAAAATTGATTAATACTAATCATGAAATAAGTAAATAAATATTCATTGACATTAGGCGTCCAACATAACCAGAATGCATTTAATCACCAGGAATTTGAAACACAAGTTGCGTACAATGTGTCATCGTTCTTTGCATGACACAAAACAGAAACAGAAGCCGCAATGGGTGAAACCGGTCGGTTATGAGACAAACATTAAAGTGTATAACACTGCAACAAAGTGTACAGTACCGCTAATTTTAAAAAATAAGAATTATCTAACCTGGTACGTCTGTGGTCCAACTGTTTATGATTCCGCGCACATCGGACACGCAGCGTAAGACACACTTCATTTCATTCATTCATTCCAGTATTAATTGAAACATCTTTATTAAATATAACTCACTTTGTACAGCACTTACGTGAAGACGGATATCATCAGAAGAATATTGACAGATCATTTTAACATAAACGTTGTAATGGCCATGTCTGTCACGAACATAGACGACAAAATAATAAATCGCGCGAACGCGACCAGTCGAAACTTTGAGGAACTATCGCAACATTTCGAGACAGAATTCATGGAAGATATGCAAATGTTAAATGTATGGAAACCTAATTTATATTGTCGAGTTACTGATTTCATCCCACAAATTATTGATTTTATTAATAACATTGTGAACAAGGAAGGAGCATATGTAGGAAAAGATGGTAAAATCATTTAATACTGTATTTGTATGTTCAATTATTTTTAATAATTTTTTACAATTGATTATTATTTATAGGATCAGTATACTTTGATGTAAACAAGCATGGCATTTATGGCAAGTTATCGACTCCATTTCAGGACAGTAGTCATCCCCATAAAAAGTCGGCGTTAGATTTTACTCTGTGGAAGGCGTCTAAGAAAGGAGAACCGTTTTGGGAATCCCCATGGGGTAATGGGAGGCCAGGGTGGCACATAGAATGTAGCACTATTGCAAGGTAATTGTTTCCTAGCAAATAAAATTCTTCTAGTTTCCTAAAAGTATAGGCAATATATTGTCTATTTTATACAAATTAATATTTCTATTTTAAATAGCACAGTTTTTGGAAATTCCATAGACATTCACAGTGGTGCGATAGACCTTGTTTTTCCACACCATGAAAATGAGGAGGCACAATCGTGTTCTTACCATGAAGTGGACCAATGGGTAAATTATTGGTTGCACTGTGGACATCTGCTTCTGAAAGATGTTAAAATGTCGAAAAGCCTCCAAAACACTATCAGTATAAGAAAACTCCTTCAAAGATATACTGCGAATCAATTCAGAATGCTTTGCTTGCTTTCTAATTATGACAATGGTACATTTCATTCATATACAAAATATTACACTTAAATACGGATGATCAAATTATCACATCATTTTTCAGATATCGAATTCTGCGACGATGTAATGAATAATGCAGTAAACATAATGAATAAAGTTGAACATTTCATTGCTACTTGCGACAATTACGTCGTTGGAAAATGGACCACTGGCAATGTGGACGAAGTTGCATTGCTTCGTGTGAGTTATTATTTATCCGACTATCCGCGTCTCTCTAATTTGCAAAAATAACGAATATGCAATTTTATTTTAGTGCTTGGAGGAAACCAAGAATAATGTTGATGCAGCGTTCGCAAATAATTTTAATACCGCACAAGCAACACATACAATACTGAACCTGGTTGATATAGGGAATAAAATGTTACATGATTCCTCTGTAAGTATAAAATTGTATTTAATGTTAATGTCATTTAAACAATTTCATTTTATTCCATGAAAGAAGCCTTCTATAAACAGGAGTATACCTGCAGTAACTACAGTCTCGAATTATGTATCTACAATGTTCTCGAAACTGGGAATCGGTCGCTCAGAAGTGGCAGATGAATACAAAGTGAACAATCTCATCGAGTACTTTATAAAGTTTAGAAAACGTGTCAGAAACAGGATCAAAGAACAGGGTGCACCAGATAACGTTATGCTGACTGCTTGCGACGAAGCACGAGCCGATCTTTTGAAGTGTGGAGTGATCGTGAAGGTACTTATCTTAACGATGGCATACTTCTTATAGTATTTCTTTAGCTCTGCAGTGGAAAGTAGAGACGGTGGTTGAAAGAACTGTCACTCGATTGTATGGTGAGCGATACAATTTATTAAGAGACTGTGTCATAAATACACGACAATTATAAAATTATTTACAATGTTCTCGCGCGATGTATCAAACGTGCTCGGTACGTGCGTTCACCAACGCTCAGTCGCAGCTCAACGTAATTCTGTGTTCAAAAAAACCATAATTTTGTTTTCTTGTTTTCAGGATTCTAAGACTGACACTACTTGGAGTATAAAGTCATATTGAATTGAAAATACCAGAGATATTATATTGTAAATAGCGCCTTAATAAAACAAAGTTACTATATATTTACATTGAAAGTTGTATTTACTCATTTTAATCGGCTGAATCTATAACATTTTTCGATTTTTTTGGACTATCATCAGCAGCAGCAGCATCTGGACCTTTCCGTTTCATACCAGCCTTCTTCTCCGCTATTGTTTTCTTCAAACCCTTCATTTTTCTTGTCTGAATACTATTAAGATTCTGTGCTCCAACGTGCACGCGACCGAAGGTTGTTCCAAGATTGTCTTTGGAAATATTCTTCTTCTTTTTGACCTTCAATTCTTTCGGTTTCTTGCAGGCTTGTTTAAAGAGATCCGCGGAAGCAAGTTTCGTTCGCCTACATATTAAATCTGCTCTCGGGCCAATTTCCTCTAATTCTATCCTCGGTGTTCTGCTGTTAGACTTCTTCAGAAGTACTCTAGAATATGAGTTCGTTGAAAAGATAAGTATATACCACAATACTATTTAACAAAGTTATTCGACAGTAAATTTACCTATAACTCCTTAGAAGAATTTTATTTTCTACAGCAGTGAAACTTAAAACATGTTCAATACCCTGTAGTCTGATATTCTCAACAACTTCTCTTTGGAACATGTCTACAAACAAATTCTTTATCCTGTCAAGCTCGTAATTGTTCTCAAAAAGCTCTCCATTGAACACCAACAGAGGTTTTAACCCCTCAGATACTTTTGGTACTTTAAAATCTTTCAAGCTCTTGTAATTTTCTATACCAAACTCTGCCATGTCCAACAATGTATTTTCGTACATTCTACCCATTACAATATTATGGGGTCGTTTTTTATTGTGCAATGCAAGCATGAAAAGAGGTGCATTATACTTGGTAACAAACTTCTCAATAGGGGTGACATCTTCAAACGGCAAGACATCATTTTTCTTTTGCATCATCTGTGCATTGGGCTTTTTAAGATTATACTGTAAGAAATAAACAATAAAAAATTTTTCAATAATTATACTATTAAATTGATAAATCTGTTGCTTTTCCCGACTAAAAATTTTGAAGTTCCACTTACCAGATCTTTCATAAAATCAACAACAACCTGAGAAGTGTTTTTTCCTTTGAAGCACAAAGTCTCTTTGACATCCTCTATCAATTTCGGTTCCTTTTTCAAGATAGCTCTTTTGCCTCTGTGAGTAGTTGGTTTTCTGCAATAACAATTCGAATATTAATCAGCGCTTGAAATAAACAGGTACCTTCCGGTTTTAAAAAATTCTGTTCGAACTTATGCGTTTCGTTCAACAATGTATCTGTTCCTGCGGAATTTTTACGAAAAGAATTGTTACCCTTTGGAACTTTTTCGAACTCTGATATTAATTTATAAAAGAACATACACGGATCAAAACGTAACCAAAAACGTTACAATAAAATCGTAAGTTGAAAATACTTACACTACTCTGCTTATTACCGGCATTCTGTCTTAAATATTGTAAGTAACTTATTCTTAAATTATTTGAAATATTTAATTCCGTGGGTATCCAATGTCTACATACATAAAGCGTCCTTAGCCCACGTGTATCGAAGAAATCATAACCTCAGATGACATATATTGATACATTTAGCAACACTATAATGGCGCCATCTATGACGGCAGGATTTTTCAACTCTCCCGTCCCGTTTACGGAGCACGAAGACTATGTGACTATTTTACATTACTTTGCAAAAATAACAAGAATATGCCTATCCAAATTTTTGGCCATTTTTTAAATAATATATGCCCAAAGAAAGTTGAATAATTCTTCATGGATGTGTCTTTACGATTTCAATAATCGTAAATTAAAAAATTAGAACGCGTACCGTAAACCTACTAATAATTAAAATTGATGTTTCAAGGGAATAAAATAAATATTTAAAAACATCTTTATACAAATTACACTTACACTTTATTGAAGACCTTCAGAAACAAATGTTCATGTATTGTACAAAAACTTACTTTTACATACAGTGTTAAAATATTTTATATAAACCTTTCTTGTACCCAATAAAAGCATAGTAGAATCACTTATTCGTTCCATCATCATTTGCTTGCTCTTCTATATAAGCTTTCATCACTATACATTTCGTCATGTAACAATTACAAGGAACCTCGTGGTCCACCTCTGCTGCATCCAACAACTCTAACTCCATGTTATACTGCCTAGGTTTAATAGAGTTTCTTCTCAGCTCTAATTTAAACGCAATAGGCTCGCCTTTTGTTACTTCTACGTCTGTAGGCAAAACGATAGCAGTTTGTTTCCAGTGAGTAGCTTCACTGGAGGGACTCGTAGATAATTCCGAACCACCCGGGAACTCTGCATCGAACCAAATGCAAATTCCCTGATATTTTCCGTCTTTCTTACAAACAGAAACATAATCTTCTCCTCCAAGCAGATCTAATTCTTTAATGTCAATGCACTGTAGATCCAACCATGCCAATAACTTCCCTTCAGCCAAAAGGTCTTTGTCATCTACAAATAATACTTCTGGTTTCATTGATTTCATTTCCCTGTACTTCTGTCCAATGCATCTACAAAAAACATAAAATTAATAAATACTATGACATAGTAAAATTATTCACTTATGTTAATGAACTATTTGTTATTACTTCATACTGACTCCATAAATGTCATCCCAAAAATTGTACATGGATGGCAATTGACACGGCGATGCGTATAGTTTAGCAACAGATGGAAAGAGGATGCCATCTTCCTTCAGAAAATTGTCTCTTGCAAAGAGAACAGAATCCAACATTCCTTCGTGTACTAAATAAAAGCCCATCCACTCTGAGATAATTATATCAACTTTTTCAATTGAATTTGCATCAATGTCCTCCACTTTGCTATGGATCACAGTAATCTTATTATCCAGTTTGTTCTCCTTTACAACTTCTTCAGTAAGTTTTGCTAACTCACTTGCTTCGACTGCATAAACTTTTTGTGCACCAGCTTGTACACAAAAAGCTGACAGTATTCCTGGAAATAAATCAATATATGCATCAGTACTGCTCTTTCGATTAAAAAAATTCATATTGCTCTTCACAACATATTATAAAATAATACCTGTTCCTGCACCGACATCCATAACAATTTTATTCTCGAATAATTGTTTAGAATCAATAATTGCATTCTTGTAAGTAAGAGTCCTTGACTTGTCGCTTAACATTAATTGATGCACCTGTAAATAGGGTTAAACAAGATAACACATTTGAAATTAAAAATGCATAATATATGTTTGTATACACACATCAAGTTCTTCATAACTCTTAAAATACTGATCCATGCTTTCACTTTCCATGATAGTAGAAAATATATCTGAATTTTATGTGCACGTATATATATATTTTTTTTTTACAAAAAGTAACCATACAATTATAAAAATTAAGTATTTTCCTTTTGGATAAATTACATATTCAATAATACTTAATACAATCTATGTACATATGTATGTACTCTTCATAGAATTCCTAACCTTAACATACAGTGAACAGATAACACGTGGTCGACATAATACATACATATGTCAGTCACATACGATTACATTATTGGTACATAAATAAAATAAATTTTACAAAAATGTACATGATTTACGCTCTTACAAATCGATCTAAGCTAAATTTACATTCGCGTATTTTTTACTCTGCAATATACAGAAATATTTATATTAATATTTAGGATTACGTTTTTTGCTTTCTACACCCTTTTGCTGTTCTTTCTCCTTCATTAATCTTTTGAATTCGGCCTGCTTCTCCATTTGCTTCCGTTTTCGCTCCATTCGTAAAAGTTCTTCCTCATTCAATGCTGCAATCATTTGCATGTAATTTAACATCAATTTACATCAATCATTGATTAACGTACCTTTTTTCTGTTCCTGTTCATTTTGATTAACTTCTTGCTCGTTTCTGGAACTTGTACCATTGGACTGCAACTGACCTTTTACATCATCTATACTCTTTGTGTCATTAGGTTTGCTTGTACTTCCTATTGGACTTTTTGGTTGTGCTTCTAAAAAATACCAAACAATAAGAACTATTCTCCCAAAGCTTCAGTTATAACAAATTTTGTGTGAACCTGGCCTGTCCTCTTCCTTGTTGGTTTTTCGGTTTCTAAGTGGACTTGCTGGAACACAAGCCTCAATCACATCGCTATGAAAACTAGATACGGAGCATTGTAAATTCTCTTTCTGACTATTATTGTCATGTGAATTAGATTTTGTTAGTAGCTTCTCTATATCGTGCTCTACAAAATAACTAAAGCACGATAATACCTTTTTGAAGGCCTCTGTAAGAGAAACCTGAATAAGAAAATCAAAAATTAATTTTGCCTATGTGCAAAAATATGAAACATCAAAATACAAACATATAGTATCATACAATTCTTGCAGAATGCACTGCTAAACCTTTTGTAGCTCCTTCTGCATGAAAATAAGCCATATCCTCGTGGTATGTTCCATCATGTAATTGAATCTTAACGAATGTCACACAGCCACAAACGTATTTGCCCATAAAAGGCTCTACAAAATCTAAAACAGTACCATAGTAATAGTAATAATACGTTTTCAATGTACTTCGAATAGTTTGTAACAATTAATAAATATAAGTTACCTACCAACTGTTTGATTTGTCACACTGTGGTTCCATTTTCCTTCTCCAAACACTCGATTAGCTAAAGTTATTAATTCTTTATTAAGTGCTAATACTTCGTTTAAATCTGATTTCTGAGGAACCATTGTATTATTCTGTTTTGAATTAGTGAGCGGCTAGAAGTATTAATTTACGTCAAGATTTTTATTATTAGTGTTTATGAAAAGCGAAATACTTACAATTTTTATACAAGACGGATAATTATTCGCATTACTCATAGTATCAGTTTCCAATAGTTTTATGTGAAGACTGATAAAACCGTTGTATCAACTGGTTTCAAAATGAACGTCATATGCGAGATATCGTTTTAACGAGAGTTTATTTTCGATGTATCGATACGCGCCCATTTGAAATTATGCTAATTGAAACGTTTCTTGATATATAATTAATAAAAAATAAATTATTTCAGATGACAGAGAAAGATGCGATTACTTTTTGTTATTATTAATGAAATGTAAATGAATCAATGCGGTAGAATAGAATCCTTAAAATTTAGCAAACTGATTAATGACTATTTTTGGTTTCAGTTATTATAACTAGAAAAAGTGATTCTACACTTTTGAACGGTAATGTATAAATTTATGCGCTACATTCGATGCATAACGCAGGAAAGAAATTAATTGCTATTCTATATTTCCAAAGTACATTTTTACAAATTATACATTTTACACTTCTTAATAGGTATGATAATGATGAGGGTAGTGTGATTTATTTTGTATATTTATTTATACAATAATCATTATAATAAATTATATATATAATATATATTTATATTATGCGTGTGTAGTGATAATATATATTGCATAGAAATAATGTTTGACACGATTTTGGCGAATAGATCGGCTAAATTATGCCGTGTGACTCACATAATTTATTGCAACTGATACTCACCACACTCTTGCTATCTTTTGATTAAAATCACCACAGAGCCTCTATTATTTTAATTTTGGACTTTGCTTTCTTGCACTCGCAGACAAGGACGTATGCTCGATTAAAAAGTAGCAAACATTAGTTTTCAACTTCGTCGGTCGGTTAGATCGAATAAATTATCTTTGTAAAATCCTTTGAAAATGTTCCAGACGCAGTCTTCGAGGTAATTTCTTGAAACGAAATCGTCCGGGACAAATCGTTTTGCGAGAATATGGCGATCGGAAAAAAATAATTTTGCTACTGATTAATGTACACAGCTCCTGGTTTCGCTCTAATATTATTATACTTTTTAGTAATTTTATCTAGAAGAACGTCTGTCTCACATTTAATTATATTAATACAGTAATCATAAAGTATGTAATAAGTAAAACTCTTAAGCCGGAGGCGATAATTCTATACATATACACTGATTTTTGTTTTTAGTGGGCTGAAATACCTAAACAACAGTTTTACTTTAACACACAGTCCACTTAGTGTCATTGAGCTGATCTTATTACATCTAATTTGTGTCGAAACTATTCCGTTACAATCATAAATGTTAACAGAACATCCGTGAGAGAACTGATGTCACCGTGATATGAGCCACCCACGTAAAACACAGGTCGCTGTTAAAAAATGTTTCTGTGAACGTGCTCGAAGCACCGGTTTTGTCTCGTGTCTCGCCTAACTGACATAAAAGGAGAAATCTGCTTTTTTCTTTTACTTTTCTTCATGTACAAAAATCAGATACACATTATGCATGCTAAAACGCCATCCTTTTGAGCTATTTTACTGGGTTTTCGAACACAAGTATGTATTGCTATCCTTAAGACCTATTATACGATACCGGAAAAAAGTTTACAGACTGGTTTCACGAAAAGATGTCCGATCGCTATTATATATCAATAACCGTTTAGATTCGAGATTTCTTGGGACGTTTTCTTTTTCTTCTTCTTTTGGCACGACGAAGTACTTTACGATGTACACGTTAAAACGTATTATAAATAATTCAACAAACTCGCAAAGAACTATACGGTAAAGGTTCTCAATAATTCAATATTGTTGCTAATGACCTTTAAAATTATCTCTATGATACACTTCGAGTTTGTGTGTTATATACATGTGATTCTCAATAATGCAACAGTATCATCTATGTATTCTAACTGAAAGGTTTATGCTTAAGAACGTACATATACTCTTACAGAATAAATAGTGAAACAATAACAAGTTAAAGATCTTACGATGTAGATAAAAATATTCTATGTATTTATAATATATATATATATATATTTATATATATATTTATTTATTTATATATAAATTTAAACGTAGATGCGACGTGTGACCCACACATTAGTGTGTGTGTGTGACAATTAGCGCTATATATTACACGTTACGCATTGTAAAACCGAGGAGAGAACGTTTACAAAGTAGGAATTCCTGATACCTTATTGAACTACTTGGAAATGGGCGCTCGTACGACACGCTTATTTGGCAGCAATTTCACTTAGACATTTCTCCCTTTATGCCTTGGAGCAAATCCCAATGTTGCACGCGCGAGCGCGTGCGCACGCACGCACATATACAGTATAGTTTGAATGACGAGATGCTTAAATTTGTAAACAAATAGGCACAGTACAAAAACAAAAAGGTAAACATAATCACAGCTGAGTTGGCAGGCAGGCGGGCAAACGCAGGCGTACTATTGGACAGGCTCGCTCGACTTGTCAGTGCGCTTCATCGTCTTTTACACAGGATTTCTCATTCTTTCTGTTACTTGGTCGACATTGTTTTCAACAGCCTGCTAAGCCCGTTTTATTGCCAGAGTGAGTCTTAAACGTAATCGTTAGTTCCAGGACTCGTTAAAGGCTCCTGAGCCTGTGGAAATAAAAATATTTAAATAGGTCTACGAACAAAATTATACAGGAGGATTTACAGATATTTCGGTGATCCTATTCGACTAACAAGGAATGATCTGTATTACGCGATCTTAGCCAATAAGATAGTCAAATTGTCAAGGATCAATTTCAGCCCCTTAAAGTGAATATGGGCAGTAAAAAAATCACGCAATACTTGCCTACACGTGCACTACGTATGCGTAAAGTTTCATAATTTTTTCAAATTTCGGGATCACTCCTTGTAAGACACCTTGTAGGAAGTGATATATGACGCTAATTATTATAACTACCTCTTCTCCAACAGTAGCAGTGGGGAGTGGAAACCTATTCTTCTCAAGACTGAATTGATCTTCGGTGGTTTTCCTGTACACAGGATTGTCGAAATTCATACTCGTGACGTTACGGTGAAGATAATGCCTGTAGCATAATACTGCGACCAAAGCGAGGAGCAACAGCACAAATGACGCGACCCCTATCGCTATACCAGCAACCGAACCAGCATCTGTCAATTCGGTCGCAAGGCTACCCTTGTCATCTGCATCGGTCGACTGTGGCGGATCTGAAATCAAACATCAATTTGTAATACAAATAAAATATACCCCTGGCAGAGAAGTATTCGATTAATCATCTATTATTACTAGACTGTGGATGCAGTAGACTTTCTATACATTTATGACAACAATGACCAGATGAAATAGAAAACTGTGAAAACATTTAAAGAAATTAAAAATCTTACTGCTTTCAGTTCATTAAAATTATTCGAAAAAGAAATCAATTTGTATTTTGCATAAAATCCGAAGTCTAGTCGTACCAGCTATTCGTGTATTTAATTTTCGTTTGTAATGAACACTTAAACGATTCATTCAACAATCATTTTCACGATTTTGATCGAATATTTTCTGTCAGGGGTAGTACAGTAGAAATAGCTTCTCATCGGTTGCTTTCAGGAATTAATTAAAAATTTTAGAAAGTCGTTAAGCTTAAACTACGCATAACACAAATCCCACGTTCCGATTACGCAGACCTTTATGCACTCGTGACGTTTGCAAATTTTGAAACGACAGGTAAACGTTTGCATCAAACGGTAAAAAAAAAAATGATCTATGAAAACGAGAGTCTGCATAAAAGATCCGCAGAGGCCAGTTATTATCATCACTAATGCGACCGTGGTAATTATATGCTCAACAGAATAAGCTAAAGCCGAGCATCTACGATCGTAAACAACGCGTGTATATTTAGCTACACCGGTAGGCGTGCAGTTATACTTACGAACGGTGCTGGTGGTAACGTTGAACGGTTTGAGCCTCTTGAACGGCTTACTCCTTTCTTGCGTGGTGGGCTCTACGGTTGTCGTTACTGGAATATTCATACAACACCGATGCAAAATAACATAAGTAACAAAGTAATAAATCGTACGCCGAAATAATAATCGACTAAACAATCAATTCTGCTGCTATAGATTCATAGAGTAATCGTATGCATGCCGTTCTCGAGAAGAATCTCGGCGAGGTTTGTACCATAAGCGTTAAATTATTCCAGCGACATGCAAGACGTACCATTTTACGTTATTCATTCGATGCTATATATATATATATATATATAATGCTACATATTATATTATAAACCAATGCACGCAGCTCGGTTAGAAGAAACGATACACTACTGTTTCCCGATCAGCTCACCTTTTTCCACGCACATCAAACCATCGGGCAACAATTCTAGGCCGTCCGGACAGGCGCAGCTAAGAACAGGCGATTTTGAGTTGATTTTCGGCGCAGGCAGACACAAATGACTGCAATGTCCGTTCACA
Organism: Halictus rubicundus; assembly: GCF_050948215.1. Classification (NCBI taxonomy): domain Eukaryota; kingdom Metazoa; phylum Arthropoda; class Insecta; order Hymenoptera; family Halictidae; genus Halictus; species Halictus rubicundus. The sequence continues at coordinate 18,495,559 of NC_135154.1, read as the reverse complement.
GCTTGACAATGGTTTGCCCCGTCCGGTTGCCTGTACGGATGGTACACGTGGACCACCATCGGGTGCTGCAGAGTTTGATGGGACGTCACCGCTTCCACTTCCTTACCGGTGAACTTGTTCGCTTTGAATATCGTTTCCTTGTCCCAATCGGTCCAATAGACGTAGTCCTCGAACGTCGTGATGCTGAACGGATGCCTCAGCGAATCAAGGGAAAACAGGACCGTCCGTTTACCGGAACCATCGTAATTACACGATCCAATTATGTACAATTTCGCGTCCACCCAGTACACCTTCTTACCCACCAGGTCCAGGGTCAAACCGTTCGGCCAGGTCACGTCGTTGTCCACTATTACCTGCAATAATATACTTGTCAATGATCTTTCATCTCTATAGAACTGACTTTTTAAACGCATTACTATCGCGTCACGTGAAATCACGTGCTGTCGCGTTACACACGGAGAAAATAATAATACATATATTCGGGAATCTGTTGGCTCACACTCTAACAACGTCACGTGAAATTACTTGTTTTCGTGCGACGCGATAGTAGTGTATCCGTACCTTACATCGCATGGAAACATTTTGAAAGAATTCTGACGTGCTCTGGCTATCAAGATGCAACGTGGGTAATGTTTTTGCAAATTTTTCGATCGAAAATTCAGATCAAAAGAGATTGATGAGGTTACCGTTCGATGGGATCCGTCCATGCCCGCTTTCTCGATGCGAGCCTCGTCGCTCCAGTCGGTCCAGAACATCCACCCTTCCAGAGGGTTCAGAGCAATAGCCCTCGGCTCCTGTATGCGATCCTGTATAAGTGTCTTCCTCATGTTGCCCTCGAAGTTGGCCAGCTCTATGGTGTTCTTCTCGGAATCGGTCCAATAAATGTGACTGTAAATCCAGTCGACGGCCAGCCCGTCGGACGTCGTTAAGCCATCATCGATGACGACCGTGCGCTCGTTTCCTTCGTCTATCGGAGCCCTGTAAGGTCGCAACGATCCATAAGAACTTTTGCGAAGAAAGAATCGACATTTGACGAGAGGAATCAGCGCTCACTTGTAGATCTTCTTTTCGCTCATGTCGCTCCAGAAGATCATACCCGTGCGGAATACAAAATCCAAGGCTGCTGCCATCTTTGTGTTGTTTACTATCTCAGTCATCTCTTGCCGATCCAATGCTACTTTTCTGATGTCATGCCGCCTGGTGAAGAGAAGGCTCGCGTGGCCTTCTGCTGCCTTGCAACGATTATGGTTCTTCGGGTCCCTCAGGTAACCGGGGGAGCAGTAGCACTTGAAGCTGCCCTTTTGATTCAGGCAGAGTTGGGAACAGCTGCCCGGCTCCAGGCATTCGTTTATATCTAAAGACATGAATTACAGGGTTGCGTTATTTATTGGTAGATTTGGGATTAAGGGACACCCCTAAAAATACGATAATTTTGTTCATATCAGACCGTGAAACTTGGATTTCTCTTCAAGATGTTAGAACAATATATCAAATAAGTAGACATTTGAAGCTGCTGGATCTTGCAGTGAATGTACACAAGTTTTATTTTACAAAACCGCATTCTAGTTATTAGATTCTGTGTTACTAGGCAGATCGTTGTTTCAACGGTAGACGACTAACTTGATGGATTACTAATTTATTAAAGAGGCCTCGATCATCTCTTTGTGATTTTTAAGAGTTGTTAAGTAGTTAGCAAGAGAGTTCTATTTCGGACTTATGGTACAGCTCGATGCGTTGCGTTCAGTGTGTGTCTTACCGTCGCATGTTTGGTTATCAATTAATCTATAACCGGGGTGGCAGTCACATCGGAAACCAATGGGCAGGTCGACGCAAATTTGAGAACACCCGCCATTGTTGTTCAGACATTCGTTTAGACCGCAAAGCTCGTGGCTCTCGTCTTCCCAGCCGATGCAATCCCGATTCTTATTGCACACCTTGTGAAGAGGTATACACGAACCCTCGCTACATTCGAACTGGGTCAGAGGATCGCAGGAGGCCGTTTTGCTTGTGCAATTCTTCTCGTCGCTTCCGTCCGGACACTCCACGTCCCCGTTGCAGTACAGATGGCCTACAATATTTTAATAATTTAGAGTAAATTCAGAAAATTAAATTTAAATTTAATGCAGAAAATTCTATTGCGCTGTCGACTTGAGAAACTGAATGGTCGAGGGGATACACGGTGGGTAAGGAGAATCGATTTGTTTCAAATATTTTTATTCAATTTTGTAGAACATTTGAACTATACTCTCCCAAATTCGTAAAATTGACGAAGTTACTAGAGGTCTTGTAAAATTGCCTCCTCAAACATAATTCAAGCAATAGATTGTCCCGGTACCTGAGATACAAGTGTGATGATCCTCGCATTGGAACTGATCAGGTCTGCAAGTGCTATTGTGACATCGTTCCGGTGATTCGTCTTCACCGTTCGGACAATCCTTTCCCCCGTCGCATAACCATTCCGGTCTAATGCATGTGAAATCGTCGCCGCAGTCGAAGAATTTTTTATCGCAGGGACTGGCAGGCCGGATTTTCGGGTTGTCCTAGAAGACGCAAAATTATATTAACAAAACATCCAGAGAGAAACTCAATTTCCAAATGAAATCGTCCACCTTCTAGTCGCAACTAATACTGCGTGATTTAATCCGAACTCGACACAGCAATTTTCACCGATGAAACTTTGTATATGGCTCAATTAGATTTGCAAAGTGCACGTTTGGAGTTTGTCGTTACGGGCAAAGAGTTGGATATCATGACCTTTACAATTCCGACCAATAGTAATTTTCAAATGGTTTTTTTACGCATTATCCGGTAAACTAATCCTTCTAACACCTCAAAAGTCAAGTTATTCGCTTTTAACCCTTAGCACTCGAATGGCGACTGTAAGGCGCCACTAAAAATTGCTGTATCCTTATTCAAAATATTTTTTACTTTATTAAATTTTGTGTATTGTACGAGTAAATTGCACCATTTCCATATATATAACATAAAAAAAATATATATACAATGGACATATTCTAGGTCATAAGAAATGTTTCGTTTTCGAGTTAAAATAGCTTCGAGTGCAAAGGGATAACACTAGGTTTACGGGACTCGTCGAAATGACGGGTTCTAATATTTTTAATTCAAGATTATTAAGATTCTAAGGATGCATACATGAGAAATAATTTAGCAAATTTATTTCTTCTGGTATACATTATTTTAAAAATATTGCTAAAAATGTGAGTAGCGCGTTCTTGTTGTGATGCAAAATAGTCACTTTTAGTGCTCCGTAAACCTAGTGTTAACGATGTCCTGATACTTATGGGCGGGGGTATGTGTGCTTTGTTCTAAAGTTGTGCTTACAGTACGTAAAGAGGGAGGTTCGAAGAATATTTTAGCATACTTTTTCGTATATAATTCATTGAAAGTAAACTGAAAAATGCATCAGCTTGCCCGGGTCTGCCCTAAGCGATTCAAGGAAAACTTGTAGAAATGAAAAACTGAAAGATTGATCAGCTTGAGCCCGGAGGATCATGGACTAAGGATCGTTTACGAACCGAGCATCCAATTTCGTCGGCCCGATTCGGACAATCGGCGTCCCCGTCGCACCTCCATCTCGACGTGATGCAACGATGATCGGAGCAGGCGAATTCGGTCCTGGGATCACAGGTGACCAGCTTGCAGTTCGTCTCGTCGCTGCCATCCTCGCAGTCGTCGTCGCTATCGCAGACCCAGAATTGCGGTATGCAACGCTTGTTCGTGCACGTGAACTCGTCGGATCGACAGGTGTCGTCTAAGAGAAACGCGCGTTTCAGGAACGGAAGAATCGAACGGCATTAGAAACGATCCCCACGATCACGGTTTCATTAACTCTTTGAGTGCCCGATCAACCGTGTACGATCTCTAATTGCATCCCGACGCATCGACGAACCGAGGGAAACCCGTCGTCAACCTGTTCGTCATAGTCCTTTTATCTCCGCGACGTTTCCTCGCTTCGAACGGTCTACGTTCGAGGCATTTAATTAGCAAAGCCACGTATAATTTGATGCGGCACTCAAAGACACAATTCGCTGATTAAAACTCGGAGACGCACTGTCCGATTCCTTTCGCTCGCGAAATCCTTCACGAGCGACAGGAATTCGTTCGGAAGAAGCACGATCTCAAGCTAGATCATTTTGAATCTGATTTTCTTGCGGGATATTCGTCGAATGTTGTGTTGAAACGATTGTACTAAAAAAATAGTTTGCCAGAGCAACAACCGATGCGCATCGTTTATCAACGACTGGACGAATTAAATCCATCGGGGTTTACCGCGCTTCGCATGTACGATACAGGATTAACCGGAGTGAATAGCACAGGAATGGCGAATAACCAATATCGCGTGCTTTTATAAATCAACTATACCGCGTAAATATTGTTTCTGTAACTGAAAAATAGATCCTGCGAACCAATCGGTTCCAATTATCGCTTCGGGTCTTTACAGAAATGCGAAACGTTTAATTGACTGATTTGTAAAAATTCGAAACGAGACATCTGGCTACCACAGTTAACACTTTAGGCCATATACGACACAATTTTTTCCTAAACTTGACAATTTTTACTACAATCTAATTATTTTTCTTTTCAAATTATTGTATAGAGACTTAAGGTCTCTTGACTCGAAGTTAGGCTGTAAGTGTTAGGAAAGACTAAGATGGCGGAAAGTTTCTTTTGACCTTCACTCGCGCGCGTATAGTAACTTTCTCTTTTCTACTGCAATCTAATTAAGTAAACCAAATTTTATTACGGAGGTCTTTTCTATTCTTGCATTATTAAATAAGTTCTGTTGATTTTGCGTGACTTTGCGTGCCAACCGTGCTTTCCAAAGGTGCCAATCGTGCTTCTTCCGTTCGACCCTGAAGACAACTTATTTCTTCCGTGCCGAATCATTCGGAAATACGCGTCGACATTCGCGAACGCTCGTTAAAGCGCATGGAAACGAATGGCGCCGGTAAAATCATCCGAGCAGAAATTCTTCGTCGAAGTTTCCGTTTTGAGGGGGAAACATGAAGTTGCTCGGAATTGAACCTAAACGAGAGGCTCGTCGACTTTCTCCGAGAGCTGCGTTTAAACGATAGGAAGAATAGTTTGCGGCCCGGCGAGACCATGTCGCGCTCCGGAAGAAATAAGTTCCTTAGCACGGTCCTGTAATTAAGCGTGGCAATTAATCGGTGCTTGATCAACGACAAGCGCGGTCTGGCGCGCTGTTGCGACGACATTAACTCTTGTCACACACGGTAAAAAGCTACTTGCTCGTCTACGAAACTACAACAGGCTGGATCGTTCTCACGGGAAACGCGTGCACCGCACTGGCTGTTCACAAGGAGAACCGAAAATTCTCTTCGCTCTGCCCTAATTTTGTTATATTGCCATTAGGCCGCGCGTTTTACGCGTTCTGCGCATTCTCTTGCTAATGGAAGACCACTTTGCCACATAGAGACACGCACTCTGGGGATCGTCGAAATTTTTACTTCGCCTCTTTACGCAACCTTCGGCTTCTTTAGTTTGTTTAATTGGACTCGGTCACGCTCTGCGAAACCGAGACGCGCTCTGGTCTTCCTTAAAATTGTCTAGCTCATCTCTCACGCAACTTTTAATTTCTCTAATTCGTACGATTAAATTTTTCTCACATTTTCTGCACAGAGACGCGCTCTACGTCAAACGTTTCAGCCAACTTTGTGCACAATTTTTATGTTCTTCACTTTGTTTAATTAGTCTCTGCCATACTGGATAAAAACACACTCCGGTGCTCGTCGAAATTTTTAGTTCACTTCCTGTCCAATTACTAGCTCTTTTAATTGGACTGGGGATATACCTAATAATATTATTCTTAACTTAGGAAAATGATTGAGAGACAAAGGAAATTTCTGTTTGACCATTTCAAAAGAAAAATAGATGGAATTTGAAGCAGTGAATACATTAGAAGAATTCAAGGATAATATTATTTTTAATTTACTAAAATCGTTAAAAAACATGGTCAATTTCTGCTGGACTTTAAGACAAAAGTTTAAGAAAACAGTTTTTGAAACAATGATATATCAGAAGAACAGAGGAATAATATTATTTTCAGTTTGTTTTCAATTTATTGGGTTGAGAGTGCGTTTCGCGTGTGACTTCGAATTTGTATTTTGCAGAATGCTCAATTCGCTGACATTTTAAAAATGGTCCCTGCCACAGCCAGGCACAGTGCGCCGTTTTCGATCACGATCAAGCGGACACAAGCTAACCACTACCTTGCAACACTCGGGTAACATTAAACACTAGAATTCGATAGAAACGTATAATTGCATAGGTTCGCAACAAGCTTTGGATTAGCACGCCTCAATAGAGACTTTGAAAAGGTTCAAGCCTGCTGGTAACAGGAAGCGAAATCGAATATGATCCAGAAGTTGATTAAACCACGCACGTCTCTGTTCGATAGGAACACGTTGATAATTCCAATAAAAGCTACTTGCATTGAATTCTATATAGATAACGAGTGTGGTTCCTGAGGAATCCAATTATCGAATAATTCGTTACACAATAATAACCACAATCACGCATTAATGGCGAAATAATTACACTGTGGCCGGCGAACTCGAAACCGGCATTACAAAGCGTGCTAATCTAAACCTTACTGCTAGTTGAAACATTTTAATGTTCTCAAAACATGATTATCCTTTCGGAGAAATATTAATTAACAGCAGACACATTGTACGCACGGGGTCCTGGTTAAAAGGTATAACATATCGACTGCAATAAACGAAGGGTCAAGGGTCACTGCAAGCTGGATAAGGAAGTTCAGAAAATAACAGAGAAATACTACGGAAACACCATTCACATAAAACACGTTTATTGCCGCGGCGGCGAACAAATCATCGGTCACTTAATAACGAAAAATCGACGTGCTGCGAATTGCTTTAACCTTTCTACTAGAGCAGCGTACGAGGGTGGTTCGAATGTGCCGAATTTATTAACAATTTACCCGCCATTGACGTGTTAAAATGAAGCTCGAAAATATTCTACCCAACAACAAAACCAAAGGAAGTCAATAGACAATGTTAATTGAGTCGCTGTTGAAAAATTGGCTCGGAAAAATTGACCCAGAGATCCTTAAAAGACTTATGTGAATCTTATACGCGATAAAACATTATTAAATAACCGACAGGTAATGTGTTAGTGGTTGTAAAATTGCACTGCGTTGGGGAAATTAATGTGTTAGAACCAGTAAGCCTTGAATAATGAATCTTGCAAAATACACATTTCTCTTGGTAATTTTTATAAATAATATTTTCGTGTCAGAATTCTTAAAATCTGATATTCTCGCTGTAAATGCATAAAATCCGCAGTCTAATGATGAAATACTGAATGATTGCGTGTGCTGTACCGAAGGGAAGGTGTAGGGAACTATTATTATTATACGGGATAAGATTATTAGTAAAAATTGGGACCGTGTGAGACGAAGTTTGCAAAAATTCAGCAAGCATGCACCATGCGCTGCACAAGCTATTGTTGAACACCGACGTGTTTTACGCATTGCCAAGTAATTACGGCTTAACCCGTTTCCCCGGTCGGTTTTAATTCCGACATACATATCAATTACGCGAGCACAGCGCGAGGATCAAGAAGACCATTTATTTCCGGCCCCGATACTTCCGGTTCATAAATCATCACGAAGCAGCACCGATGCATCAAAAAACGGAGGCCGTCTTCGAACAAGAAGAAACTACGTCACGGCGCTACGGAATCTCGAAATAATCTCCAAAAGGGAAACAGATGCACGCGAAAAAAAGTCAGGCGAATGCAATTCCATTAGACGCACCGCCAAGGGAAAAAGCGCACTGACGTCGAAATAAAAATAGACACGAAATAACACTTCAAATTCAAATACCTTTTTATACAAAAAAAAGTACCTTCTTGCCAAATACAAAATTTCATTCTTTAACGAGTTTGATCAGCTCGAACATATTTTCAAATTCCATTAATCTATTCGCTGCTTTAAATTGCAGTTACTGCAGTTAACGCGTAAAATCCGAGATCTAATTGTTTCTTCAGTATAATTTTTGCAAACCGGTAATTGTTTGGTAAGTATTTTATGTACACTGCATGGACCTTCAAGCGTTCCAGATATCCACACAATGTTTAGTACAAGTCCGGATTTTTAAATTAATTTTCATTCTTTTCGTGGTTTACTTTTGCTTAAAGGGAATTGAAGGAACACGAGGCAACGAACATAATTGGACGCTATTCCGCAAACATGGAAGGGCATACAACAATTTTGTGGCACAAGGACTTGCAAAAAGATTGCAGAAACTTAGGCGACCCAGTATGCAGACGACGTCAGTAAGAATAGGGTCGCAGGACGAAGGGTGAAGGGCCTTTGGGGATTTAGAAACTCGAGGGAACTATATGCGCCGGAAACGTAGAATTTGGATTCCGTAGGATATTTTTTTCTTTTTTTTTTTTTGCGGTCAGGCAGCCGTTTCAAAGCAGAGTGCATCGTTGGGAATCAGTGACGATGTTAAAATCGGCGCTGGTGCATTAAAAAGCGTGGCGGAGATGCAACTGAAAATAGGATGCACCGGAAACAAAGGGTGTCGGGTGCGTGGAAATGGAGGTCGGCCGGATATTACCGCGAAGAAGCGAATGTTACTTATGGCTGTCGCGGTCTCCGGCGATGAAACTAATTAAGGGACGGGGGATGGCAACGATAATCGTAATAATTATATCTGGAGCGTAATAAAAAGGACAACGGGGGGTCCGCGCGACGCTCGGGACCGGCGTACGTGCAACAATTATTAATTAGAGGCGTGCGGGTCGGTGCAGCGTGCAACGATTACAGGAGAGCACACGGTGTTCCCGATTAATCCCTGAAATACGAAGTGAACCGGCCGTTTTCAGCTGGTTCTGCTTGTATATTACGTCGCGGGCCCTCCACGACGACGCCCAACTTTTAATATCCACCGTAATAAGCAGCCGACGCCGACGCCGACGCCAGCCCCCGTCGCGATATTAACAGTCCATCAGCTCCCCTTTTGTTTAATAATTCTCGCCGGGGAACCAATAAATCCCAACTTTTCCACACCTCGCGGCTTGCCAATTTATCACACCAACTTCTCCTCAACAATTCTTCCTGAAGCAAATAATCGCGATCTTAGAAAATTGAATCAATTAATTACTCCCAACAAAAGATCAAACAAATTTAATTTTTGTAATTAATTCTTCAGTACGCAATTCGTCTCACCAGGAAAACAGATACATTCAAAAAGTATGCTGAAAATAATTCCCCTCCGCAAAGAATTGAAATTCTGAACAAAGTAACCAATCCTCTTTTTCGATTTTTAAAAATATGCCTCCTAAAATAAAAATTTGACAACCCCAGTTTAATTTAAGATCTCGAAAATGTCAAAGTTCTTTATAGGTTAACAATTTTCTACTTTGATCTTCAGAAATTTGACACAAAAAATATTTAGAAGTTGCCCGATTAATCCGAATTCGTTAAAGTACCTTAAACCTTGTAAAAAAGAACAATTTTCTACTTTGGTATTAGCTTTCCATCAGCTCTCTCTTTGTTTAATAATTCTCGTCGAGACTCGCTCGAATAAATCGCAACTTCTCGACCGTCTCGAAATGAATTCAACTTTCCGAAATTCTTTTTTTTCCATGTGCCAGTTCGCACACTCTTCCACTTCCGACTTTTTCGGACTTTGCTAGTCCTACATATTTTTCGAATTTCCGATTCCCCGAGGCTTTTACTATACAATTTATATTCTCTTCTTCGGTCCTGTAATTTTTCGCTCCCTTTTGACATTCTAGTTCGCGCTCTTCTGCTTTCGCTCGAATTTCTAGCAGTTTTTCTTTCGACGCTTCTGATTCACACGGTTTTCCAAAGTTCCGATTTGTTCGCTTTTAATTTATATTCTCTTTCTTTTAGCCGTGTGATTTTTTGCTCCTTTTCGGACGTCCCAGTTTGCACTTTTCTTCACCCGCTGTTTAATGTACAGCCTTTTCACGTTTTTAGTTCGCACGTTTTTGGAAGTTTTGATTTGTACGCTTTTTAGTTTCTAATTTATGTTCGCTTCCTCTTGGCCTTGTGATTCTTATTCTTCCTTGGAAACTTTTCAGTCCGCGTTTTTCTTCTTTCGCTCTCTAATGTGCAGTTTCCGTGCTTTACGTTTTTTAATCACACTAATTTCTAATTTATGTTCACATCCTTTCGGTTTCGCGATTGTTATGCACCTTTTTGAACGTTCTAGTTTCACTTCGTCATCTTTCAGGTTTTTCTTCTGACGCGTCTGATTCAAAAGAATTTTTCAGAGTCTTTACACTTTTTAGCTTCTAATTTATATTCTTTTTTTTTCGGCCCTCTAATTTTGACCAACCCTTTTTGTCGTTCTAATTTGTACTTTGCTTCCCGAAGCTTTCTGACTTTCGTATATTTTTTGGATTTTCTTATTCTATATATCCTTTTTTAACGTTCTAATTTGCTCCTCTCTTCTTTCAACGTTCCACTTTGTACATTCTAATTAGAATTGTTCTTTCTCGGAAAGTACAAAATTGTATTTTCCCCTCTCTCTCTCTCTCAGCATCCTCATTTTCCTCTTTTGGCTTCCTAATTTACGTTTACTTTCTTCCAACATTCTAATTTGCACATTTCCTCGGGAATTTGTAATTTATACTATTCCCTTCTAACGTTCTAATATATATATATAATTTCATTCTAAACATACCAGCTACTATTTGTGCAACACACTAATTGAAACTCGCAGCAAAACTTTCACGACACTCGTGCTTCCTTCTCAACAAATGAGCTGTTTAATTAATTTCACAAAGTTCCGTTGTCAAACAATTAATATTTTCGCGTCGTTAAAACTCGACAAAATTTTGCGACGTGTGTCTCTTTTCACGTTGCGATGGCGGCGCAGCCTCGACGAGAAGTATTACCATCCTTTCCGCGTTTTCTGCGACAAAAGCGTTGTTTCGCGAACAATTTGCCGCCGCGCAATCGATAATAACGCGTCGAACTTTATAATTGAAACCGTAACGAGGTTGCAGGCATGCTTTTTAAATAGTTGTAATCACGTTTCGGCTGGAAATGTTTTGGAAAGGAACAAGTAGGTGCTCGAAGCTTTTTGATTAACGGCTAGCGTGTCCATTATTAAACCGATCGTGTATTAACTCTTAACTAACGGAGCCCGAAGGCCTGACTACATAATTAACAAAGTGGAATAGAGCGCCGATAAATGGCGAATTTCGCTTGTTATTGGCTATTCAACTTTTTTACGGGCTTCGGGCCCGAGTTTTAACGATACATCGAGAATAGATTGGACGGAGAGTTTCGGTCGCGGTATTAAAATAATTCATAAAACTCGACGCTCTGGAACTGTCGAAGTCTTTATTTTTACCGTTCCTTTTATCGTTCAACGGTGTGTTTCGTCAGCCAATCTACGAGAAATACAGAGAGAGATAGAGAGAGAGAGTTAATACACTGTCGCGCTGATGGCCGAGCATAATTGATAACGTCGATGCGATTGTACGCGATTCCCAAGCGGAAAAATGCGTTGCAAACTTTCGAGCACGCGCGCTCTCCCGCGAGCGCATAAAACGAATAGTTGAAAGTTCAAGGCGCGACAAATGTTTTCGTAAATTACAGCAAGTTTTAATGAGCACTTCTGAAACGCGACGCGGCAGACTCGGCGACAGTAAAACCACTAAAAAATTCGGAGATTGCAAAAATATATTCCCAGAATGGGGGAAACCCGAAAATGTTTACTGTCGAGACACGATAACAGAAATAAATATGCTGTTTGGTACAATCGTAAAAACACTAGCTTTACCAATTTTTCTAGATAATTAAAAGTATAATTTTAAGAGAAACTTTTACTGGAAATTAAGAATTGTACTGTTCAAGGCAATTGCAAAGGCTCTACAAACTGTTATGCTAATTTTTCTAGATGATCAATGGAGCTTCTTCGCCATCAGAAAAATATAGTTTTTAATAAATTGTAGGTCAGGAACTGGAATTTCAAGGGGAGTGGGCAATTGTTGGTTTTCACGTTCTGTTGGAAAAATTCCAGCTGTTTCGTTAGTTCCCTGGAATTGTTGAAAGCAAGCTTGACATCAGCTGATTACTTGGCAATCAACGTATTATGGCGACGGAAAGCGAAACTACTGTAACTGCAGTTCGTTCAACGAGTCGAGTCGCTAGCTGAAAACAAATGCACGTGACGACCTGTTAAATGGGACAGATTTCGATTCACGTTCTTCAGATTGCGAACGCATTACGGATAACGAGATGCCGTGAGTTTAGAGCGCAGCTTTAATTCGTACTGATTCGTAATTAATCTGGATTTGATGTGTTTCGAATTGGAAAATGTTTCTGTTAGGAGTTAAATGCATTGAGTATCGAAAACTGAAGAAACAAAAAGATCAAATGAACGAATAGCTGGTGTAAATAGCTTTATGGATTTATAGTTTATCGAACCGTTAAAACACAATGAAATACGAAGCTTGAGAACATTTATTATAATTTTAGGTCAGTTTTTATTACTGTGAGAAATAAAATTTTACTCAACACCTATCTCTCTCTCTCTCCCTCCCTCTATCTCTCTTAAAACTTCCCTATAAAAGTGAGAATTTGCATAAACGTCGGCAGTCTACTGATAACATTAAGGTCATCCTAGTTGGGAGGACAGTTATTATGGTTGGAGTATGTATAGTCGCGCAAATTACTGAAGTACAAGAGAACGTGCCACAGAAATTAACATTTTTTTGATACTACGAATGTTGTTCTCATTACGATTTTTGTAACAACGAGAATCTGCTATATAGATCCAAAATTGTACAAGAATTAATTATTAGACTGGGGAGGTTCGTGCATTTGCAGCATCTTTTAAATAAAATATATCTCGCAAGAAAATTGATTAGAATTGTTATTGTACTACACTTTGAGCATGAAAAATTCTTTATAAAGAATAATAATTTGATGTCGATCCTGGGGAAATCTGTTTACTTCGATTCCATCGAACTGATTAAAATCCTTCACAAAGTAAACAATCTTCTGCTTCGTTTTTCAAAAGTGTGCCTTCAAAAATTGAAAAATTAATGTTCCTCATGAAGTAAACAATTTTCTGCTTTGATTAAAAAAATTTTTTTAAATTATCCAATCAATCCCAGAACAAATTTGTCGTAAATAAAACACTACTGAATGCATTACAATTCTTTACAAAGAGGAGAATTTTCCAAATCTACCTTTAAAGATTAAAAAATTGTCTAATCAACCCCAAACACAATTTTTATCAACATAGCTCACATATTCTTTGAGAAACCAGATAGTACTGTCGAACACATTCAAATTCTACTTAAAGAAATCGTCTTAAATTGTCAGACAAATTAAAAAAAATTTGTTTAAATTGTCTAATCAATCCCAGTCGAATTGTGATCGAAGTATCTCACATTACGTGTAAGAAACCAAATTCTTTATTAGGGAAACAATGTTCTGCCGCGGTCTACATAAAAATGCCTTCAGAAATCGCAGAATAGTCCAACCAACTCCAGATTAACTATGATAATAATGAAAGTATCTCAGGAATGTTGCATAATATTTACAGCTCGACGGGTAAGCACGATCCGCAATGCGTCCGAGTGAAACGCAGGCCGACATTTCATTTATTTGCGTCGAGTCGACTCGTCGAGCATCTTCGAGGAGACAAAGCAAGATAAAGCAATACAAGGCAAGACAAGGCAAGACAAAGCAAGACAAAGCAAGACAAAGCAAGACAAGACAAGACAAAGCAAGACAAGGCAAGACAAAGCAAGAAAAGGCAAGGCAAAGCAAGAGAGGACAAAAAGAGAATCTCGATAGAGCTTCGCGAGGAGCCCCATCCAGAAGCTTACTGCACTCAGCCTCGTCTGAGCCGTCCGTACAGTCCAGGTTGCCGTCGCACATCCATGACAGTGTCACGCACTCGCCGTTCCCCGAGTGACAGGTGAACTGTTCCGCCGTGCAATTCTTCACCCCTATAAGATAGATGACAATCGAATCCGATAGATGAGAATTGATCCGTGCGAAGGATCCCTCCTCTCGATGACATCGAGAGAGACCAAGCGCAACCCCCGGGTGCGTGCTCGCGAACTCTCTGCGCGAGTGTTTCATCCGTGCAGCACCGACGACATTGTTCGCGGTCTATTTCCGTCGAGAGCCGTCTCGAGACCCGCGAATTGCATCCCCCAGGGTCAATTGCACTCCGAGGCATTTTTTTATTCCGCCGCCGACGGCTTTCAACGCGACCCCGCGACCTTACCCATCTCGCCCCGGGAATAATTATCGTGTAATGTAAAATCTCGGACGGCGCGGCGCGCTGTTACACTTTTCGCGTTTCAGAATAAAACGCCGTTTAATGCAGCTGCCGCGGCGCATAGGACACGGTGTCGAATTTTTACCGACTTTCAGGACTCGACGCAACGAGGACACTGGAGCTTTTCAACCCTCGTTTCCTCCCACGTGACAATTTCGTGCGACTCTTACCGAAATTGTTTTAATGTTGCTCCCGTTTACGATTTTCGATGGAACTTACGAATTTCATTCCATTGCACCGGGAACGTTTCCGAATTTCGACCGATTTCCAAGGGTTGCCGGAGTGAAAAAAATAGAGATTTTTAACCCTTGTTACGTCTCTTGTAAAAATTTCTTATATTTGTTAGTGGAATGTTCTTCCATTTTGATACGGTTTTTGATTTCGGAAGAGGGGGCTTACATATTTAATTATTTGTTGTTTTGTAAGTATCATTTTGTCAGCACTGTGCCAACTCGACACCAGAATATTACAGCACGTTCATCAATCAGACGAAATTCATAAATAACGTATAAATTCAGTTATTGTAGACTGAAAATTTTCATTTTTACCGATTATTCGTTAAACTCTGGAATGAGGAGAAATGTTCATTTTTACCGATTATTCGTTAAACTCTGGAATGAGGAGATATTTTCATTTTTACCGATTACTCGTTAAACTCTGGAATGAGGAGAAATTTTCATTCGCCAACTAAATGATTCCTCGAGGTTGAACTAAAATAATTTTGGTTAATGTACGCGGTTGCTCGCGTTTCAGGAACTTGCACATGACACGAATTCATACAGGTCTGCAGTCTAGTTATCACACATTAAAGCCTGTAAAAATTCTGACAATATTGTCGGCGGGAATGTTAATTAGACTAATTAATGCAGATTTTGCAATATGTAAATTAGTTTCTGCCTCTATAAAAGTATTATTCTGATAATTCCGCATGCCAGCAAGATTACAAACAGAGCGAAAGAAGATTTCACCCCAGTGTTAGTTAAAACATTAACGCAGCGGTCTCTGAAACCGCGGGTTACTGCGATTACAGGATAAAAGATGGAACAATGTAATTTAACACTCGCCCGCTTTTAAATAGTAATAAAAATTAGCTCAGCTAAGTAGAAAATCATATTTGAAACCAGCGGGATTTTTCAATGTTACACGAATCAGTTAGATCAATTAGCTAGATTGAATCGCTACCTTGGAAAAGAGCAATGGCGGCAGAGGCGGCGGACGGTATTAATTAATTGTCAATTATAAATCAACTCCAATCCAGAAAGCGGTCGAAATTAGGTTGCTTTCCTCTATTCATTGGCCCATTTCTTTTTATGACTGTGTGCTTTACGTATTGCTTACTTTATTTGCAAATTGCACTGTTGCTTTGGGAGCTCGTGGACTGAAAGTTCGGAGAACATGAAATTGAGTATGTTGCAAAATGTACAGCACGTGGAAAAATATGTTCTATTGAAACATGAACTGTATCTCATTCCGAAAAAAAGTATGATTTTTCTGGAGTAGACTTCACGTAGAATTTTCCAATATCATTTTAAGAAAATAAGAATATTGCATATATTTATTTATCGATTGAAAATATCTTCCAATGAAAGAAGAAGAAGCATACTATCAATTCGTGTTAATATGCAAATTATACTTTAGTTGTTTGCAGTTACCATTAAGTCATAAAAATTCAGTCCAGGAACGTACAGACAGAAAGTACTTGGACAGAACGAATTTATGCATCAAGAAACAATGGAAAAAATAATATAAATCATTCATAAGATGTTGAATCAAGGGGTGTAAGAGAATAATTTTAAAAAATCCGTACCAGATTTTCAAATACAGTTATTTTGGATCAAGGAAATTACGAAATTTCGCGTCTTTTCTTCGCCAAATTTTTCGTACTCGCTGCAACAAACCCAGCAATTCCAACTATGTGAATAAAGCCACTATGCATTCGAGGACAGAACTGCCTGGACCCCGAACAAATTGAGAAGTCCACGAGCAATTCCACTTAAAAAGACTTCCAATTTCGCCGTCGCGAAACGGTACACATCGGCACGGTTGCAGCAGAGTTCCAAAGGGGAGTCATAAATCCCGCGAACATTAATATCGGCGAGTAACTCGAAACGCGTTCCGGTCGCGGTAATCGGTCTAACAAAACAGTTTTCAAATCGTCGGTTCGCGAGGCGTGTGCATTACCTGATAATTTTCCTTCAAAAACGAGAAAGAGAGAGAGAGAGAGAGAGAGAGCGAGAAAAAATGATTCCAAGTTCTTTCGTTCTGGAGGCCGGTCGCGGGGGTTTCGAGGGCTGATATTTACTTTCCCGGTAATTTATTTTCTTCCGGTGGCCGACTCGCAATTCCGCACCGATGGGAAACGAGTTCACCGGTTAGGGGGATGCAATTTGCGATTCGAAGAGGCGAGAGCGTCCCCACCCCCACCCCCCAACCCCCTCCCTAATAATCCGCCGTCTGTGTCGGCTGTTTCCGTAGTTTTCAGGGCTTTGCCACGGCGTGCCCTCTTCTCAGTCCTGCCTCGGTCTGCCTCGCCTCGCCCTTGGCCCTTCCTGACCCAGGAAGCCGTGCATCCAACGATCGACCTACAGACTTATCGATAACTTACTGCCGCAATTTTTCTCGTCCAGCCCACTCGCGCAGTCGAGATGATGGTCGCAGAGCCAGCTCCTCGGTATGCACTCCCCCGAGTCGCACTTGAAAGCCCTTTCGCTGCACGTTTCCAAACCTTTTCATCGCAATCGTTCCGTCATCATTCCTTTCTTTCTTTCCCGGTCCCCCCCCCCCTTAGGTCGCAAATGCCGCGCGAAAACGCCCAACGCCACCCACACCCACGCGAAACCCTGCGTAGGACGATATACCGTCCAACAACGATTTTCCGTTTTCGTAATCCTCAAATCATTTCATTTCGCCGACAATGTTTATTTACCGTTGAAATATCGTCGATAATTGTTTCACCGATCTGGTCTTTTCACTTGCAAAAATCCGTGGACACTCTAACCAGTGGATCTTTATGCAAAATAAAAATTGTCTGCACAAATTGCAATAGGAACGAATGTAGAAATATACTTCTTTCTCAAATGACTCGAATAAGTTAGAGATCTATACTTTAAAATTTGTTTAATCCTACTGTTCTTTCGAATTGCAATTACTCGTTTATGGCATAAATGCATAAAATCCGCAGTCCACCGAGTAATTATTTCGAACATCTCCGTTTGTATCGATGGCGAATAATGTAAAGCTTAAAAGATTTCGGATCGAATAACGAACAGCTCGGTCAACAAATAACCGAATGACGACTAATTATTTATTCATTATTCGTATTTGTATAATGTCCAGCACTGCGCCCCATCGATCCAGCAATCCTGTCGGCGTTAATGCGTCGCTAATGCGAGCTCGCGAACGTTATGAACGATTTAACGGTGCGCGCGTTACCCGCGGACTAATTGAGTTCTCTCCGCAGGCGGATTTTTTTGGTTTTTGATAACAAGCTGCGAACGATATCCTCGATTAACCGAACGACCTCGCGATTTTTCTGGGTCGAAAGGGCAACTTTTCTTCTGCGGTGGAATTTCTGTTTGGCGATCACTGTTTAGGGGTTGAAATTAAAATTCTTGACGTGCCGGACTCCGAGGACTTCCGGTCAGCTTTCTTTTTGGTCTGCTGAGTCGGAAATATAATTTTCTTTTGGGAGGACATCGTTTCTGGGGGAGTAAAATTCTTTTTTAAATGGAAAATCCCGTTTGGAGAACCCTATTTTGGGGGTGAAAACTAAAATTCGGCGGTCGATTCGAGGGTAGTTTGGGAAGCTTGATGCAGTAGACTCCGAGGACTTCCGATTAGCTTTCTTTTTGGTCTCCTGTGCCGAAAATATAATTTTCTTTTGGGAGGAAATCGTTTTTGAGGGTGTAAAATTCTTTTTTAAATGGAAAATCCTTTTTTGGAGAACCCTATTTTAGGGGTGAAAACTGAAATTCGTCGGTCGATTCGATTGTATTTTGGGAAGCTTGACGCACTAGACTCCGAGGACTTCCGTTTACCTTGTTTTTCAGTCTTTCGGGTTAAAAATTCAATTTTCTTTTGGCGTAGAAAATTCTTTTTTCGGATTAGATTTTCTTTTTCAGGTGAAAATTGCTTTTTTGGAAGTGGAGAACGCTATTTTGGGATTGAAACAGAAACTTGACGATTGGCGCGATTGTATTTTGAGATGTTGACGTGCTAAAGATTGAAGGCACTTCCGGCTAGCTCGTTTTTCCGCCGGTTGGGTGAAAAATGCAATTTTTTTACGTAGAATTCCTTTTTGGTGTGGAAATTCAAACTTGTGAGTAGATTGAAATGTTTTCTGGGGAGTTTAAAATGTACCCTTTGTATCGAAAATTTTAGAAGAATTATGTAACATGGCCTGAAATTTGAATTTACAAACATGTAGCAGGACATATAATTTTCTGCGAATTATTGTATTTCAGTAGGCAGCGGGAGTATTTCTTTCTCAAGGTTTCCTCGACTTAGGGTGTCATCCCTGAGGAACTTCAGTGTGAATATTTTAGCGAAGCTTTTTGCACTGACATTTTTCGGCGCAGTAGCTCTCGGTCCTCGAATATGCGAGCACACGTGTATGTTTGAACAGTTTTGCAGGTTTCAGAAGTTCAAGAAAGCAACTCGATTTACAGAGTACTTCAAGTAGTTCAATAAGCTACGTTTTGTTTTTGCATTTACAGAGATTCTTTATTCTCAATGCGACGTAGAGAAGGTAGAAATTTTGTAAAAACATCCAGACTTAATATAAACCACAATCGACGTTCCTGCATTCCCGAAACAAACCTGAACACACACGATAAATATTTGAAAGATCCCCAAGCCAGAAATCCCGAATTTCATCAATCCCGACGGACCGGTATTCACAGTATTTTTAATATTTACGCAAACAGGGGGGAGGGACTTTCTAAAGAAACACAATCTGACCAACAATGGCGGTAATCTGTTCCCACGATAAAAAAATCCCCTCAAATTCGTCTACCGGTAGCGCGCAATCGATTTCGAAGCGGGGCGAGAGTCCGTGCTACAATTTCAAAAGGGAAAAAAACTGCAGTAATTTCCAATTCCGTGAGATCTTAAGTAGAACGTACCGGCGAAAGGATTCTTTTCATTAATCGAGAGCCTCGGCGAAGTTCAACGATACAACGTCGGAGAAACGACGGGGACGAGGAAAATGGAACTTTTTAACCTTTGTTCTGTCGCTCGTGATAATTTCATACATTTTTCTACAAGCGACAGTGGTAGCGAACGTATTAAAGCCCTAAACGTTTTTCTGTGCGATATTCAATCGTTGTGGCTAGCTAAAATAATTCATATATTATTGCTGTACCGAAACTAAGAATCGCATTGTTCAGAACAAGAAAGCATCGAAACTGTTCTGGACAATTAAAATTCAGTAATTTTGCTGTAGCCTCTTGTGCTACGATATTTTATGATTCTAGTGATCCGAATTTCTTCGTCGTTTGTTATTTCCTAGCAGAATAATAAAATTGATATTTGTTACTTTCTAATGGTTATTTTTTATAATTTTTATAATAGTTACTTGATCTAACCCCGTACAGGGATTTCTCTATATATGTCGCCAAGGCTTGGATGGTAAACATAACGCGACTCGGGTATGTCTCCTGGACGATATATGTCGCTGGCAAAACTCGTGTTGTTGACATATATCGAGAATTCACTGTATCGTGTTTAGTGTCGTTTTAATGAAGAAAATGCCACGAATGTGTCGATGAAAGACCTATAAAAAGATGAGGAAAAATAAAGAAGTTTTGAGGCAGCTCGAGCTTCTTCTTTCCAGTGGAGGGGATAGGCGAACTGACTATGATCGTGTAGCTCCGTTCGGCTTGGATCAAGACTATACTGTACATTGCGTATCACAAGCCTGATTCGATATTGCGGTCGAAGGGGTTAATAGAAGAATGAATGTGCGTATTAATAACTGTTCGCAATGAAAGAGTTAATTTTGTTCCATTCGAACGCATTTCCGGAGAGGCATGGAAACGAAAAAACGAAAAATCAACTGCAGTAATTTCCAATTCCGCGAGATCTTAGGAGGAATGTACCCGGTGAGAGGATTTTTTTCATTAATCGAGAGCCTCGGCGAAATTCAACGATACGACGAGGTTCGAGAAACGCCGAGGACGAGGACGACGGTAATATTTCATAGCTTGTTACTCGACCTCTTCACCGATCGCATTTGCAAACAGTACCGTCAACGCGATTGCATTTACCTTAGCGATATCGAGGACCCCGTTCAATTTACATAACTCCTCGTCGCGCGGTGTCTTCGGCGATCCACCGTGGCTCGTATACATAGATCGTCGGCGTAGATCGTCGTTCTCTTTGAACGGCGATCGTTCCGAGGACGCAGGATCGAGCGCCGGCCATTATGTACGCGAGCGCGCTTTTAATATTAATTACTCCACCCCTTGCCCCTCCACGGAACCCTCTCGACCGATTTAAAAAAAGAGAGGGGGGGGGGAAGATCAGAAAAAATAAGAATTGGAAAGTTCGACGGTATTCGATATCGCAATTAAACTGGGGCGACTATTAAGAGAAGAAAATCGGTGGCTGCAGCCCCACAGAAATAAAAATATTAATCTGGAACAGGGATTGGTCCAATTGCGCTCGCTGGTTAATCGCGAATATTTATTTATCAAAATGAGTGCTTTAGCCTATCAGAAACTACCGGATTTAATCCTTTAATTTAAACCCACTCTGTCGTTTCTTATGTTCACGTTTGTAAAGCATAGACTGAGTCAAATGTGGGACACACACAACATTAAATATTTTTGTGGGAAATGAGCAATATTTAATTCTTCTTTTTATTCTTTTCTATTGATTAACCTATAAAACGCTGCAATAGTTGAACGTCCAAGTGTCGAACACTGCACCAGCAGAAGGTTCTCCTGTTTTGCAGTCTAATTTTATTTTCGTTGCTATTATTCTCTAATTGGTTTCTATTTATTGCTGCACCATTCCTTAATGAAAGAGTTCGTTCGTGGCGATTTATGGTTTTTCTTTCTCATTGTAGAGTGTACTTTTTTCAAAATTTGTTTGAAAACAATTCGAACTGTAAATTGCATCATGAATTTTCGCATATAAATTGTGTTGTCCAGCTTGTAATTACAAAGTTGAAATCCGTTTTTCTTTTTAATAAAAACCATAAAAATTGCAAATTAACTGTTCGTTTATAACTAGCAGGTCAATATTTGCTAATTTCGCACCGCGCTATATTTTCCCAAACACGACCAAAATTGTGTTACAGGGGATTAATAAAAAATATTCATCCGGGAGGTGAAATGAAAATATTCCTGGAGAAAACGGACTGGCGGAGCGCCGCTTTTGTTTTAATACTAAACCAACCTCAACAATTTTTATCTCGCAATCATCGAAATTCTAAAGAAGCTTTCGTTGGAAATGGATGAATCCCTTTATTCAGGCTCCTATTGTAATAAAAATCGCAGGAAACCCAAACATGTTCAAGTTTCTCTGTTTTGATAAAGCAACACGTATCAACTAATGTATAACACTAGAGTCGTTAGAATGCAAATGAAGAGTGCACATACAAAACAAACATGTTTTCGAGTGCTCCTATATTTGCTTTTTATCACTAACGGTGACGTTGCAATACGTAGGAGAGGTACTGAGTAATTAAATTCCGATTCACAACAGTATGAAACAATTAGACTTTTATGCGAAATAAAAATTGCATCGATTGCAAATACTAAAAACTCAATAGCGTGTTATCTCCAAATGTTGGAGATAAATTTCTAAAATAAATAATAAAATAAATCTCCAAATTTTGTTAGTCTTCCCGCAAATTAGAATTTCATCAATTAATAGACAAATTTCCATTTTCCGAGATGAAGTTTACCGTTCCCCTACATTTCTTAAAATATAACCAGACAATATAAAATCGGAAACAATAGCCTCCGATCCATGAATCGCGCAGCGTCAGAGGCTAACGAACAGCAGGAGTGAATAGCATGATCAAACGCGCGCTGCGCGGCGAGTAAACAGCTCCGGGCTGATGTCGATCGATCAATAGATCGATGAAGAGATCTACTACGCGATTCTCGGAGTCGTGCACTTGTTTCGCCGAGGATGCTCCGAAAGAAATTGCCGTTCGACGAAACGAATTCCACTCGCGGAGAGCGTAATTTCTTGCTCGAAATGTTTGGCGATGTAAAGCAGTCTCTTAACAATGCACTGAATGCAAATGACGGAATCGGAAGCAGATTCATCGGGACCGGGGATTGTCTTCCTTTCATTTCAAAACTACACTCGCATACTAACAAGGAAAGGCTCTCCCGGCCCCGGCATTTTGAATCCAATAAAACTCCGCGCTGAAGGGGTGGAATGAACCCTTAAAGTTCCCCGAGGTTTTTTTCCTGACCCCCTCCCCCCGGATTTGCAACTTTGCCATTCCCCGTGGAACTGAAAATTCGAATGAAAGTATTTTTCGGTCTTTCACTATGCTTTTATGGGGGAGGGGAATCTTGATTTGCAATTGAGAAGAGGGAGACTAGAATCGAACATCGAATTCTGTTTTTTTTTTTTTTGTTGAACTTCTTTCGCGAAGAAAATGAAATCTTATTGTGACTCGCGACTTTTCTAATATTACTAAGCGACTGAGAATTAGAGGTTCATGATTTTTTATTTTGTAATTGTTGCAATTGTGAAGACATTTTTTTTTTAATCCTGTGGTCTATCTATTGACCGTTAAGATAAAAATATTCATTCTACTGTATAATTTGAAAACTACAGATTTTTATACAAAATATAAATTTTTTGGGCGACTGCAAGATGCAATTTTTTTTTTTGTTCAAAGAATTTCAACAAATCAGTGTTTGCAAATTCTTCTATAGCTTTTCTCGTTTTATATTTTGCAGGCTCATTTATGTGACGAATGGATGCAGTCTGCAGTTTAGTAATTAATTAATATGTGAATTGATGCAACTATGGTAAACGAACCAGTGCTGGCCGACTCCGTTAAACGAGCGAATCCAACGGCATGCTCATTGAACAGCACAATTGATTTCATTACTATAATTCCCCAGCGGTTTATTTATCATACATCGCATTACCACAAAATATACAGGATGTCCCAGATTTAAGTGGCAAACAGTAGATTCTGAATAAGATAAAAATGTTACGTAAACATAGATTGTTTACCACTTTATTAAAAAGTTCTAAACAAAAATATGGAATCTTATGCCAGTTGACTTTTATGCGTTAAAGGAGAAAGTTTGTGAAGCAACAACAAATAATGATTCGTTCAGTGAGATGAAACAAAATACAAGTAGGTTTTAAAAAATATTCTAACCTGGAATTTTAGGAAAACTGATTCTTTTTTATTGCGCATACTTAAAGCATACGTTCCAAGAAATATGTATGCGAAAGGAGTTACGTCAATTCATAAAAATAATGAGATTATGCACGTTTGAAGTAACTGTACTATATCTTAATATAACTGATAGAACAAACTTTAAACGCGCGTTTCTCGAAACCTCATTTTCTGATATGGCTGGCATTATATCTCGAGATCTAGTTGTCCGATATACTTCAAATTTGAAGTGAAGCAGACTTCCCACTATCACTTGCACCAAAATGATCAGCCAACCTTTACTAATTTGTTACTATACCAAAAACGAAAAAAGTCCATGAAATGCGAACTGTACATCCGATCTTCAAAGTGCTGCGATTTTTTAAAATAATAAGATACTTCATTAATTTTTTCTCACAATGTAGCCTCATTAGTTACCGAATTTTTCATAAAAATACCGTAAAAGCTTCCTCATTTCTTCGCTGAAAATTATTCAAAAAACTGGAATCAGGTGTCAGACAGTAAAACAGGTAGTTTCAATAAGACCTACTTTTTAAAAATCCAGCTCACACAATTTTGAATATTTTGACTCGAAAAAAATACAGTATATTCTCCAAGTAATAGTGAACAATTGTGCAAAAAATCGCTGCAATAGCATCTTCCGATTTCTCTAAAAAAAAAAAAAAAAAACGCGGAGGTCGAGTGGATGACAGTGCTGACCAGAATATTGCCATAAGCGATCAGGCCAGAGTGAAACATTATTATGAAACTACTCGATTAACGGTAACACGCGTCCACCGGTGATCGTCGAATAGGAATCCGGGAAATTGGTTTGCACGCGCGCGCGTTTAGGTCACGTTGCTGAACATATCGATAACGGGAGGCAACGTCAATAACGGGGTTATTTAATTATACTGATAAAAGCGGCTCAAGCGTGGGTCAGGCGTGTCGCGGCGATTAGAATTTCCGTGTGTCGAGTAGCCTGATTACAGAGAGACGGCCGTCGAGAGTGTTGTGTTCCGTGTCGAAATCGTCGCAAAATTATTTTTAGAATTCGCAAATCCACTACACCGACTCGACGTTCGAGGCGAAACGTTCCGTTCCGTTTCGTTTCAGAAAACACAAGGAATGGCGTTTAATTTCAGTCCGCGAATTGTTGTCTACCCGGCGAGCTTAACTTGCATTCGCGCACGATGCGATCCGCGAATCGATGAACTTCATTTCGCGATCCCCGGTAACATTTCCCTGCTTTTAATCTTGCCGCCAGCCAATAAATCTAATGGAAAACCCTTGTTCCTTCAAATTAATTCTGGTCTTATTGTTACTCCTCTGACGATCGGACTTTCCCCGAAATCGCCTAAATCCCATTTCGCACCAATTTGCGAGGCTACATTCTGTTTAGATATTCTGGTTAAACGTGTGTTCGACTGTTTGCGAATTTTCAGAGAACATTTGTTTACGCTGCAATGATCTGTAGACCAGATTTTTATAGTCTACTTCTTGCTCCATTTGACAGTCAAATTTTCCTGTTCGAGAATTTTTTGTGCCGCAATCGTGAGAGCTATGCAGATGATTCTTGCAGATAACGATTCCGTAGACTCAGCCTTGTACAACACTACGCTTTTCCATAACATTATGCACGTTTAGATACGTTTGCGCAATGATTAAAGAGACTCTTTTAACGCTTTCTTGGACATTTCAGGCAAAATCTAACTATACCGTACAAAAGAGCGCACTGGTTTCTTTCGTTGGAAACGATCAAGAAAATTTGGAATGCAAATCCCGTGCTCGGTCGAGAAAATAGAATAGGCCACGAGAACGAGATTTCGTCAGTATGTTATTGGTGGCGATTTTCGGCGGAATAAATGAATTGGAGAAATCGGTATCGGTGAAAACAGAGTTCATTCGATTTGCGAACGTCTATTTTGCCCGAGACACTCCAAAATTGTCTCGCAGATTGAATCTCCTGTCTCTGGGATGATTGACGCATAATGTCTGTCTGCTAGATCGGCCTGATTATTATTCAATTCGATCACCGTCGTGTTCGAGAATATTTAATACAGCTGTTTTTAATCATGACAGACGCGCATATCTAAATTTAACGGAATTTCCTGAAAATTTGTAACTTTTTATTGGAAACTTCCTGTCGGTAATGAGGAAACCTTAACAAAGTCCATCTTAATTATTCTTCGATTGGCACGTAAAAACGAACAACATATTTGTATTTACCACGAATGAAATTTTAGTTGCGCTACTTATTTTGCTGAACCTCTGACAACAGTTTAATCATTTAAAGAAAGACATTAACACATTCGACGCGGAGCTGATTTTGCTTAGCTTCCCACCCAACGTTCCCAAATATAAATTTCCTGTTTAATCTAACGGGATGAATAAATAAAGAAAGAACAAAGAGCTCGTAAACCTGATTTTCGCGCAGATCGTTCCAACTAAACCCATTTGAAAAATGTAGGAACGCTCCCCGATGTTACAGAAATTACAAAAAAAAAAAAAAGAGAAAAAAACAAGTTAAACTTGATACGGTCCGTCGTGTCCCGTTCCAAGTTAGATACAGAAAGTTTAATGTCCTCGGAGCCCGGGCGCAGCGTTTAACTTCTCCAAACGCGTCATAAACCGCCCCACCAATTAAGAGTTACACAAGATTAATAGCGGCAATGGAAGATGAACTGACGGGGAATCTAATTAAATCAAAAATTGCTTCCTCTATCAAGGGTTCCGTCAAGGTCCAAACGAAAGAAAAATCTCGCGACTCCAGCCCCGGCTTTAATGCATAAATGCATGAGTCTCCGCCGTGCCGTCTACTTCTGCGAGAGGGGGGAGAGGTCGGTCCCTCACCTTCGGCCGACAAGTTATTAATTGAAGAAAGATTTAATATTTATGTCCGACTGTAAACGAGGTAAATTCCGCGAGGCTGATAATTAGTGATTCATAGAATGCCCATCGTCCGCGACTGGAGTTATTTCCGGCCGGATAGTAATGGAGTCTAGCATCCGACTCGAGAGTGGCCTTTCTAATTCATCTGATCCGATTC
This sequence comes from Halictus rubicundus, assembly GCF_050948215.1. Lineage (NCBI taxonomy): Eukaryota > Metazoa > Arthropoda > Insecta > Hymenoptera > Halictidae > Halictus > Halictus rubicundus. The sequence continues at coordinate 18,468,792 of NC_135154.1, read as the reverse complement.
ATTCATTTGATTCATTTGATTCATTTGATTCATTTTGCTCTCGCGGAGCAGCCGGGGATCGCCGATGAAATTTTTTAATAGGGTCATCGGATCCACGACAGGGTCTGAATTCGGACGGATCTGAACACGTTGCTCGAGGCGACGGTATATACCTAGCAACGGTAGCTTTCGTGCATGCATGCATCAATCCGTCTCACCTGCACGGAAACCGGTCCGAAAAGTTGCACTTTCACAAGCCAGCATCTGCGCCGTAGAAAATCGCTCCGAGCAAAGCGATCGAGGATATATGGCTCTGCTCGATCCTCCCGTTTCCCCGAAAATCGTTTACAGACTTCCCACCCCGTCCTCCCCTCCCCGCCCCTCCCGGAACGCGAAAAAAGAAATTTCGGTTTTTATCGGAGAAGTTGGGAAACGAAGAATTTGTGCAATGATACCGTTGCAAATACCAAATACAACATATGACGTGATCCCGTTCGTTTTTTTAATAAATAAATGTAACGTTCCAAGCACAGAATTTGTTAAAAGAAAAAAAGAAATTTTGCGTCGATTTTCTCGAAAAAGTTCGGGGACGAATTGTTTTTGCAGAATCGTGCGAATTTGTTCGACGCTATGCAATGGTACGTTTTCAAATGGCAAACATACATTTTAAGTACAGAATTTGTTGGAAGATTACAGACCGAGAGTGAATGGAGCTGTGTTTAAACAAAATTGTTTTCCGGTTGCTGAAAGGGTATTTGATAAAAAATCGCCACAAACAAGGTACGATACATATGGGCGCTGTGCATTGAATTCCGGATAATCCTTTGAAGCATTATCGAATGCGTACGAGTATAAATAATATAGAAAATAATGGGAAACATAAGAATAAAATTATTCTGATGCGATTCATTCTCTGGAAGAATAATATTTGGCGAATCGAGTGTTGTTCGTTTCGAGTGTCTGACCAGTAACGATTACCTCTACTTGCGCCGTTTTGTGCAAATATCGACGGTGATATGTTATTATCAGGGGATCAAAGAGTTATACATGAATTGTTAATAGGGTGTATTTCAAACACGGACTGTGGGATGTTTTCAAAAAATACCCGGATGTTATACATTCAGATGAGAAGGGATGAAGCAACGGTTTTTGAAAGTAAAATTTGTTAAAAGTTATTTCGAGTAGAACTTAGAATATCGATACTCTGTTCATCAATATTAAAAGAAGTCTTGAATCCTTGTAACAAATTCTGACTACTGTTCTATGTATAATACTGCGTTATAATACAATGTATAATATACAATGTATAATACTGTTCAATGTAAATGCGTTTATTCGTGACATTTATGTACATAATTCACAATTTAAGGAGAGGTTTCAAATGCTGCTATGGAACCATTTTTCATAAACATTCTAAAATCATTTATTTCCTTTTATTATCCAAATTCCATGAGAAGATTTTATAAACTACAGTCTCAGGAGCAGCATTCCTTTGCTTTAAAAAATCCTATGAAAACAAATGTTTTCTCAAACAAAATATATAAGTACGAACAAAATTTGTTTAAAAATGCAGCATGATTGTTTACTTCGATTTCCAATTACAATTCGTCTTTCAAGTTAATTTTCTCAGAAGTCGAGAGATGGAAATTAATAAGATCGATGGGTAGCAGATAATAAGACGTGCCAGCGATCCTTTCGCTTAAGTAGAAGCAGTCAGCGATGGTCAGACGTTCTTGCCAGTCTCATTTAGGAGCGCACGTGCTCGACGAATTTTGAAATTCAATTTTCTCCGGTCCGAAGATCCAACCGGAAGAGTCTCATTTTACATTTTCGATTTATTTTTCTCGCAGAATCGATTTCCTTTCTAAGAAACTCTTAATACTGTGCTCGAAACGATTAATAACGTAATCGTTTAACATAATAATCAACCCCCAACTGGTGAGCACATATTCTAGATTGTAACATTTTTACATTCTTTCTTCATTTTTATATTTCTTTGCAAGAAATATCGCCAAATTCGTCTGAATCCATCAAAATAATTCGTATAAAAATTTCAATAAGACCCCGAGACTCGTTTTCAAATATTTCAGAGGCATTTTCATATTTTTCTTAAAACAGAGCATCAATCCTGCCGTGTCAACAATAAAACGAACTGATTAATATCTCGTTTACAATAAAAATAACCGTACCATCGCTCATTTAAAAAATTCCAACTCGGAGACTCCACCTCATCAGTCACGGGCTAATAAGCAATAGCAAAATTTTTCCATCGACTAAAAAATATCGAAAAATTCCCTAGAGTATCTACACAAATGAACAACCTAAACCAGACCAGAATCCCATAATTTCCAGCCCATGAATCGCGAGAGGGCAGTTCCGGGGTGGACGGAACGCAACCGAAAATCGCAGAAAACGTGGTCGGTGCGTCGGCGGATTAATTAATTAAATAACGAGGCTCTGTCAGTTGATATTATAGTTCGCCGGGATGTTTTACTTGGTGTTTGCGATGCGCGCGCGCTGGTAAAACGAGGTCGAATAATGGTAGCAGTGTCGTCGTCCAGCAGGGTAAATAATTTGCCGCGTTCATGAAAGAACGATCCATTTCCCAACTTTCCGTCAGCGACCGGTTAGGTATCGTTGAAAACGATGTCGTCGGCCGTGTAATCCGCGGCGGTAAATAATCGTTAACCGAGTAGAACGACGATGGGGTGTCGGGACAATTAGCGAAACGCGAAAGTAATCAGCGTGTGCCGGCCTGTCCTGCCCTGCCACGCGCATATTTGTATATACGAGCGAGTCCCCATTATAATTGAATATTAATTACGAGAGAGCCGATCGTGTGTGCGTGCGCGCGCTTGCGGAAAATACGCGCGCATGAATATTAATGCGTGGATCCCGGCTCCGTCGAATTCGGGACAAGCCCGGGACGTTGTTATTAATAACAACCGGGTATCGCGAGAACGTTTACGATTTACCAACGGTAATATAACAATATAGATGGAAGCGATAAGAATAATATCGAGGCCACTAATCACCGCCGACGCGTATCGTTTATCCCGTGTTTCGGGAACCGAGCCCTCTCGATTGGCTTTTCGCCATCGGATCATACGAATTGCCCGATTTCGATCGATTCCGACCGCGAACAACCGGGCTTTATAAATGTTATCGATTTTGCAGCGAAGCGCGTTCGTATTTCGAGTGGATCAAGCTTAATCTCCTGGAGGCTGCTTAGTGAATCATTCGTTGGGGCTGTTTTAGTAACCGTGGTATGAATGTGTGTTTTGTTTTCTGAGAAAAACGAATTTAATGCGTTGCCTAGCAGTTGCTACTCTTAATTCTTTCCAGATGATATCAGAAAAATTTTTATGGGACACAACACCTTTTCATTCATTAAGTTCTTATTGTATTCTTATTCTTATGAAAAAGGGTTTTCATTGGATACATCAGAAAGTTCGCAAAGGGCGAATTGCACACCGTGACTAAGGATTAATAATTTAGAATTTTGGGTTGAATTGTCGAATGGCGACAATAATTTCAATCGCAAATTTACGAGTAATATAACGTAATCATGTTTCAGATTTTTGATAGATTTCACATGAATTACTACAATTGTACGATTTTATATAGAAATTATTATACTTCTTTTAATATTAAATTTCTCACCGCCGGAAAAATGGCTGGTTAAAATTTTATAACTTTATTATCATGTGAATTATGAAGGTGAATTTATGGGAGATAATTAAAAATGCATTTCTGAATTCAAGCACGTATTGTAATAAGAAATTTTGCAATGTTTAAATAAATTTAATTTGGATAATTTTATAAGGCTGCACGTTCAACGTTCAATTTTAAAACGTGATTAAAAGTCTGTTTCAAAGGCTCCCTGTAATTAAATTAATAAAGACTCGATGAGCAATCGTCAGTAGATTCAGTCAGCCATGGACAGACAATGCATATACAATAGAATACTTCACACATTTATTAAAGTCGTTTCCCTCAGAAATAAACAAAGCTTATTTCTTTCTATTCCACCTTTCTAAAATATAAAACAAAATTCTACAGTCTCCTAGCATTAAACCATACTGTTTACTATCATTTTATTTATAGTTTACACTTTAGCAATCTAACACCAATTTTTTTTGATCACAGAACTTTTCAGTAAACTGCTCAATAAAAACTAAATAAAAGCCCGACCAGAGATCATATAGAAACCAAATAAAACACCAATTGACGCTCGCCCCTATCGTTTTATTTATAATTCGCACGCCTGCATTCTAACACGAGTTTAATTTTCATCGCCGAATTTTTCGGCAAATTGCTCAACGGCCAGTAAACAAAAACTGGCCAAAAATCGAATGAATTTAAATGAAAACTCGATATGCTATGTTCTGTCATTTTATTTATATACCACACTCTTGCGTATCAAACGTGAATTTAATCGTTATCATTGAATTTTTCAGTGAACTTCTCAAGAGAAAATAAATAAGAACTCCGATTAAACATCCAACGGATTTAAACGAAGAATTAATCGACCGCACCTTCTATCATTATAGTTACAATTTACACTCTTGAATTCTAACATGGATTTCGATCTCTCATTAAATCCTTCAATACGCTGCTGAATAGAAAACGAATAAAAATTAGCTAAAACTCGAAACGCTGTCTTCTATCATTTTAATAATAATTCCCACTCTCACTCTCTAGCTAAAAATTCAATTTTAATCATTGGAATTTAGCTAAACCTCCCAACATAGTTCAACTAAAAACTCACTAGAAACCAAACCGAAGGAAAACCGTTGCAAAATGTATTTTTATCAGCGTTACCGTAATCCGGAGCGATTAGAGTGTCCAGCGGTAAAAGATCGTTTGAAAAAAAGAGATATTTTGTTTGGGAGCGACTCGATCCCATCGCTATCGAGGCGTTCAGGCTCGTTTCGCTCTAGGCACGCGTGCGCGCACATGTCCGGACGGACGGACTGACTCGGTCTGTTTGCCGGTTCGATTTGTCCCCGCGCAAATAATTTAGCTGTTAAACGTAACAAACGAACCGTTTACGGGCCGTTTCTTTCTCTATCCGGCCGGTTGCGAGAGAGCGAATAACTTTCACGGCTACTTTATACAGAATAAAATCGATTGTTTCGCGCGCGGCTCTTCGCCCGTTTTGCATCCTTTATTTCGCCGGGATATCGAAAATTAAATCTGCACGGACGCCCGTGCGCGAAAATATGGAAATTCGGGGCTCTTCTCTGTCAACTGTCCCGTTCGAGTGCCCTCGGTTCCCGGACTCAGTATGATTCTAGCTCGCGTGTAAACTATGTACGCGCATCGGAAATGCGAAATACGCAAAACTGTTTCCGTTTACGCGACCATTACCGAAACAAAATCGCGTATTCTGCTGCGCACTCGCTGGTTTATGCTAGGCTCTCGTTAGCCTTCACGATTTCTGCTCGGACTCCATTTTTAGGTGATCCAATATCTTACTTTTTCATTCGAAACCACAAAAATTTATCGAGAATCACATAAGAAAAATGGTGGTCGATACTTATTAACACTAGAACTACCGAACCAGTCAAAATGACTGGTGGATGATTTCTTCTTTCACGATTACTGAAACTATGAAAACGTTTTCACGAGAAATTTTTTAACATATCCCTTCTTTGGAGTACATGTTACCATAAAAATCGTATGAAACCTGAGCAAATTCAATTTTCCTGTTATTATAAAGGGATAAGTCTAAGTCACTTTTAGGGCTCGGTAGTTCTAGTGTTAAGAATAAACGTAAGCACATTAACTTTCTGGTTGAGCAACAAAACAATTACTCAGGGGACTGTTATAAATACTCGACGTTCATACCGTTACAATTTACTTGAAAATAGTCAAATTCGAACATATATTTTTAACAGTGAAGGTGGCCAGCAAAACAAACGGTAGCGCACGAGTTAAATTGTATGATAAAATTAAGAAAAACGCGTCGTGACAGAGTGTCAAATGAAAATGAAATATAAAAATGGTTCTGCGGCGCTTTTATCTCGGTTATCTTTCCTTTCATGTTATTTTTGCTTGGAAAGTGTGAGAGCGAAAAACGAACTGAAAGAATTACTCGTTGAATTAACATGAAAATGAAAAGTTTCTCAAGGATGATGATCTCCGGCTGAAAGGCTAATTTTTCTTAATCGAAAAAGTCATTCGATCTCGAGGGCAATCGAACGGGTGAATAAATTCGCAGATTAGTTTCATTAATCCTTTCACTGCTAACTAATCATTGCACAGCCATTCGCTTCCGATGGGAAATTTAAAGAAGTATGAAATCAGAACTTCTCTTGCTTCTCTGAATCAGTATCGCCAGATCAAGACTTACTCCCCCACTCTAATTTCCCCTTCTACCGCGCTATTCCCCACGCTTAGTACTGGCAGAAAGAGAGAGAGAGAGAGAGAGAGAGAGAGAGAGAGAGAGAGAGACTTTTTCCCCTCGATTCGTGCTCCCTCCCCTCATCTGGCGACACTGGTCTGAACTCTTCCCAGAAGAGCGACTTAATGTCCACAGTGACGTAAGATTCGACTTTCCCGGAAGTGGAAAAATAGCAAAATAAAGTTCTCTAGTGTTGTGTCCCAAGCATGGTCTGCCAAGAACGGCGTTAATCGGAATAAAAATGAATAAAATCAATAGAACGATAAACGCTTGGCGAAACAGCTATGGAAAAACCGTAGATAGCAACGCTGGAGCGTGAAGGAGGGAACAAGTTCGCAATATTTATCTAATCTGTTTACATAAGCTGCGTGTACCAACTAAGGTCGGTGTGGGTTATGTTTACCAACTCCGATAGTCAACGTCAATCGTTTGCGAGACTTAATTTTAGAGCAGAAGGAAAAAAGAATTTCGAATGCACCCGCTTTCGGAGAACCGAAAGGGAATCGGCAAGAGACGCGCGAAAAACAAATTCCGTTTTTCTATATTTCCACGGCTGTCGTCGAAAGCGTTCATCCGCTGTGTTTACACGTTTCTGTCTTATTTATAAAAGTGCCCGATTTCAGTAGCACTGAAAGGATTAATCGTTAATTCTTGATTGGGCGCACGAGGTCAGCGTGACTTTTAATAGGAAATGTCCTGCGGCGCATGAACAACTTGGTTGACGCTCTGCCGAAACGACGGTCTTCAATATTTCACTAAATTTGTTTAATGAGAGAGAGAGAGAGAGAGAGAGAGAGAGAGAGACCCGAAAGCTAACATGGTACACCGTAAAATATATATTGATTAATAATGATAGTAATAATTGTATTCCAGATCGTCGTGCTTTCACAACATATGAATATGTTCAAAACGCGGTGAAAGATTTTATAATATGGAGCGCAGTTTCGTATCATTTTAATCGAACGAAGTTAACAATATAGGCAACAAAATGTTATTACATTCGATGTTCCGTATTTTAAATATTGGAAATTTGATCACCCTCGTAACACGACCAGCGTGAGTATAGATCAAAAATTGTATTTACGTTTATAAAATAGTTACGTTTATAAAGTAATATATCGATATTCGCCAATTCTTTTAACCCTCTGCACTCTATTGGCGCCATTCCGGTGACAGTTTCAATTTACTGATAATAAATATTTCGAAGAAAAAGGAAAGAATTGAAACACTGCATTCTGCGATTAAACATAATTTTCTTAATTTCGAATGAGCCCATTTTTGGAAGAGCTCAAACTACATCGACAGTTACATTAATTAATCTCGTGTATTTATTTACTACAATTCTTCTGAACCAATTGTTATATTGTTCGGTAAGCATCGCAGAATCTCTCTCTCTCTCTCTCTCTCTCTCTCTCTCTCTCGGAATATCCGTGGACATTATTACAACGATTTACAACTTGCAAAATGGAAATTTATGGAAGGAAATCTTAAATATAGGTCAAGCAAGAAGCAATGCGAATTTCTCTTCGTAGGATGACTAATGAACAGCTTGCGGATCTTTGCGCGAAATAAAAATTGTCTGCATTCGTTGCAAACTACTGGAGTATTTCTCTAAACCGTGTATTTCTCTTCTTCATCGTCCTAATAACTCAAAAATAACACAATACTTTTAAATTCTTCGAATATTGCCACTGTTTTGAATTCGATCTACTCATCTCTACTACGAACGCATCAAACTCGCGTTATGACTAATGTTCTTTCTTTCTAAAAAGCACGAAGGAAAATTCGCATTACTCGAAGCACGACCCGGACAAACCAAACTACAACGTAACAATTATTAATCTTCAGCACTCACTGATTTTCAGCAGGCTCGATGAAACAATTTCTAAATGCACCAACTGCATCATTTCAGATACTTTCAGATGCTACAAGTGCATTATTTCAGATACTAGATTTCGCGCTGATCCCGCGCGCCCAACTTCCACCGACGCATCAATCGCGAGGAACGAACCAAGCAGCAGATACACATAAATAAACAAGTGAAAAAGACAGATGCGCTTACCGCAAGTCGCCTCATCCTCGTCAGCACCATCTGAGCAGTCCTTCTCCCCGTCGCACTGCCACGTCGTGGGTATGCACCTGCCGATGGTGCACTGGAACTCGGTCTCGGTGCACGTGTGTATATCTGCAAGTGGATCGTCGACGTATCGATGAAAGAAGTCGATTTGCGCGATCGCGGGGATGCAAGCGATGCAAGCGATGCAGACGAGCTGCAGCATCTGCGCGCACACGTGTCGGGCTGGATTCGGAGGCCTCATCGCGTGTGTCAGGTGTCCCCAGCGCCCACGCGAGTTACTTTCACCGATAAACGATGCACCGGGCTCGAGCAAGCCGTACAAGCACAAGACGGCGCACAAAGTGGTGCACAAGACGGTGCACAAGACGGTGCACAAGGCGATTCGCAAAGCTGCCTCTGTGGTCGTGCAGGAAATGCGCTCCAGGCGCTTCTTATGCAACGGACGAGCTTTGAGCCGTGCTCCGCAGCTTCCGAAGGTATCGGTTCGTCGTTGCAACCGGGTACTGCGACGAGCCTGCACCGGCGGAACTGCACCGGCTTTCAGAGAACCAGATAGCACCGAAAACAACACCGAAGTGTACCGTCTATTCAGAGCATCCTTCGAGGTTCATCGGGTCTCGTATCGCGCCGAATAAAATCCTCGATCCACTCTAAATCGACCCTGCTCTCCTCTCTTTCTCTCTCTCTCTGCTTTTCTACCCTCTTTCGGATCACAATTGCTCCCTTCTCGAGATTACCGGGAACACTCTCCTGGCCAAACAAAAGATTCCCCGATAAGCGCCAGGGACACTCCTCTCCCCCAGGCTCACCCTGGGTCGAGACTAGGTGAAATCACTGAGATTCGGGATCGAAACTGGAGAGCCCGCGGACCAGTTCCCCGTCAGATATGGGAGACCCTTCTTTCTCCAGGAGGACACCGGTTCCAACGGAGAGCCGAGCTATACTGAACGCGAAAACCGAACACGGTTTCGTTGCCGGAGGAGGTTCGCCCCGCTGCTGCTGCTGCTGCTGCACCGACCGATCTTCGATGCACTCGCGCCCGCTGCAGGATGCTGTGAGCCCGATGCAGCTCACACCGGGCCCCTTTATAAGGGCCCCGCCGCGCGTGCAGACTGAGGGGAAAGGGAACCCGGACAAGATTGCGACGAGAATCCTCCCTACTCGCGTTTCCGATCGCTGCACGGTCAAAGCTGCCGACACACTAAATCGTTTTCCAACGGGAGAACTGTTTTTGTGTTTATGTGTATACATATGCAACCAACAATACTCCCACGTTTATGCCAACCCCCGGCGGCTCTCCGGAAGATTCAACGCATCCAATCGCTTAACCCTTAGCACTCGAATGGCGACTGTATGGCGCCACTAAAAATTCCTGTATCATTATTCAAAATATTTTGTACATTATTAAATTTGTTTGTATTTAATGAATTACTAAACTTTTCGGCACTGTACGAGTAAATTGCACCATTTTCGTATGTATAGCATGAAAAAATAGATGTAGAAGGGAAATATTCTAGGTCGGAAGAAGTGTTTCGAGTTAAAATGGCTCCGAGTGCAAAGGGTTAATTGAAACGATTGAACCAAATTGTAAATACGTATACTCGAGCATTAGAACGGCCGGTGGCGAAGGAGAAGGGCGAATAATTTTTGTTCGCGTCGAAAGCGTGATTCAGACCATAGTGCGCCGTTTTGATCCAGGAAGTACGATCGCCGCTTGTTATGATCAAGGTCCCATGATAAGTGGCAATGAAACGGTTATCATGCCCACGCGAGCCCCGTCGTCGTTTAGACCGGCAAAAATCGCGTTTGTTCCACGGTTAGGGTAGCCGGGATGGAGAATGATTCGGAGAATACGGCTGCTTTGTTTCCGCGAAGCGAAACTTGGAGACTATCGGTCGTCGATCACTGGGCCGACGCGACGGTGGATCTTCTTCACGGGAAGTTCAAAGTGTAGACGATTCTTCCTTATTCTTTATGGCTGCCGTAGATCTCAGAGCTTACCGCTTGAGCTTAGATCAGTCCTAAACGACGGAGACGCGTTTCAGACGTTTCAAGCGTCGAACTCATTTTTAACTGGGGCAAGTGTGTCTTATAGAAGTTATTGAGTGGGAATATTGTGTCAGGGTGATTAACCCTGATTGTCTTTGCAGACGAGAGGGAGCGATTGCGTATTGTGTTTTTCAAAAATAAAATAAAATAAAAATATTGCGTTTTGTGCAAAATAAAAATGGTCCAAATCATTTCTGAGAAACCGAAGTTAAATGAAAATGTGTTTTCTCTTTCAATAATCTCAAAATCCAAATAAATAAAATCTTCTATTGTGTTTTCAGTTTTGTATTTGACTTCTTCGTTTTCGTTACAAACGCGTAAAAACCGCAGTCTAATATGGATCCATAAAAATTAATCGGAGGCAAAATGAATATTGTTGAATCGAATGTAATAAAATGTAAATGTTGTCTTTCGTATTTGAGAACATTTCGTGATCGCCCGGCGCGTCTGTTTGGTTTTAATATTTGTTTTCCGCGTTAATAAAAAGAGAAATGTGGCCTTTGTAGCCCATTCAATATTTAACTCTTCGCACTCGAATTTCCCAGTGACTGTGAATTCTGGTATTGCTGAATTTGCTGAAAATTGAAGTGTAATATGCGGGTAAACCCGCTGAATTAAAACACGTAGCTCGGAGGGGAAAAATTTTAAAGAATCCGAGCAAGCTTTAATTTCGACGGGGCGAAGTATTTTGACAATGTGAATTGAATTGTTCGCCGGAAATCAGCAAACCATTCGCATTCGTCATATCCCGCAAAAATGGAATTGCTGTTATCCAATTTGTAACACGTTTACGCTCTACTTAAAAAGTTCGATATGCCATTAATTTTGGCGGTGCATGCTCGTAAAGATCGTTCCGGGATCGCCGGTTGAATTAGTAATTAATAATTTGTATGACATTTCCCCTATACGAAGAGATTTATCGGCCTCGGCGGTAGTCGCATGTGGAATCGATCGCAAACGTCGAGGCAACTGCACCGGAAACGGGAATTTACGGTAACCGGCGCACAAGACGGACAATCTCTGTTTTAAATAACATTTCCAATATTTTTCCGTTTTTCTCGTGCCGGTGCGGCGCGTCGGCCTGTTGTATTAAGTCGCGCCAAAAGTTTTCCCGGGTTTTTCCTCGGGCTCTGCTCGATATTCCAGATTAAGCTCCGCTCTCGGTGCTCCTCCGATTCGTTTTACAAAGCATAAAAAGCATTAATAGCGAAAAATAAAGAGTTAGAGGCAGAACCTGATACCGTTCTAATCTTTTCCCTCCCGCTAATATACATGCTTCCTCGTTCCGGTGAATATTTCTGCGAGATTACCCCCGGGCCGAGCGATTTTTCCACGCGTATTTGTTGTAATAAATACCGCCGAGTTGTGCAACTGCGCGCAATTACACGAAATCTGTTGATATTCTTCCTGAACCAGGGTTTCAGGTCTCCGTTATCGTCGATCAATCTGCAAAAATACTTATTTGTAGGAAAACCTGCAGGATGATTGCCTTCCACAGGAAAATTACGTTTCATTACGTTGCACGAATTTGCATAGTGCAACCGCCCGGAAAATCCACAATCCGAAAATCGCAGACAAACCGTGGAAAATGTTGTACAAACAAAGAACTTAAACAAACCAAACAATTGAAATCGCGCCGCGAGAAAAACGTACAAAAAATATGGAAAGCGCAAAACATTCTATTCACGGAATTTCCTTCCGCTAAAAATTTACTTTTTTTTATTACTATTGCAGAAAGTCTCATAAGAGATTTATTACAACATTAAACAGAGAAAAATCTATTTTCGCAGTACCTTTCGATAAGGAGTATTCGTATTTGTTAGAAAAGTGTTCTGAATTTTCTAAACTTTCATCCTGTTACAGAACAGCAAGAATTTTCTGATCGAATGACGACAGGGGTGTCTATAAATTTTTCTGTGATGCACCCAATGCACCCTGCACCTCAGCCACTGTTCCCAAGATCCACAGGAATCCCATTTCCCCCGATCTCAATTTTAAAAGACCATCTCACCTCGTCACCGAAGCAGCAAAAAGCTTGCAAACCAACCGACGATACTCCCACCGATTTCCCTAGGATGCGCTGAGATGCACCGGGATGCACCGTATAATGCACTCATCTTTGGCATCGAGTCTCGCGACACTCGAGCCGGTAGGGAGGTTGAATTGCCTATTTAGACCGAGCCCGGATACCCTAAGCCAACTTCTCGGTTAACCCGACACGCCGTTGCAGCCGCGATGCAACGATGCAACGATGCAACGATGCAACGCAAACACAGCGGCGCGCACGCGACCTCGAACCGAACAGGGTTTCTCTCCTGCGAGGGAACGTAACCGGGCCAAACAAAAAAGGAGAGACAAGCAAACCAGAACCGGGGGAGAGAAAAAAAGGGGAGGAAGACAAAATTCCAATATCGAAATTCCGATATTGAACTCTCGGGGGGCCAAAAGATCGAGAAAGATCGAGAGAGAGAGAGAGAAGACAAACTTCTTCCGTGAAACCTGGAGAAAGCGGGGGCGGACGAAGACATTCGGACTCATTGAATTTTAAACGCGCAATACCACGTTCCAATTAAACTGCGATCCGATCAAGGGCCACCGAGCAGTAATCTCCGTAATGTCGCGTAACGTGTCTTCATGCTATCGGACAGTTCATCAAACTGAAACGGACATTTTATGCAAAATAAAAAATGCATCGATTGCAAGACACAGGAACTGAATAATGATGTCTTTCCATTATTCTGTCAAGCTGAAACTAACACGTTGATGTTCTTGCATTTCTTTTTTAATCGTTAGCACTCGAATGGCGACTGTAAGGCGTCATTAAAAATTGCTGTACCATTATTCAAAATATTCTTTACATTCTTAAATTTTGTTTGTATTTAATAAATTACTAAACATTTCAGTATTGTACGAGAAAATTGCATATAGAAGGGAAATATTCTAAGTCGGAAGAAGTGTTTCGTTTTGCAGTTAAAATAGCTTCGAGTGAAAAGGGTTAATATGCTCACTTCAATCGTACGCACTCGTTTTTGTTATAAATAGATACAATCCGCGGTCTATTGATCTATCTATTTTTGCTATATATGTCTACTTATCAGTGTGGTACTAGGTTGATTGGAAGGAGGTCGGAGAGCATTTTTGCACGTTTTAATATTAACAGGCAAGTTCTACATCGGCAACGCGTCCGATGCTAATGAAATAGCACGTAACAGCGCCATTTTGTCGGATCGTTGAACGAGTTCCTTGAAAAGCAACGATGAGAAAGATTTCAAATGTGGAATGATCAGTGCCGATCAGTATGACTGTCAAACAGAAAGTTGCTAACCATGGATAAAAGTGTTTCACCCTTTGCACTCCTATATCAAGTTGACTCGACATGAATTTTATTCGCAGCACTCGACGTTCGTCGTTATCGTTAAATTGCTAGTTTGATCTTGCATCAATTTCCTCAATACTGAATTTGCTATTGCTTACAATAACTATATATATATATATATATATATATATATATATATATATATATATTTAGGCGTTTCCAAATACAATTACCGAAAGGTATTATTTCAAATTAGCACATTTATATAGAGGTGCATTTCAACCAAAACGCCTCGAACAAGAATTATTGGGACCAAGATGGTAGAAAAATTCGAAGTGTAAGGGGTTGATTTTTCATTGAGTTATGGCGATTTTGTCAAGGGGCTTTGTGGCCGGATAACGACGTCGGTTTTGAGAGAAGACGGTCTCGATCGGGTTGCACAATCGAGCATCGGTGCACTGGTCCAGATCGAACCGGAATCCAGGAGCTCGAGCAAAAGTAACGGCGTAATTGACCACGCGGGAAATCGCGTTGCATCGCGTTGCACCGGGGCCCGCGTGACCCCTGCAGCTCGCCCGATAGCGGAAACAGGCTGACGGCTGAAGATTCTCGAACGAAAATTTTCGTTAATCGAGTCTCGCCCCGCGCCAGGAGAATCGGGGCTGGCAATCGAAGCAAACGCCTCTGGGAATCCGAAACCAATCGAGAACGATCACGCTCTTTTTTAATCGTCCACGGAGAGAAATACTCTGCGTGTGCTAGCTGTTTCTTTGCTCTTAACTATGCCGCATTTATTCATACGATTTCTTTAGATTTTTTCATTCCTCGTGCAAGCAAAAATTGTGATCAGACCATTTGTGATGAAATCTGCAATTTTTAATTTAACACGTTGATTGCCCAAATTATAAGCTCCGGAGAATGTGTGTAGAACAATGAGTGAACTGTCCATACGAAGGGTGTACGATCCACACAGACCATAAATTGCATCTATTTGCTGTAAAGTGCTCTCGTATCTTGTTTCACACGCAAAACCTTTGTCTAAGAATTAACTCGTGGCTGGCGCCATTGGCGAGATTACTTACGGGAAGATAACTCGTAGTAGGCAGTAAATGTTCTAATGCGTTCACTCTTCTCTTTGATCGCACAGTTTTCAAATAATAATTAAGTGGAGCAATTGTTGCGCGACGACTACGGGCTTATCTCCGTTGCTTGTTGGTTTTGTACTCTTCCGTAACACAGTTTCATTCATTTTAATACAGAGTTCGTCATTTCTTGTCTGATTCACTGCGCTTTCTGTAATCCAGTATCCAGTATTAAATATTGAATCAATTAATAAATACTTTTTGACTTAATATTCTTCAACAGCGCAATTCATTTTAAGGCGAAGCTTGTAATTTCTCATTTAATTCACTGTACTGCATGCAATCACAAAATGCAGTACGCACTTAGCTTAAACAGAGGAAAATATTGAATAAATGTCTACTAAAAGTTTTTCTCATAAAAAGGACACATATTTACTACATTTTTAAAGTAACAGTTTTCGGTAGGTTATAATAAGCGATTTCTTTGTTGACACGAATTTTTAGCGCTTCCATTCGCAAATGTACTTTGCGATCTGTAACACCTGTAACCGATCCCTCGATTTTTCGCGTTTCCGCCGTGCAAACACCGAAATCAGGCTTGAATGGGGCACCGAACGAACTTCGCGTCTCGCTCGTAATCAGATTGAACGCTCGACGGAGAGTATAAGCTGCCGCCTAATTTCCATTACTGAAAAAAAAAGCGGCTCGAAAAACTGTCGATTCAATAAACTGCTCTCGAAAGAGTAATAAAATAGCGGAAGGTGGAAAGGCGAGCTGGAGCCGAGCAGTTTTTCAAGCCGAGCCGAGTCCGACGACTACGAAAGCTGGGTCATCGATTAATTAATTTAATTACTTTCGCAAAAAAGGAAGCTGCATCTCCGGCTGGTATTTAAATCTCCCCTAATCAAGACTCGCGCTGAAGCGCCCGCGGACGGGGTGTGTAACATTCATTTTCGAAACGGCGGACGTTTTAAACGGAAGGGGCCCCCGGCTTTCCTGGCGAAGACAAAATGATGAAAACAATGGACTGTTGGGTTTTTTCCTAATTAAAAACGGGCCGGAACAATTAACTAGACCTCCGCGCCGCGAACGAAGAGAAACGAACGCGTTTCGCCGTTCATGTTTCTGCCGCGACGCGACGCGTGACGAGTTAAAAACGAATTTATCAGATACGACTGACCGGCGGGCAGGAGAGAGAGAGAGAGAGAGAGAGAGAGAGAGAGAGAGAGAGAGAGAGAGAGAGAAACCATGTCAAATTCGTTCCACGGCCACGGGCGCAATGTTCCCCGAGAAATCAAGATGAACAGCAACGAATCTACTACTCAGGAGCAGCTTCGTTCTTCCTCTTCGACGTATCCTGGACACGAATCATCATCTTCTTCCACCGGAATCACGTCGCGGCGAGTGAACGTGCGCCGAATAACTTTTCCTCGCCGTTCGCTCTCCCAATTAAATCAACTCCGCTATGGGAGGGGAAGAAAAATTGAAAAATCGAAACGCCCCGGCCGGAAGTGTCGCAGTGGCGGATCGAATGAGCGAAATGGAAAAAAGACCATCTTCCTCTTTTCGCGCAGATATTCGATGAAATTGAAATGGATACAGTGAGTTCCCGATACATGTCAACAACACGGGTCTTGCCAGCGTCATGTATCGTCCAGGAGACATGCCCGAGCCGTGTTATGTTTACACTCCTCGGCGTCCGAGACCTCACGAGCTTCGCGGGCCCTCACGGGGTATACCCCGCGGTAGTGGGGATAATTCCGCGACGTTTATCGTCCAGACCTTCGCGACATATATAGAGAAATCGCTGTATTAAGAGATGAGCAGGTGAGGCTCAAAGGTAATACTTAGAAACTTAACACTAGATTTACGGGACTCGTCAAAATGACGGACTCTAATATTCTTAAATTGCGAATATTGAGATTGTAAAAATGCATCCGTGAGCAATTATTTAACAAATTGATTTCTTTGGGTATATATTATTTAAAAAATGGCTACAAACTTTGATCGATACGTTCACGTTACTTTTACAAAGTAATGTAAAATAATTATTTTTAGTGCTCGGTAAACCTAGTGTTAATAGATGGACGAATATGATTATTTACACCTCGCAACGGATTTGAAACGTATTATCGGACCGACATTTTCACGGACCGTCGCGCAGAGTGCATGTAGATGAAATGGCGAGGCCAGCGAATTCCGTAGCGTTGCAGGTGCGACAAAGAAATCGCAGTTTCGGCGGACAGATTCGCGGAAAATGGCGGAACGACGAATCGGGAATGCGGACAACCGAGTGGAAGGCAGTGGCCGATAGGTGACACGGTTCTATCGGATCTCGATCGCAGACGGAACGAGATTCCTGCGGACAGAAACTCGCCTCGCCTCGGCGTGTCCCGCCTTTAACAGGTCGCCCCCTCAGCTTCCACCAGTGCACACGCGAGAGTGCATGTGTGTCGCGAACTGCAGGAATGCACATGCTCACGGTACGTGTTACGCGAATCGGGGATCCGTGGCGTCGAGGATTGTTGTTCCGGCTGTCGCCTCGATATTAGCCCGAATGGGACTCCGAGTGGAAGCGCAGCACCGTTTCTCAAGAAACACACGATCTTTCCACTGGAGAACCCGCTGCACCGAGCTGCATTATGGGAGATGCACATAGGGCGCGGCCCGGAAGCTGGAAGCGTTTGCTCCCGCGGAAATTAATACAAATGCGCAGGTAGTAACTGTTTCTGAGACACGGAAAAATTTCGTCTCTAACGAAACTGGGAATTTTTGTTGACTTGTAAATGGAGAATTTGATACATTTATATATGGCAAAACAAAAGTACAGAGTGGGAGAGGAACGTTAAATGCATTTAACTCGTACATCAGTTAGAACGTGTTACAATTATTGAGAGAAGAAATGAATTTTTGTGGACGTTAAAAATGTAATAACTCGGTTGATTTATTTAACAGGTTTGCCTCGGCAACCGGCTTCGCACTTTGTGCAATGAATTTTCTTGTGAAATACGGACCTGTATATCGAAAGTTATAAATTCCACGAATGCACTGCTGTCGGTTTTAATTAGTCTGCGGATTTTTATGCAGAACAAAAGTTGTCTGCGTCAATTGTGGTAGGAAGCCGTATTAAAGTTTATTTTAATGATCCGAATAAGTTCAAAATATCTCGATATTTTTTAATTGTTTGAAACTGTCCCAAATTGCATGTAAATGCAATGCATTGTTAAACGCCGATCGATTTTTCTTCGCAATATTAGAAACGCTGTCATGTGATGCAGGATTGCCTACATTTCTAAACAGTTAAATTAAGCTTTATAATTGCATTAATGAATCGACAAATGCACGTGAGATAATAGAGGGTTACCTAGATTCTTCAGGCAGTCCCATTAGAGAGGCTTTGCAGCTGCAACCCTTTGAATTTTTTATTCAAACGCAACGTTTGCAACACTTGTAAACCAGCCAAAGAGAAGCTTATATTTACGCCAAAATCCAAAGCGTACAAAATATTCCGAGAAGTCGCACGCGTTTCGCCCGCGATCTCGTTTGCGCGTATGTTAAAGCACACAATTTGCCAACTGTATTTGCCAACAGAGTTACACGGACGGCTGTAATTCATCTTCCCGGGGTTAATTTGTAAGTCCTGGATTTTTTTTCGAGCCTGGTATAACACGGAGCTGGAAGAGCTGGACAAAGATGTAGGGATGTGTGTACATGTACTACGAAAGAGCTCGCGGCCTCATCTTTGACTCGATCTCGCGATGTTGGCAGCAACCGAGGATTTTCGAGTGTCCTTTTACAAAAATTGGCTAGCTTCCGCCGGTCAGGTCGAGATATCCCTGTTGTGTGTCGCGGGGATGGTTTCACTATTAAACCCGTAACCCGTTCACGTTCCGGATCAATGGCAACCGGTCCGGAGGTTTTAATTGGTCAGCTGACCAGTCGTTCAACCCCCCGGCGAACCTCGTCGCTTTGCAACGTTTGCGAAACGTTGGTCTAATGTTTCCGGCAGACACGGTTCACACCTCGACGGTGCCCCAGTCGAGCGAGATTGCTATAGCTGCTCCGGGGAGCTCCAACGTTTTGCACTGCGGCTCCGGAACTTGGTTCCTGCATCGACCAGCTTCCCGGAAACTAGGATTCACAGTAATTTCTTGGCGAATCATCGTTTTGTCGGCTTCCATCAAAATCTTTTGCACTTCGTGACGTCGTCAGTAGACTATGGATTTTACGCGCTTATGACAAAAATAACACGAGAAATTAAAAAATTAATTGATATTGTCGGTTTGTACTTAACCTATTGGACCTGTTAAAAAATATATATAAGTTTGACCATTTTTATTTCGCGTAATAGTCCACTGATGACAGGACAAGAAACGAACAAAATAAAAATCGTCAGAAATAGAAGCGACGCGAAAATTTATTTCTTCTCGCGGTAATTTCAATGTGTTCAAGATAATCCTCAGCGTAATGGTAGCATCGCTTTAAAATTCTGTAGAATTATTTTTTTTCAGAAAAATGTGTCAATAAATGGCAGAATGTAGAACAGAAATAAAGCACTCTATAAAATAGCCTTTGAAAATAGGAACTTGAAGATCGTCAGTACAATCGGTACTACTTATCACCGAAGTTCCATCGGGTCATTTTCGTAGAAAAACGTGCTAACGAAGAATGAGTAAAATAAATGACGGGAACGTATGACTTCTCATTTTCATCGACTAAACCAACCAAAAAGGTAAAGATTATCGCTCGAGCGAAGCTTTCGCGGCAGTCGTGTCATTAATCTGGTCGCGGCTCGACTAATGCATTCGTTATTCGCGACACTATTACCGCGGACTGATTAAAAGCAGAAATAATAATCCACGGCTTCGTTATTTAAAATCCGGCCTCTGTTAAAGTACGGAAAATAGAAAGCGGCGCCGGAAGAGGTGGAGCGAGCGAGGCAAAAAGATCCATTCGTTAACCGGTACATAAAAAATGACGGGGACAATGTGATTCGTTTTTTCCCCCTCCCTTTTTTCCTATTCGTCGGAGAGCGAAGTGAATATTTTTCTTTTTTTTTTTGTGGAACCGTAGAAATTCGTCTTGAGGGAGGGAAAGAGGGGAGGAGAGGGGAGGGGGAGCAGAGAAAAAAGCAACACGACCGGGGAATCCATTGTGCGCCGTATAACCCGAATTTAATTGTTATAACATTTCGAGAGAAGCCCGGATTTCATTCGGGCTGAAAATTAGAAGCGCGACCGAATCGAAACGGAATTAACGTTCGTATGAACACGACCGGCGAATGGAGGACGGGGAGAGTTTTTAATAAAAAAATATTTCTGAAATCTCTTATCGTGATCCATGCTGTCGCGCGAGAGCACGCGAGAAATTAAATAACGATGGCCAGCAGCGGGAAACACAATGCGCCCAGTTCCCCGGGAAAACGGTATCCGTAACAAACGTCCAATCTCTCTCGCGCTGCCCCTTTTTTATTTCCGTTTTAAATGGAGATTAGTCGTTATTGCGTTTTATGCAACAACACGCATTCCCGGGCACACGCGACCTGCGAATCGAACGCGGCAAGGGACGGCCGGATTTAATATCAGATTTAATGATTTTCGCGTAACGACGAATCCGCGTTTCGCGAAATATTGCGCAACGGGGCCAGGCGGGCGGAAGATAAACCGTGGAAAGTAAAACGCCGAAGAGAAAAGATGGAGAAGATATTACCGATTCAACGAATCCGTGAAATCTGGTTGGACAATGCGCGGATCCTTTCGGCCGATGATACCGCTGAATTATTTGTCCTTTTCAATTCCCCATTTGCCCGCCGCCGTTGACGTCAGCAATTACCGCTTCATTGCCCTGCGTACTTTACTATAGTAGTATAATTATTACTTCCCAATTTATTTACACTCTACCCGTGTGCCGCGTGCCGCACAGTGGGCAATTTGGACAAAATCGGATTCAAAATCAAAGAACTTTCGATAGAAATGAGGTAGAGCGACGAAATTTTTTTTAAATTAAAGCTGAAACTTTGTAGAATATGGGAAAAATAGGGAGATTATGGTATGAACGCTTTTTAACCTTGAGAAAATTCGTTACACTTGCACAATTTCTGCGACCCGACGAGTATCGTTGTACCCCCACGATTTCTCGAAATGGCGGGCCGGCCTTTTGTTAGACGAACTTCCAAATCGAAGACGGTTTCCTTTCTTTGGCTACTGGCATAAAGGACTTCGCGGCCCGTGTGCCGGGAGACTTCATACGTTTCCCGTATGTAGACTGTAGGCCAACAAACGACTATACTTTGCCGCGTCCTATCTTCGCAATCGCGATCGATCGTTCAATACTCTTGGCAGGGTCGGGGATGCTAGATAAAACCCCGGGAAATTTGTGGCTCAGACGGAGTTCGAATTTTAACGTGACAAATACGGTAACTGGGTTGCTCGGATGCTGCAACAAAGAGGCTGCGAGTTTTATTGACAGTTCTCCCTTGTTAGGGGAGCGCTGCGAGACCTTCTCGCGTAGCAGACGCCATTTCTGAACTTCAAATTGTAATGTGGCATCGCGGTCATTTGGCTGCACAAACGTGCTAATAAAAATGAAAGAGCAAGGCTTTAACGGTAAACCTTCCGAGCATTACGGTTGAAAGCGACCGGCTTTCTGAAAATGACAAAATTAAGTCATATTTATTGTATATACAGGGTGTTTGCGATAATTTGTACCAGCGTTTTCTTTTTTTAGTTGATAGTTGTAGTATATTTTACTAGAAATATGATAGCGTATCTCAATTTCGTTTTGTTTTTAATATCTCTCTAGAAACAAAGGTGACCTTCATTACATATTTGTTCACGTCAAATGAAAACGAACACTGAGACGAGTTCAACCATGTATTATACTACAGTCTTCAGGGTCACACAAGGGCAGAAATAAAATAAATACATTTAACATTTCGTAGTATTGTAGTCACTAGTATGTTGTAGTGATAAGACTACATCTTGTGTGCTACAAATATGTAGCATTCTATATAAAAAAAAAAGAAGGTCACCTTTGTTTCTAGAGAAATATTAAAAACAAAACAGAAATTGAGATACGCTATCATATTGCTAGTAAAATACAACTATCTCCTCTTCGGTTTTTTTTTTCTAATGTTCACCTTGTCGCGAAGACCCTGTATATGATTTAAGAAATTTATTAAATCGTTTCCTATGGAAGAGTCCTAATAATTTCAACAATTTTAAAATACCCTAGGACATAGGTGTTCGTGGTTTTAATAAACGAAGCGTGGCAGCATTGTATTTCCGCTTCTGAGAATTCAGTTCTGCCTGTTTAAATAATGGACGGCAAAATTGATTAGGGATTTAGAGATCACGGTAACGATTATTTTCGTGAAACCACGCATGCGTGTAGCTGAAGAAACAGTTTCATCGCCGGCAGGTTAATACGAAATAGCAGAGCGGCGGACGGCCTTTTATTTCGCGGCGAGCCGGCAATATCATTATTACTATTTCCAGAGATTAATAACCGAGGGAAGATAATATCCGACGGTCTTATTTCATTCACGAGCTAACGAGGTATTATCTCGCCGGCGTGTATCCCGAGACTTTCGCACAATGCAGCCCCGACGAGCGTCGTCGTCCGGAATCATCGGAAACGGTGAATTAGCGTGTTTCTCGAACTGCAGACAATTCGAGCAGTCGATATAAAGCTTTACCGTCGAATTACATATTTCACGAAAATCATGGTCCCCTCCCACGCCCTCTTTTTCACTATCTGTCTCCCGTTCACGCGACGAACGAAATCCTCCAAAGTTCCCTTTGACCCCCGAAGAGACTCTCGCCTTTAAAGCCACTGCCGTACCAAAGGCGCACGAGGATCTCGAACTACTTTTTCATAGCGTTCGCGTGTAGGCACTTGTAAAACGCTCGCTATAAAACGCGCCGCGTAATATCCGAGCCCTTCCGGCGCTGCGCAATTGCCGCTTGAAATTTACCGATCCAAGATACGCGAAAACCCGTGTAACGACGGTTACGTCCGAGTCGTTAAACGCGTCGACGAGGATGGTCCAACTCGTTGTCCTTCCCCGCCTTCCGCGATTAATCAATCGCACGGTCGCGGGACCGGAAACGCGTCGCGAATTAGTCGCGATGAAATATGAACTGGTACACGATTTTCTTTATCCTCGATTTCACGGAAGAGGAAAGAAAATTTATATTTACCGCTACATTTAGGTCACCGTTGCTTACTTAAATGTTGGTCGAAGAAAAAGTGGAATTTTATTTCGCACTGAAATAAAGGCGCATTCGCGTTTGGTAGAATTCTGTTTGAGATATTCATCCGACTCCTCGTTATACGGCAAGAGGTCAAGCCCTTCGGAGCCTCGTGCAAAGAAATCGATTTGACGATGACCTGTAGATACCCTTAAACTACATTCCCTCGGAAATTTCGTTTAAATATTTGCAGAATTAACAAAGTTATGGCCAAGAGTAAATACTAGCTGAAACGTGCTTACGGCAGCGTTTCGAGCTTTGAACTTGAACCGTTGTTCTCGAAAGTGCTTCCACGAAATTGCTCGGAATTGTTCGATTTACTCGAGACTTGGCGGACGCGTGCGCTACGTATGTAGAAGCTTCAGCAGAAATAATACATACGTTTCAGTCGAGTTGTTTTTACCGAATAATAGAGAATTTTTCGTAACATCTACAAGCCTCGTTTTCCGGAGACGCAACTTTTTTCAATTCCACGCTATTTACAGTAGAACCGGGTTCGATCTCGGCCGTTAAAAAAAACCAACATCATTTCGAATTGTCATTTTCAAGTGAATACGGGCTGCGTTGCACGCCGATGGACAGCCTCGTCGCGCGGACCAGCGGAACAAATATTGTTGTTATATCGCAACAACGAATATCTTTCGCCGCGAAAAAAAAAAATGTGTTCGCATTCCGTTCCGATCGGTCGACAGAAAACTCGTAGAAAGTTGTTGTCGGGGAAAAGGGCCGAACGGTCGCCTAATTTGTGTCGGGAGCGAGCCCTTTGTTAAGCGGATTAGGATGTTTGACGACCTCAGAGACATTTGGAATATCCCTGTCCTACGGGAGTATCCTTTTCATAGCGTTTGCTCTCTTAATATCCGTATCTCGAATAAATCGCGAGATTCTGCTCGCAGATGTTTTTCCGGGCGTGTAATAATACGTCCTGCTAAATCTCGACCTTGTTATTTATCCAAGCTGTTTTTGCCAATGGCACCCGTAGCTACGCGCGGAGTAACGTACTCGAGCGAAAATACGTCTTTATTATATTCTGGTCGCAGAGAACACGACCGACTGGTCATCAAACTGGATGCTCCTATTTCAAGACAAACAATAACATAAATAGTCGAACCTATCGAGTTGTTACATCACTTCTATCGACCTCCGCGATAAAACGCTTCCTCTGATAAAGACTGTTGACCGTTAATGATACAGCGGAAAACTCTTCGCGGAAAAATATTTTCCAGGAACCGTAACTGTTGTAACCAAAAAGAAAAGAGTCGTGGAATAACAAGTATTTCATCGACTAGTATTGGTCGCAAATAAAGATTACAAGTGACCGAAATTTTTTTCTCTTGTTGGAACTTCCCTCGTCGATGACTGCTTTGAGCAATCGAAACGGTTTTCCTTCATCGAACACAGTTATCGAGGAGGGTCCAATTTTTTGGGCACTAATAACTGTTATTTGTAACCAAATAGTATAAAAATCGACATGTTGTGTGGATTATCTTAAATTTCAATAATAATAAACTTTTTATTAGTGGTTTTTATCGTAGAAAATGTTAGAATAACTGTTCATCATTTATTTCTGCTTTATTTTACGACGATAACTTTCGGATATAATTTGAACGAACATCTCTGGCAACCTGCTGCGAACAAATATGTGACCGAGAGTACTTTATAAGGCATTTCCTTAGCTCCTTTCTGCGCAGAAGTTGTCTCGGTAATTGCCAGCCGTAGCGCACACAATTAGAGGCCCGGAAGAGCGGCGATATCAAAGTTTCTCGCGAAAAGAGCCATTCCGTTCTCTTCCACCGTCTATTTCCGGCACCGTGACCCCTGAACCGGCTTAGATGGAATCAGAAGATGCTGCTCGCGAAGAAGCCCCCGGTGCGGCGTCGTGGGAAAGTGAACGACAAAACAGTCTCGGCTGTTCTTTTGTGTCGAATGCAGACCAATCAGACTCCGTTAACGATTTCTAACTCAATTGAGATCAATCGAAGGCCGGGTTACCCTCTTGCTCGCGGAGCGTGCAGAAACAGCGCCGATATACGCCGCCTGCCGGCCCGAAAGTAGCTGACAAAGGAGTAGAGAACACCCTGGAGGAGACCTGACCGGGGAAGGAGCCAGCAATCGATGCGAATGTGTCGACCGCTTGACTTACCCAGAAGATGCCCGATCTGGACATGGATGATAGCGATGGGCCCGAAGACGAAAGGTCGCAAACGCGGCCCAACCTTCACCAAAGTGGATGGAAACGCAACGACTCGATTCTAACCCCCTTGTTTCAGCTCTGGGGGCAATTGTCTTTGCTAAAGTTTGGATCCGGTAGGTCCCAAACGCCTTATCTTTGCTATCTAGTGACGGGTCCATAGTCGAACGGACTCGAACAACTTCAAACATTCACGGTCCACGTACAACTACAAAATTTCTTCTCAAACCCCCTCGTATCACGCTTGCGTGAAACTGAAGCAATTAGAAACGTTGCACCCTAAGGTTGATGTTGTTAAATCCAAGAATTCTAGGACCACTCCGATAACATGATTTCTCACCTTGTTCAGCTACTTTCAATCATCAGCTTGTACCAGCAACTCTTAGAAGGTAACCGACACAGTCTGAAGAAGAGTAGTTGAGGACAACTAAAAGATTAGCTGAAAAGATTGAAAACGAGGAATAGTCCTAGATAAACAATGCAACCTATGCTCTTTGCCTATTAGCAATCACGAAGTCTCGTTCACCTAAGTGCGAAGTCTACCAAAACCTCTACCAAATTCTGAGAAAGAATAGTAGAAGAGATACCTCCAAAGATTCAGATCTGGGAATCCGTATACAAAATCAAACGCCATTATCCTCAGAAGATAAATCTCCCTTTAAAGATTTCTACCGCCGAAATGGCTCACCGTGCACCCTCCCGATCCCAAAGATATCAAAATCTCGCCTAATCTCACGGGCTCAGTAATCCATATCAGAAAACAAACAGCCCCGAGTGGAATCCTCCATCCTGAAGGAAGCGGAATCCTTATCCCCGAACACCTTAAGCCTTCTTTTTCCAGATGCTAGTCATTCTAGCGCACTCGAAAGCTGATCCATCATCCCTCATCCGAAGGTACAGACCAGCCATGAACGCACTATTAAGCAGCTATAGACTCGTTATGCTCGGAGAGTCATAATAAACCAGTTAGACCGAAAATGGAGGGGTTGGGGGGGCGGCGGCGTCTTATCAACGCAACCAGTCCTCGGCTAATTAAACGAGGTCGCTGTATTTCATCCGCCGAATGAGGTAGGTGTTGACCCAGCCGTTTCGCAGCAGCCAAGAGCGTCTTGGTGTGTTCCTTAAAATCCTCACGGACGACGTAGAAGTATTAAATGGATGGGGATTATACCCCATTCGGTTAGAGACTTTTTAGAAGCCGATGGCGAACGGGGCTTGTCCTCTATCCGGCGGGAGCATATTTTAGCCGAACACAGACGGATATATACTGTTTCTTTCGGGGAAGCTTTATGGCAGGGTCGGGGGTTCAATGGCGCTCGTCGAACGCCACGTGCACTGCTATGCGGAAATCGGTAACTGGGTCATTCGGAGCTGGTGATTACGCGGCGGCTCCTCTATTTTGTATTCGTGAATGCGAGCTAACATCCTCGCTCCTCCGAGCATCCAGTCGAGCTTTATTCTACGGCCGGAACATTGAAAACGGGGTAGAACGAACCGAACGGGGCAAACTACTGAAGATTCGCGGACGTTATCAAATTATAGGGACACTTTACTGCGCTATTGGAGACACTAACAAAATTTTTTTAGTTCACAAGGGCTCTGAATAACGGGTTTGTGGTGGCTTACATTATTGAAGATTGGTGAACTTTATGAATTTTTGTGGTGGCTTATATTATTGAAGATTGGTGAACTTTGTGAATTTATTCTACACAATCTACCGGATCAATCTTATTAAAATTGTAGGGATACTTTACTGCGCTATTGGAGTCACTAACAAAATTTTTTTAGTTCACAAGG
This sequence comes from Halictus rubicundus, assembly GCF_050948215.1. Taxonomy (NCBI): domain Eukaryota; kingdom Metazoa; phylum Arthropoda; class Insecta; order Hymenoptera; family Halictidae; genus Halictus; species Halictus rubicundus. The sequence continues at coordinate 18,441,640 of NC_135154.1, read as the reverse complement.
GCTCTGAATAACGGTTTTGTGGTGGCTTAAATTATTGAAGATTGGTGAACTTTGTGAATTTATTCTACACAATCTACCGGATCAATCTTATTAAAATTGTAGGGATACTTTACTGCGCTATTGGAGTCACTAACAAAATTTTTTTAGTTCACAAGGGCTCTGAATAACGGTTTTGTGGTGGCTTAAATTATTGAAGATTGGTGAACTTTGTGAATTTATTCTACACAATCTACCGGATCAATCTTATTAAAATTGTAGGGATACTTTACTGCGCTATTGGAGTCACTAACAAAATTTTTTTAGTTCACAAGGGCTCTGAATAACGGTTTTGTGGTGGCTTAAATTATTGAAGATTGGTGAACTTTGTGAATTTTTGTGGTGGCTTACATTATTGAAGATTGGTGAACTTTACGAATTTATTCTACACAATCTACTGGTCCAATCTTATTAAAATTATAGGGACACTTCACTGTGCTATTGGAGTCACTAACAAAATTTTTGTTACCTCACAAGGGCTCTGAATAACGTTTTTGTGGTGGCTTACATTATTGAAGATTGGTGAACTTTATGAATTTATTCTACACAATCTACCGGATCAATCTTATTAAAATTGTAGGGATGCTTTACTACACTATGGAAGTAAGCAACAACATTTTTCTGATTTAAAAGAGCTATAAATTACGTTACTATACTAGCTCATGTCTAGCTCGTCGTTCAAAAGAAATTGTATCGCCTTGTGCAATACAGCGCCTACTGTACACATCATATACTCAGAATCTACAGATATTTCCTTCGTTTATGATCATGCCAACAGCATGAACATACGTTTAACTTAAAAAATAAGACGTTGAAGAAATGGTTCTACGTTTTAAAGAACAAGTTCGTGTCCCCCAACCGCTCGATAGAAAAATGCACCGAAATCCACGCGAACTTGTCGAATATCATTAAACTTCTTCTGGAGAATATCTCCGCAGGATTACGCTATCGATTATTTCGACCCACTATTTTATGCTCCGTCCTGAAGCATTTCCCCCCACGCTGCTTCAGATAGTAACCGCAAAATCGCATGGTTTTGCAAGCCTGCGACTCCTTCGAGACAGTGACAGATGCAAACATTATAAGAAATGCAACATCATTTTTTAAGAGAACGGTTGAGATGCGACCCATGGTTTCTTTCACAAAGTTGATCCTTATGACCCAGTAGAACACGATTAAAACCAAAAATTTTTGTTTTTTTTTTTTACCTAGATTTTCAAGGTCAAGGACAATTTTGCGGGGAGTTTTTTATGTCAATTTCCACCAAATCGTAGGTATAGAATCACGCAATGGTGGCGATGACATATAATTTTTTGACACCCCGTACAATCTATTCGAACCGCGAAAATTCGTCCGCAGCATCCGTTATGCACGGAAAAGCGTAAATTCCGCGTTAAAAATTCAGTCGATGTAAAACGGAGCGGCAGTTCGAAAAGTCACGGGCACCAAAGCCCGCGCGAGCATGCTAAATATGTAATTGCGAAACGTTAGGCGACGTTTCCCCCGCGGTTCCCGAACAATCGACTTTGAGAACTCATGCGACGCACGTGCATTCGCGTGGAGAGCACAAGCGAGAGAGCAGCGTGTAATAACCACGCCGGAAGCACAGCTTATGCAAATACGAATTTTAACAGAGCGGCTAAAAGAAACCGACGCGGCTAAATAAAATTTAATTTCCTTTATGAATGGGCTCCGGGTAAATAAAGCCGTGGAGGGATTTTATTAAAGCCCCGCGTTATATGAATTTTTGCGAGGGACGAGCCTCTCTCTCTCGTACGGAGCTGGGGACGCGTAAAGTTCCGCAGTCCAGCGGCGACACTTTGGTCAGGTGCTAATCAATATCGCACGTGCCCGACCGCAATTAAAGTAGCGGTGGTCGCGCCGAAAACGAACCTCCGCCGATATTCCCAATCGCATTTTTACGCCGCTGCACTTCGAACCGAGCCGCGCTGGCGAAAATTGGCAAAAGCATTAATGAACTCAATATATAAAAAAAAAATGAAATTCTCCTAGACCGACCACTACTCTGTGACTGACTGAACAGTTTTAAGACTTGGATCACATTCATTTCGAAAACGTAGCAATTTATACCGAATTTTGATGGACTATTCAATGATCAACGCGTTCAGGATTAGGCAAATTATTTTTGCCTGTGATAGCTTATCTGGTACCTAGACGTTAAAACGGGTTTCATTAACACGAATTAATTTTTAAGCCAGCAGTAAGCAAAAATCCCAGAGCCATAATGAGCATTTCATGATCTCCCGGAGCTCAGCATCGCCTAATAAAAATTCAGACTCCGAGCAACGAAATTGCTCTGTTACCTTCCCAGAGGTATTTCACGGTGCCTTAATAATTTACTTTAGAAGCTGTAATTTTGGGCATTTTGGCGATTTTCGCCATTCTAAGAGGCCATAGTCATCGCCACGCGTATCACGAACGGCAAGACTGGCTTTCACCATAATTATATGGTGCACGGAGCAGGTTCCCCTTCTTGTAAGCTCGTTCTTTAGACCACAGAATCGATTCGAGATCTCGGACTCTGATGCAATTGGCGCAGGCCTTGCGCTACAAATTGCAATCGCCCTAGGCGAAAAGGTAGAGAGAAGAGCAGGAAAAACTGGCCGACAGGGTAGACGACCAAGTTTGGGACACCTAAACCCTGCCGGCCAGGCTCCTCCTCGTTTGGAGCCTTATTGCGACGCAAACAGGTCCATTCTTATGGAACTGATGAAATTCCCTCTACATCTTGAACCACAGTGAACTACTTCGCGCAGGCTTCACGAATAATAGATGCATTTTATTTTCGTACATTTTCCGAAATGGGACTGTCTGTGGTTATCTGTGCTGGGTCTCTGGAGGAAAATTTTAAAAATAGCAGTGATACGAAGCTTTTTCCGTTCGTAATAAAAATACCTGCTACTATCTTCAATAGTTAATTCTGTTGGACGAGGTATGCTGCATGCAGGCTCGAATCTGACAATGAGTAAATAATTTCAAGTAATGTTCCATGTGAGCGAGGTTTGAGTATTTTTAATCTTTCTCTTGACGAGTATTTTGAGAAATGTAAACGGTATTTTTAACACTAGTCAAAATGACGGATTCTACTATTTTTAACTTACGATTATTGAGATTGTAATGATGCATCCATGAGGAATTATTCAACTTTATTTCTTTGCGTATATATTGTTAAAAAACCGACTAATATGGATAGACACATTCTTGTTATATTTATAAAGTAATGTAAAACGGTCACTCTTAGTACCCGGTAAGCATAGTGTTCAGTAAAATTGAACCCTGACTAGATTCAACCCTTTTACCACCACTTACACTTGTGTTCTGCTCTGTGTGATCTTCTGTACATATAAGATCTTGAACAATTCATTCAGCTATTTTATACTTGTATGTATGGAAAAAGAATATTTGGTTGACAACTTGTATATGCTCTTTACTGCTACAGAGATAATTATCTAAAGCTATAATGTATATAATCACATGTCATTCTTTCACAGCTTATTTGCCACACGTTTATAGAAAAGTCTCCTTGCAGAAAAGCCTGCCGGCAAATTTACAAACCCCGAGCGAAAATTTGGAGATGCCACGAATTTTCTGCTCCCATTTTGAAAACCGCCCTCGAGCAGAACTTCTCTATTCCGCAACGTATAAAACTGTTACAGTGAAAGTGTAATGGCCCTTTTATGCTGTACAAAAACCGCGTGCACGAACTTGGCGTTTTAAGTAGAAAATGTTCCCGACTTCCTTGAAAAAACAGTCCGCAAAGTTTTACAACAGAAGTTCCTCTCTCTTCCTCTCTCTCTCTCCCTCTCGATTTAATAAATACCAGAGCAGAACTTTCTCTCGCTTTGGGTAAAAAGTTTGGTTAATCTTTGGCAACGAAGAAATTGAGGGAAAGTATGTATCTTAGACGGTTCTGTCTGTGTGCAATCGATACCCATTTAATTCGCCTCGATTGAGGTGCTTTCCAAAGAGCATGATCGAAGCCGACTTTGCGGTGCTCGCGGAACGCTGGGAAAGGGAGCTGAAGAATTACAGAATAAAAAAGAAAGAGAGAAGGTCGAACGAAACAGAGAACGAAAAGCCACAAAGAGGAGTCTGGCGTGGTGAAGAGATCGAGAAGCGACTCTGACAGCTTATAAAGTAAGATTGGTTAATTTTGAGTCAAACGTCACGTCGCGGCTTTATTTACAGCGGCGAATCAAAGGGGACCGAAGGAATATTCGCAGCTCATTTTGCCGATGGAAGCGGCCACGGCGATGCCCGGACGACCTAATTACGAATTACGGTGTCGCGAATTTTCTGTGCCTCGCGTAGCTGAGAAATTGTTTTTTCGAAAGACACGGAAAAACGGAACAACAAAATCGAATTGTTCAACGTGCCTTTTTTAAACGTTTAGAAACGTGCTCCCACAATTTTACGTTTTCACTTGCGAAAGCGACTAAATTGCAGCAATTTTACCAAAGCGTTTTTCTCAGTATTCTGTGGAAATTGTCTCCTATGAATTATCCAAACACTGCGTTAACTAATTTCTTTTACACATTCCGTACGTACACAATAAACATATCTCCATCTCGAGGCGAATTATTTAAATATTTCTGGCAGATTAAACGCAGTACTTCCATTACAACAATATTTGTCTTTTGACATACGCAGTTCAAACATAGAGAAACAAATTTCGATGTTGCACAAAGATCGACAGTCAAATACTTACACACAAAAATTACTGTGTCTTCTCGAGGGATAACCAAACATGTGCACAAAATCCTAAGTTGCTCGATCAACAATAATCCGATAATTCTTCGTGCTAAAAGGAGAAACGTCTTCAAAGGAATGAATCCGGATTAAAAGTTGCAGTTCCAAAGGTAGAAGAACCGCCGGGGGAAAAACTGGCATAAACGCCGATGAATACGTAACAGATGTAAATTCCATTACGCGACGCAGCGACGAAACGAGCGCCGGAGAAATAATCCGTGGAAACGGACAGAGAGTTTTTCGCCGGTGTAAATGATCGACGCTGGAGAAAAAAATGGAACAGAGAGTGAACAGAGAGTGAACAGAGTGAACAGAGAGTGAACAGAGTGAACAGAGTGAACAGAGAGTGAGCAGAGTGTTTCGCTTCCACGGCTGTCGTCCGGCTCCTTAAACGACGTTACTCTTCGCTGCTCTTTTTACTCGCACAGTCTCCGCAGACTTCGCCCGAGGGCGACGCTCGGCGTCGCGGCAGCGTCCTGATGCTCGAGTGCGTTACTTGATAAATATAAGCACGTTTTCGTATTACCCTATTTCTGATCTCGCGACGAGGTTCCGCGACGAGAGACGTCGGAATCGCGGCTATCACATTCGACCGAAGAGATTCGCTGAAAAAATGCCTCTTGAAAATCGGTAACTGCGTGATCGGTCATACGGTATCGATCACCGATGGTTAAAAAGTCGATTGGAAATCGTTGAACCTACGTGTATCCGACTCCCATAACGGGCGAATTCGCACGAGCAACAAAGGCGTTTTTCCCGGTATCACGAGCATGTCCGTGTTACACGCGCGCGAGGAATTCCGTCGGCAAGGCGTATAATCGGTCGCCTATGCAATTATGAGAATTACCATCCCTGGTAATTGCTATCTCCCGATTCTTTCGCCGATCGGATTCGGTGGTTTTGTAGAAAAACGAACGCGAACGTCGAAAGCAGGCGCCGTTATCGCGGCCGCGTGGTTTCTTGATCTTTAAACCCGACCAATTACTGTTGATTCTGTAAAATCGATGAATGGCGACGCGCTCGGCGCGGCAGACGATCGCGCGCGCGCAAATTAATGAGCCGGGATCAATCGCAGCGAATCGAACAGATACACACTGCCAATAATGGGTCAGTCGAGATACCGAGTGCAATTTTTCCCTTGATAGCGCGAGGTCGCGGCGCCCTACGTCTGCCACGAGATGTCCCACTCGAAAATGATCTGCGCTCGAACACCGCACTACACTGAAAATATTAGGTCGTGAATAAGTTTGGTTATATTCGATATTAGTTTTGCGGTTATTCGGAAACTACAAAATTGCATTCAGTCAATCATATAATCTGATGAAAATCGATGAATTCCGACCGTCAGCTTGGCCAAAAGTGACTCTTTCTTCAAGTCAATTTTAGAATGTATTTCCGTATGGAATTTTGGAACGTTTCAAAGCTTAAACTGGTTGTGGTGGATGCCAGTTTGTGGTAGTGCCATCAATGTTTAAAAAGAATCACAAGGGCATAGTGAAAAATCGAGAAGGCCCGACTAGATCGGTCAAAATTGACCTGATTTTGAGGGGATTCTTCAAGGCAAGTATAGAATGTATTCCGGCGTGGATTTTCGAACGTTTGGATACTTAAATTGAAGGTGAAGGAGGCGAAGTTAAAACAGGATCGCTATGATTCCAAAAAAAGACGGAGTCTTGTCGAAAAATTGAAGAGATCCGACAGCCAGCTTGGACTAAATTGACGCCATTTTAAGAACACTTTCTTGAAGACGATTTTAGAATGTATTCCCCTTGCGAATTTTTCAGCATTTCAGTGCTCAAATTAGAGATGGATGTTGCTACTTTAAAATAAGGTCACTAAAGTTTGGCTCGATGCGATACAAAATTCTGAGGACTAAGAAAATAAAATTAGTGAGAGGAAGGTCTAGGACAATTGCAATCTCACATCGTACTGAGAGGGATGAAAAGATATAAGTGCAGTTCTGATGTAAAAATGCTTGGAACCCAGCCATAATCTAGAACCTAAGAACACTTTGGAACCCTCAAAAATGTGCTTAGAAATTATGAAAAAAGTGTGAAGCCCAAGAAAATAAAATGAATGAAAGAAAAGGTCTAGGGACCAGTGAATCTCTCGTGGTACCGAGAGGGATGCAGAGACATAAATGCAGTTTTAATGTAAAAATGCTTGGAACCCAGCCATAATCTAGAACCTAAGAACACTTTGGAACCCTCAAAAATGTGTTTAGAAATTATGAAAAAATTGTGAAGCCCAAGAAAATAAAATGAATGAAAGAAAGGTCTAGGGACCATTTAATCTCTCGTCGTACCGAGAGGGATGAAGAGACATAAATGCAGTTTTAATGTAAAAATGCTTGGAACTCAGCCATAATGTAGAACCTAAGAACACTCTGGAACCCTCAAAAATGTGTTTAGAAATTATGAAAAAATTGTGAAGCCCAAGAAAATAAAATGAATGAAAGAAAAGGTCTAGGGACCAGTGAATCTCTCGTGGTACCGAGAGGGATGCAGAGACAGAAATGCAGTTTTAATGTAAAAATGCTTGGAACCCAGCCATAATCTAGAACCTAAGAACGCTTGGGAGCTTCCAAAAATATGTTCGAAATAATCAAAAAATTGTGAAACCTAAAAACCGAAAATCGGTGAAAGAAAAGGTCGCTAAAATGTCTGCTCAAATCTGTGGTAGGTCTGATGGCAGACAACACTCAGGACTGGACAGGCCGACGTGTCTCGGATTTTCAACGGTAAAGAATTTGCGCAGGCAGTTGCACAGCTGATAAAAGCGAGTCAAGCGATTTCCTCTTCGATTTGGTCGGTGCGTTCGCCATCGACGAGGAAAACGCCGGCTAACGACGCGAGCGTTCAGAGGGACGGTGGATCACGCAGCTGCTCGAACAAATTGATCGAAATGCACAGGGATCGGTTAAACGAATCTGTGAGATTGAGTAACTGCTGTGATAAAGTTGCCGCTGCCCGAGAGAAAGTTCTATAATTGCGTTGCATCGAATCTCCAGCATGCGCTGGCCGGCGATCGGAAGGCGATTATGAGCTTCGTAAGATCAATACATATATACGGCAACACGGGGGCAACGTGATCGTCTCGGGGATAACTTTAATAATAAATAACAGACGGAATAATATTGCCCAACACGCGAACGCCTCCGCGCGCCCGACACCCCGGGATTCCGAGAATAGTTTCCCCGGGAACATTAAACAATTCAACGATTCAAATATTCAAAACTTCCAAGTCCAGAAACGCCCGGCTAAGTTGCGCTCGAACAATCTGTTTAAGTGCATCTACTCGGCTATACTTCCGCCTACCACTCCCCGGAACGGATTTGCCCGAATTTTTTCGCGATATACCCAGCTCGCCGCGATTTTCCACGGAATAACGCTCCTCGCGCGAAACTTTCCTCGATCTTGCGAATCCACCCCGCTCGGCCGCTCGACTGTTAATATTTCACGAATTAAACCGGATCGACGGCCAATCGAGGAGAAAAGTTTATCTGCTGCTCGATCGCGGCGCACAGTGACCCACATAAATGCTCTCCAACTAGAATGAAGTTGATAGGATTTTTCAAAAATTATTCGAGCGGGACATGTGGCACCAATCGCACGCCGTGTGATTTTCCTCACAGCCACAATAATTCGGACTCGGTCTTCCTAGATTCGCGATAAGGTAGAGTGACTACATTACCGTCAAAAAATGGTTTCACGTGCCTCAAGTTTTCGTCCTTATATGAGAATATTTTGTCGCTGGTAAAGGGCTCATTCGAAAGAGGAAGGTTCGATCTAGTACGCGCTGGTCAGGAGCTGCCGAGATTATGCAGATATTTGGTGATATAAGCGTTAGAAGTAGGCCTAAAATTGACGATGTGCGTGCCGTGGAATCCAAGCATTTTCCTGCCATTGGATGAGTTTTCTGGATGAAATCGAGAGCAGCGCGCACTGGGAAATATCTCCAGGTACAAATTGAGCTATATTTTGTCTTGATTCTCTGCGAAATAAAATCAAAAACTTGAATACAGAGCAAAAAATGTGACAAGTTTAGATCAAGACCAAGCCGGATCTTAAGTCTGTGCCTGAAGGCTGTGAATGGAAATTATTAATTAAACAGTCACGTCATCCAGATAGTCATCCCGGGCCCTTAAAAGCTAATTTATATCTATTCCGTAGCTATGTTTCCTCCAATGCTGGACCACTAATTATAAAAGAATAGCGTTTCGCTTCATCCTAAAGGAATCGTATCTAGTAGATTCTGTTTGAAATCTTCATCGCAAGACGTAAAGAAGTTAATTACCTCGGGAAGGGTTTAAATTAACCCTTCGAAGACGATGGTGGAATAGCTTGACGACATCACGCTCATACACCCAATTCCTCAAGTTCTACGCAGATTATTTAATTACTCAAATAACATGAGATCAATATATATTTTTTCTGTGTCACAGTGTCTGTGACTTTGATAATCCAGTTTTCTGAGGACAATATTTTTAACATTTTAAAAAATCCCTTTCCTCAAAGGAAGATTCGTACAAATGACACGCATTTCTGGGGATGTCAATTGGGGTGTTTGAAAAATCCTCGTCCACGGGATCGTACAAATTACATGCATTTTTTGAACCTCCAGTTGCAGAGTGCACGCGCATGGATTAATCTACTTTTATGTCTTCAATCATCGTGAAATCTCCGGCAGTTCCAGCGTTAATTATCAAATTTTATTGTCTGGGAACTTTGCTTGAATCCAGCACGACTATCGCGAAAGTCGATAAAAGTGCATCGGATGAGTTATATCTCTATGCGCGAGGACTTTCGAGGACCATTGTATACGAGCCACTAATATTAAATTACTGCGCTTCATAACACCAAGTTTAATCCTCCGACACTAAAACGGCTTTATTATTTTTAATCAAAAGACGAGGGGTGAAAAACGATCCACAATTTGTTATTATCTTATCGGTGACCCGCCGGAGTCGCTGGGTTTATCAACGCTCGGGCGGGTCAATTGCATAAATGACAGTTAATTTCTAAATCAGCGTTCGATTCGCGCAACTGCGCAGCGTTGTTAAACACGATGCTGGTAATTTATTGGCTGACCTTCGTATAACGATCGCGCAGCTTCGCGATCTCTTTTATGAATCGAGATATTCGCGTAGAAGACGACGCCGACGACGACGACGACGAGGGCTTCAGTTTTATTTGCTAGCGTTATAATTAGCAGCGACATTTTCGCGTCGATAATCACAGGTTGTACAGAATTTTCAATCGGGCTCCTCCGGCGTTACAACATCGTTTCTATTTATTTTGCACAATTACGTTCGTTACTTCGATTCTGTAAAGGCACTTGCATCCTCGGAGGATACAAGCCGCGGTTCCCGAGGAGCTTCAGAATTTTTCCCGGAGCAATAGCTACTTAAAAAAGGGGGAGTAGAACCCGCAGGCATTCAGGGATCCATATTTATAAAGACCGAGCCCAAGATCTTCTCCCTGCATAGCTATAGCAGTCGCTCCTTTCGTATGAAATGATTTCAGTCAATAAAACGAAAATAATTGCTCCGGGTCCCCTATCTCCGGATTTTCTCTTGCTTCCTCCCTGCCACGAAACTGGAATATTTATTGTACAGCTAGGTTTCTTCTCTCTTTGCACGCACGAAATAACTTTACCCAATAAAACGAAAATGTCGCACGTGAAAATTGACTCGTAGCTTTTACAACGTATCATTTTATATTTCGATATTCTACTCGTTATATTCGAATTACATTGATGATACTAGGCGGCGGAAAGTAATAATCTTTAAAATCGCCGGATATTTTCGCTGTATTTTGTTTCACCAAATTTTTCTGGTAAATGCATAAAAACCGCAATCTGTTAATTGCCCACAAGCGATGGAGATTATTTCGGGGAGAGTAGAACGTATTTTGTTCGCAAATAATCAACAAATTCTCAAAGACAAGGCTACGAAATAATATTTGCACACAATAATTGCCCCGCCGAGGTTTCTTGTTTTTTCCCCCAGGATTTCCTCTTGCTTTCCTCTTCCCTCGGAACTCGAATATCGATCATACAGCGCGGTTTTTGCTCCCTTTTCCACCGGGTAGAACAGGAAGAGAGGTACACGGACGCCCGTATTTTATTCGATCTTTTATAGCGGGGGTTCGGCATCGTTCCGAACCCGTACAAAGTGCGCACGATACATTTGAATAACCGTCTCATCGCTCACCTTTGCATGCCTCCTCGGCTTCATCGGAATTGTCTTCGCAGTCGGTTTCTCTGTCGCAGACCCACGAGATCGGTATGAATCTATTATTCGCGCATCGGAATAACTTCGGAGTACGAGGCTTGCCTAAAACCAAATAACAAAAAGCAGAAATGAAATGACACGTGCTCGGGCCAACCCTTTCCCTGCAGGACAATTAGTCGCAGGTTCGAATCAAGCGATCAACGTTGTCGTTTAACCCTCCAACGAACGGAAGACTCATCATTTGAATTAATCTTCCTTTTCTTTTTAACACTAGGTTTACGGGACCCGTGAAAATGACGGGTTCTAATATTTTTAATTTACGATTATTGAGATTCTGAAGATCCATCTACGTGGAATTATTCAACAAACTGATTTCCTTAGGTATAGATTATTTAAAAAATGGCTGAAGACTTGGATAGACACATTCTTCTTATTTCGATAAAGTAATGTAAAATACTCACTTTTAATGCTCCGTAAACCTAGTGTTAATTTTCTCTGAATTATCTCTGATACATTAGGAAGAGTTTCATACAGCAACTACATAATGTAAGAAAAGCTCTTCTTGATTTTTCACCTGTGCATTGGAGGGTTACAACGATTCTAAGTTCCTCAGATTCTTCGATCCCACTTCTTTGAGAGTGAATTTTCCCGTTGGATACAGCATGAATGCTGATAAATTCAACTGACCGCTGAAAAAGTATTTGCCGCCGTCCGAGGGCTAAATCATTTAACTGGATTTTCTGAAATCGACAGTTACCGTTGCAAGGATATTTTCACATTTCGTAATCTTATCAGTGAAATACTTTTCAACGAACCGCAACCAGTTTTAACCCTTTGCACTCGAGTGGTGACTCTGAAGCACCGCTAGAAATTGTTGTGGCATTGTTTCAAAGAAATTACAAAAAATATTACAAAATATTTGTAACATTACAAAATTTGTATTTAATAGATTACTAAACATTTAAATATTATATGTACAAATCGAATCAGTTTCGTATGAATAAAATGAAAATATTGTAAGACGGAAGAAAAATTTAGTTTCAGATTGAAAATAGCGCCAAGTGCAAAGGGTTAAATATTATATGTGGAAATCGGATCAGTTTCGTACGAATAAGATGAAAATATTCCAAGACGGAAGAAAAATTTAGTTTTACAATGAAAATAGCGCCGAGTGCAAAGGGTTAACCTTTCGACTGCGGCGCATTCTCGGTGAGAACCATCAATGCAGACGGCGCTATATTCGCATATCAGTCGCTGCGACTGGTTGTCCACTGATTATTTACCAAAACGGTACCCGGAGATTTGAACTAAACAATACGAAGACAAATCACCGAACACAATTGCCGATATTCAGTTGATACGTTACATAGAACGATACGTTCCATGCTGAAACAATTGGTAAAACGGTGAAGGTGTTACAGTAAGAAAAACGTAGGGGGCGTATATTTTATGTCTTTTGTATATATTGACAGACGTATATATGCGCCTTTCGTAGTCAAAGGGTTAACCATCGGACGACATCAAACGTTGCCTAAACATAGTCATTGTCAGTAATCGAAGGGTTAACGAGATTTCGGTGTACGCTGTGGCAACAGAACAAAATCGTGAAAAATGAGAAAGATTACCGAAACGAAGGGACGGAGAGAAAAAAAAAAGAGGGTAAAAGCGGAAAATTAACCGGAGAGAAAGAAAGACATTTGAACCCCGATTGCGCGGAGAGGCCGCCATTCAACGCCGCTTCGTTATGTACGCATTGTATGGACGCGAAAGTAATAACCGACGTATGAACCTTTTCGCTGCGAACGCTGTGGATGCGGGGTGCGGGAAGACTGCTGGTGAAATCGGACATGGGATGATTACCCGAGCAAAAAGGGACCGAAGGTGGAGAATAGAATTACCTCCCGGGGATTTGCGATCATCCTCGTGGATCGAAGAAATTCATTTCTCAAAAATATGCTGTACGCGGGACCGTTTAATCCGTGAGCCGCGTAAGTCAATTTTCTGCGAGTCGATTTTAGGATTCTTTCCCGTTGGAATTTTCGAATGTCTGAAGGCTTCGATTTAGGGAGGAGGATGACACCTTATGATAGGGGTACACCGGTTTAAAAAGAATCACGAGAATCGTGTCGGAAAATCGAGAAAACCCGACCAGATCGGTCGAAATTGACCCGATTTCCAAGGGACTCTTTGAAGCTAGTTTGGACTGTGTTCCTTTAGGGATTTTTTAACGTTTCAGGGCTTAAATTGAAGGCGGAGAATCCCACTTTGTGATAGGGCTGATAACGTTTCAAAAGAATCACGAGATTGTGTCAAAAAATCAATTAGATCGCGGATAAAATTGACTCAATTTTAAGAGGATTCTCTCCAAGCAAATGTTAGAATGTATTCACGTAGGAATTTTCGATCCTTCAAGGACTCAAATATAGCTGAAATGATACTAAGAATACCGAGAGATATCAGCTTATGATAGACACCCTTGCGTTTGGCTAAACTACGGAATTTTCGAAAATAATTCTCCCCAATTTTGCGAACAATTTTTCTTTAAACCTTTCTCTGACACTTCGCATGGTTCTCGAGATATTCCAAGAAAATATTCCACCTCCTAAAACCATACCATACCGCAAACGCAAAATAAATAAATTACTCGAAGTACTGCACAAAGTTTCGTTGAATCTTTTTTCCGAAAGCAACGTCAAAACTATTTCGGAGATTAATGAATCAACTGCAATTTCGTCTAAGCATTTTTATGTCGTGACAATGTAAAAGTGTACAACTTTCGAATGATGGAATACATAGTGTAATTTTATACATAGAACAAATTCTCAAATAGGATCGTACTTTTCCCGCTGCCGGATGTATGGCAACACCTAACTCAGAAAACCGCGCGCGACAGGACAAACACGATCAGCAATATCGCGTCAAATATATTACCACTATATCCGTGCAACCGCATCTTTCTCATAGTCGAATTGCTGAAACAAAATTCGCTGGTCAACTCTCTCGGCATTGCACACGAAAACTTTCGTTTTGTATCGATTGGTGCTCGTCACATAATATTGGCACAGAACAGGTGAATAATACGAGGAATTTATAAAAAGAAAAATTAACGATAGAACTACCAGACGGGTCAAATCGATTTGTTTCTTAAAATTATAAAAATGTCGTCACGATTTTTCTGCATAAACTTCTTCATTTAACCCGTTGCGCTACTTTTTATTTAGTGATTATTAGACTGTGGGTTTTATGCATTTATGACAAAAATGTGCAGGCGTATTTTAAAACAGTAAAAACGTTAGAAAAATGTTTAAATGCTGTTACATTATTTTCAACCTATTAAACATATTAAGAAAGAAAATAAATTTCTATTTCACTCCAGTCTGTTGCAATTCAGGTAGACAATTTTCCAGTGTCCAGTGATTATGATTATAAATTCTTCATCGTTCAGAATTTCTTAGAAAAAAAAAGATAGTACAACTACACCAAAATAGAATTTTATTTCGGTTTAAAGGAAATTAACAACATACATATTTATTAGTCTGACTCGATATTGTAGGACAATGGGTTAAGTGCATACTGCACGATCCAATTTTGCCATCGTCATAAAAATATACATCAGTCTGGGTAATTCTAGCGTAAATATACATAGTAATCGAGTTTTTGCTTGACTCTCAAACCACAGTGACCGACTAAAGAATGAAACCGCTATCTTATTTATGCTGATCAAACGTCTAGCTTTTAAATTAACTTTGGCTATGCTTTGCTCGCTCTATAGTGTATTTTGCTTCTTCGCTTTTGTACACCGTTCATATTACTTGAATCAGTTCTAACAAACGCCGTTCTACAGTCTGTTATTTCGACGGGTCCGTGTTCCCAGCGTTAAAAAAGAATTTCTCGCGCGTTAATTCACGTTTCGTTATTTAGTAACAATGATTTAAACGCGATTTCATTTTGCCCGCGGGGGGGAACGTTAATCTTTTTCGCGGAAAATCCGCAGACACGGAACCGGCCGTGATAACTCGTATCAATTTCGCATGGTTGCAGTGTCGCCGGAAAAAATATGACCAAGGATGACCAATAATCCGTCGGCCATTTTAATTCGGTCCCTATCGGGTCACCGGCCAAAAATTCGTCGGAACAAAAAAAAACAATTAAATCAACGACCTCCGCGGAACCTTATTACATTCGATTTAATTTCGACCATCGACCCTGTTCAAGTGACATAATTTCCGTGCTATTTATAAGATCCGACGGAATAATTAAGTGGACTTTGTTAACCGATTCCTGACGGGGGATCGGAATAATTTCAGGGTCGGCAAAAATTCCTGAATGGAAGAACTTTTTAAGAATTCTTGTAGTTCCGGAGGAAATTTGATTGAATGAATGATGAGAAAAGCTTGGGAATAGGCAGATTAATGATCGGCGTAAGAGAATGTGGGCCGAAGTCTCTGATTAAAATTCAATCGAGTCTTTCACTTTAATTTAAACCTGCTGGTATTTACATAATCCGGCAAATGTTTAAACCGAAAACGACGGGGATCGACCTTTTTTAATCTGGTAGTTAAATTATTTTTTAAAAATGTAGTCTGACTCTTCTGTGGACGAAATACTTTAACAAGTTTTATTCATTCTACAGCGCATTTTACTTCTTTACTTTTGTACAATTTTTCTGCTACAAAAAAACTTTAGACCTTCCGCAACAAATTACTGAAGAAATTCATCCGTTTGCATGTGCATTATGGTAAAACTTGAACAGAACATTTTTTTATTTCAGAGAAAAATGAACAAATTGCTGGCTTCTAACGTGGTAAGACTTTAGTTACCAAAAGCCTATCAGTAGGTTCTGTAATAATTTGAAACAAGTTTAACAATTTTTTATTTTTTTTTGGCAATCTCAAGAGCCATTGTTAGAGTGAATTACTGAAAACAAATATTGTTGCTTTGCAAGTGAAATTTTTATCGCTATTAAGCAATTTATTAACCCTTTCGATGTTTAGGTACTGGCGTTTATCTCGATGTTTAATTTGTAAAAAAATCGAATGAATTAAAATGTGGATTAAACATTTGAAAATACGAGTGATACGAAAACTAGATTACTCTCCTTATTTTATCGAGCACCAGAAGGGTTAAGGATTAGTAAAATGTGGGCTTCATGCATACATGACAAAAATTATCGTTTAAATTAGTTAAAGTTAGAATTTACTGATACTGTTTTACCGCGTTCGATTCGATCGAATTGTTCAGGAAAGTAATAAACGTTCGCATTTCGACGATTAGTCTTCGATTTTTGGGGGTGGTTTGTGTAATTACAGGCAGGTAAAGTGTTAATAATAGGGGCTTGACAAATTGAATTGCGGCTGCAATGATTTCTACCGCATTAGCCGGGCGGCATATGGTGAAACGACAAGAATTATTGCGCATTTCGAGCACAATATCCCTATATAGTTCGAGGAGAGATGGTCGGCCGTGTAATGCTCTGGTATGCTAACCTCCGCGGCACATAATTGTGTACGGTAATCCCACGCTGAATACACTTTCAAAGATAATCCGCGAGCGCCATAATTCAATAGAAAAATGAATGACCCCATAGATTCAAACCCAGACCCTCCCCGCTGGGTTCAAGAATATGGCTGTTCGCGACGCTATCTACAGTTATCGTAACTCTTCTCTCTCATTCGCAGTTCTAAAAGTTTAACCGGATGCAACCGGGGGGGGGGGGCGCCTCCCATGATTTTCCAGAATAACCGGAATACACAGGAAATAAGGACAACTCGGTCCGAATAAACTTTTATTCTATCTTGAAAATGGATTTTGTTTGTTCGTCGAAAGTAACGAAGCGGCTCTGTCTCGATTCGTTTAAACTTCCGAGGCGTCGGCCTCTCAGCTCATGCGAAAAACCACTTATCCGTCTTCCTTACTCCGGCAATCTTTACCGAGTGACAAACGACCATAGAATAACTAACTATTCCATCGTGCGATTCCCGACATCGCTACCGACATTCTATCGTCTCGAACTTTTGCGAAAGCCCCGCTGTTACTTAACTTCCGAAAGACGTCGAGTTTTCAGAAGACATTCCCTCGGTGAGCATCATCTTCTCGAGACGATTCGCATTAACCCTTTGAGAACAAATGTCGGCATATTGGCGACATCGGGTTCGTGTATTCCTCGGGCTCCAAACTAATTATTTAATCATCTAAACAATAGCAGATTTCTCCACGGTTTCCTTTTTTCCTGGGGTGTTGGTCTGGTCCAAACTAATTATTTAATCATCTAAACAATAGCAGATTTCTCCACGGTTTCCTTTTTTCCTGGGGTGTTGGTCTGGTCCAAACTAATTATTTAATCATCTAAACAATAGAAGATTTCTCCACGGTTTCCTTTTTTCCTGGGATGTTGGTCTGGTCCATTGAGGATAGTATTTCTAACATCTTAAAAAATCCTCGTCCGAAGTGTTATAGTGCTAGTCACTTTATTTCAAACCCCTGTGCCTCATTAGAGGTAAATTATCGAATTAGAAAATGTAGGATTAGTGCACAGTTGACTTTTACCAGCATGGATTTTGATGTACAGTTTCATCCCTTAAGAGAAGTATTTCTAACATTTTAAAAAATCCTCTTGCACAAAGGGTTAATTCCCAGTTCTAGCCTTTTCATTTCAATCCTCAGTGCGTCAGTGGATGCAGATTAACAAATTAGAAAACGTGGGAAACTAAATATTATAACACTAAAGTTACTTAGCTCTAAAAACGACTGGCACGCTTGTAAAATAAATAAAATCGAACTTTACTGAGAATATTTGTTCGATCAATTTGCATGAACCTAACTTCATAAATTCGATAACAGTGAAATACAAAATCAAAACCGGTTATTCGATTGTTTTTGGTAGAATGATAGTTGACATCACTTGAGGACATTGAAAATAGAAAAAACACTGAAGAAGACAACCTTGGGTTAAAAGAATCTCTGCAAAAGCAACGAAACGTTAAAATTCGCACGAGTGTGAAACATAATTGATCTATGGCTATGGAAGCTGAAACTATGGGAAGCTCGGACCACATTATTTTCCATTTCATCCGGATGTTATTAGCTTCGCGTGTACGCAGATTTGTAGCTTTTATATTGCAAATATCGACGAGATTCACAGTGCCTGCTCTGTGATTTTCCTAAAGACACGAAATTTCCGATGATTTTGAAAAATTCGATCACATTCCGCACATCAATCGCACGTTACCAATTTGATCCACGTAGACCCATGAAATCCGCCTTAAACCCCGTGCGCATTACGCTCGGTGTAATCGTTATTTGAACAATGGGTAACATGCGGCGCGATGAATCAAACTTAAATTGTGTTTCTCTGTTGCGTCGGGGGAGACGAACGAGATACATGATAAAGAAATCGTGTAGGATCATTTTTCGGAGATGCAAAGCTAGAAAAATTCTAGAGAATTTATTATTTTTCTAGAAAAATAAATTTTTCTAGATTTCTACGAAAATTTAGAGTCCAGCAGTTGTTTCGCTAAAAGTGCAACGTTTGCGCGTCAGTAGTGCCATCTGCGTAAGAATCTTAATTGCCAGCGTTAATGCGTTTGCGTGCTCGCGAATTGTGTCACAGTACTGTTGAAAAAAGTTCGCATGTTTTTTTTTCCTCGCCTTTTGAAATTATATAAGAGGCGATACTTCAGCATCCGCGAAGCTCGCGAGCATAGCTTTTCAGAGAATGAATACATTAATCAAGCGAATTCTATGATCTAATCAGACCATCAGCAGAGGAGGTATGTATATGTGCACGATATGCGACACCGAATAATTTAAGCTTCCTCGAATCTTGTAACGGAGAACAAAGGCGTCCTTGAACCGAATTATTGAATAATTTACAGTGAATACATTTTTATTTCCTTACTAGTTAACAATGTTCCAATCAGAGAACGGAAGGATTAAATTTCCAATGCAGCTACAACGTGAAATTTTATTAAAACTCGTTCTTGCATTGCAAGCTTCAATGAGAAGAAATAAAGAATAATTGTTGCAGCTTATAAAACGAAAATACCGAACGGTATTCGATAAACAATGGTATGTATTAAGTGCCAGCCACAGTTAGATTGAAATCCCGAATGCGTTGTTTAATTGCAATATTTACCTAGTTAATTTGCCGTGCAACGCTTGTTTGCCTCTCGTTTTGAAATGAACAGAAGGGCTAAGGGCTTTTTTAATAAACGCTTCACAACAACTTGCTTCCGTGGAACTTTTATTATACAGATGCTAAAATACCTGTTCCGTGATAAGACTTTTCAAAGAAGTTCCCAGGGGTAACGTTTCTTTCAATAAAAATTCAACGGGAAATCTTGTTAGATAAAACACACTTACAAAATTAAAAAAAAAGAGAGATAACTAGTATTATTCGATACATAAAAGTAATTTCGCCTTTAGAATACTTCTGTACAAATTGCTGTTGAATTCATACACGTTTAATTCTGTTTCTCTATAGAATCAACGAAAGAAAATGGACCGAAAAGTATAATTCAATTTTTTCAAATGTAATGTATTTTTTTAAAGGTACTTTACATTTCAAAAAATTGAATTGAAAATGAACAATTGAAAATGTATTTTTTTAAAGGTACTTTTTCAATGTTTAGCTGTGTAATGTAATGTGTTGGTCTACTTGATTAAGCTAAAGGGTTGGAATTTCAGGGAAAAACGTGTTTTCTTGATAAGCTGTTGAAAGCTACTTGACTCCGGCCGTTCCATTCGGTTCGAAGACATTATTGACTCCCTTCTCCACATCCTTTTAGCCAGCAACTTGTCAAATGGCAAAGAAGAAAATCGTAGAGTGGCTTTTCGCGTCAGTTTCGACGTTGCACTGACAAAAATAGAGATGCTGGATAAGAGGATCAATATTGCCATACCGATGTGCACGTGTGCACACAAAAATGTCGTTTTCGCAATGCCGCACGGAACAGGTAAAATATACGGCGTTTATCATATTTAAATAGAAGCGCTCTCGAGCCGGTAGCCGTTCGAAAATCAGCGCCCGGAAACATGGAGTGCAATTAACGAGCCGCGATTACAATCGAAACACTTGATTACCAGACGCAATTAACGGTTAAAGTTTCTCGTTCGCCTGATGTATAACCGCGGTTAAAGGAAGTACTCAATCATCGATCGGAGCCGATGATTAATTATTTTATCGCCGGACCGGATTGACGGTCAATTACCCTGTTCTTCGGCACTTGTAAATCAATCGGCGAAATTGAGATTCGATTAATACCCTCCGAACGAGACTCTCCAGGTAATCGTGTAAAGATGCGGTGAAAATAAATGCCGCTATAGTGAACAAGTGACAAACATAATTTGGCAAAGGAAATAATCAAATTCCCGATCCGCGCGCACTGTCCTCGCGCGTTCGAACTAAACTTTGTACAAAGGGAACGTAATAAATGAGAAATTGAAGTGATTTCGTAGCTTTGAGGCACCGCGAAACTAGGAACGAGAATTTAATCCCGCTTTAGGAATTATTATGATTCGACGATCCTGTGTAACAGTGCACACGCTGATATGAATTTGTTCCGCTTGTCCCCGGTACTTCATCGAAAATAATTCGCGCGGCGATAAGGTGCATTCGGTTAACCTCCGCTGCTCGCGCACCGTATCAGCCGATAAATATCGCGAAAATTGTGAATCGGTTACGTTCGAATATAATATCGAACCGTTATCATAATTTATCCAGATTTTTCCATTCGGTCATTGTCGCCACACGGCTGCCGGCGATCGTGTGTCGAAAATATTAATTTATCCGACGAGTAACACACGTTTCGACTTCGAGTTACAATTTACACATCCTTTGGGTCGGGCATTTCAGATTATCATTTAAATTTTAACGACAGCTACAAAAGTTATACGACTGTGACGCACAGAATGTTTGTGCGTACACGTACACCGTGCATATGTGTGTGCACCACGGGTGACGGGGAAATTATTTCGAATTTTCGTTGAGCCGCGAATAAATGAAACGCGAATTGCTTTATACAGTTTTATCCGTTTATAAAATAATTTTGTACCGCTTCAATATTACCCGATTGCCAAGAATATTAAATATACACTCGAATATCGATCTCGACCGAGGCGCTTTACTTCGCACGTGACATTAAAGGTCAATGAAAAAACGTGATTAGACTGTAAAATGAGACGTGCACAATCGGATAAAACGTAATGGTATGGCGCTGTGGTGACGCGCGTGCGAGAAGTTCAAAATTAGAGTATCCATTGTCTTTGAAAACATACGAACAAGTCGTACATGGACATCTCTAAAGGTTCGTGGAAAATAGAACATTGATGAATGAAAAATTGAGGGGAAATCCATGTACAGCGACGATATTGCTGCAAATCTCGAGTTTCAACTGTTTGTTATGCAGACTGGATGACTCGAATGGGAAGACCTAAATACCTTCGTTATTTATGGTATCATTAAACAAATACTCAGAACAAAGTTATACTATTACGAAAGACACATGTGTAGTAGTAAGATGATTTTTTCCAGTCATTTTTTAAACGGATTGATATATTTTTCTTTGTATATTCTTTCAGACCATAACAGGACAAAATCGTCGATCTGTATAATAATGCGGTTTCAACCATAGTACTTCGAGAAATTTGCATCAATATTTCCTGACTTTATCGAACTGTTATTGCTCCATGTATACCCATTGAAACATATATTGAGTATACGATGTAGTAAAGCATAATAGCAGTACATGTACAAGAAGCTTGAGGATAAAAGATCCAATTTCTTCGACAATATTGTATATAAATACATATTGTGTGTTTTTAGAATATACAAAATTGATGAATGAAAATCCGTGTACAGAGGACCGAATCGTAATTCCACTTTGATTTTCTATGGTCATGTACCTAAAACAAGCCTCGTATTACCATAATCTAGATCTCGAATTCTTAACAATCTACTGAAACACGATAGCAGTATATGTAGAAAAAAATATATGAATGAAAAATCCAATATCTTGAAAAATATATCAAGAAATTGGACAGGAATATTTTTAATCCTTTGCACTCGAAGCTATTTTAACTCGAAAACCAAACATTTTTTCTGACTTGGAATATTTCCATTCTATGTACACAAGAGCCGTCGGAACAATACACCCAGTGGAACTGAATTTTTTCTTTTTCAGTAGGACTTTGAAATTTTGAATTTTTTTTTTCATTTTATAATATACAAACAAATTTAATACTGTAAACGATATTTTTAATGGCGCCTCAGAGTCGCCGCTCGAGCGCTAAGGGTTAATATTTGTGGAAAATATAAAATTGATGAATGAAAATCCGCGTGAAGTGGACAGAATCGTAATTCCATTTGATTTTCTATGGTCATGTGCCTAAAACAAGCCTCGTATTACCATAATCTAGATCTTGAATTCTTAACAATCTACAGGAACACCGTAGCAGTATATGTAGAAAAGAATATACAAATGAAAACCCCAATATCTTGAAAAATATATCAAGAAATTGTACAGGAATATTTACAATATTTGTGGAAAATATAAAATTCAATGAAAATCCGCGTGAAGTGGACCGAATCGTAATTCCATTTGATTTTCTATGGTCATGTGCCTAAAACAAGCCTCGTATTACCATAATCTAGATCTTGAATTCTTAACAATCTACAGGAACACGATAGCAGTATATGTAGAAAAGAATATACAAATGAAAACCCCAATATCTTGAAAAATATATCAAGAAATTGTACAGGAATATTTACAATATTTGTGGAAAATATAAAATTGAATGGAAATCCGCGTGAAGTGGATCGAAGCGTATTTGTACGATGTTTGCGGTAACTGGAACAAGTGTAGTATAGCCATGAACTAGACTGTCGATTTGCATATGTCAATAATATGCTGGTTCGGTATCGTTGATAATTTCCTGTGAATAAATTTGTACAGAAAATCGCGCAACGTCTCCCCCACCAGGTTGTCAAGACCACCCTAAACCAGCAGATGAGGAGGGCCAGTGTAGCAAGATGTTCACGTGCTTCCATCTACCGCGTTGTTCCCCCATTTACAGAGGACCAACGCACCACCACACCACTGGCAGCATCCCCCTCACAGAGATCGCGTTGATATTGAGCCCGTAGGTCGGATATTCTTTTCCTATCTGTCCTAATTTCCCGCGTCGACGGATTCGTAAGGGACGTGCCTCGTCGGAAATGCACGCGAAAGGTCGGTTATGTAAGCGAGAGAAACCGGCGCATCCCATACACGTATTCCAACAACATGACACGATAACAACGTTACTCTACGGTGGTGTCGTGCGTCTACATTCTCGAATGGCAACACACCGTCTTTCCCTCCCCAATGTTCCCCCCTTTCTCGCTTTCTATCTCCGTTCGGTACGCTACGTACGGATAAAATGGGAGGGGGGGAAAAAAGGAAAAAATGCTGCTTACTGTCGATGGAGAAAGCCTCAGCCGCCGCTAGGAAGCCGAGTATAGTCAGCAAATACAGCGGCGATAGTACCAGCAGCCGACAGCTTCGCCCCATAACAACCCTCTTTCGGTCGCACTATACCCGTCGTCTCCTTTGTATCTTCCTCCACCACCACCACTCTCTCTCTCTCTCTTCTTCACCACTTGTCACTGACACCCGAGAGCGAGAGATTTCGGACAAACACTCGCCTAGTTTTTCTCCGGTCCGCGAGAAAAACTGTCTCAATGTTTCCGGTGACTTTGACAGCCGGCGAGCCGGGAGGGATCGATCATCGACAACAACAACATCAACAATCCTCACTCACGGTGCGGCGAGACTGGCTGCCAGCAGAGTCTTGCGAGAGAGACCACGCGGTCGAACGGCATACGGGGGCTCTCCGCATTAGGCGAGTCGCACGGGCTCCTCTCGATTGTTGTTGCGCGCAGAGGTGCGAACCAGCCCAACAATATTCAGAAGTGGCTGCGTGCTCGAATAACAGAGAATAAAAAGTGTACTCCACGAAGTGGTTGAGACTGGCAGGCCCGCCCCGTGTGCGAGCACCTCCGGTGTGTGTCTCTCGCCTCGCTCTCTGCTGTTTCTCTCTCTCGCTCCCTCTCCTCTGCCGTCCGTCTTTTTCGTCCGACGTGCCGGAGTCCGTCGTCCTTTCTTACTCCTGCGCGCAGGCCATTCTATTTCTCTTCGCTGCACGGGAACCGTTCCCTCTTTCTCTCTTTTTCTTTCCCTCACCCGGGCGAGACGGTGGCGACCACTGATTCTGACGCACCGATATCGCGCCACCTGCGCACGCAGGTATTCCCTCTCGCTCCCGCCAACCAAGGTGAATCTCTCTCTTCCTCTCGCGATCCCATTCGTGCTAAAGTTACGCTACGCGCGTACTCCTAGCCTGCTTCTTTAACTGTATGCCCAGCTTAGCCTAACCCATATTCTATTTCTTTCATACGCGGCAGACGGGCCCCGTCAACGTTTCACCCGAGATTAACTACCCGGGTGACTCGTTGGACATGGTGACCAGTCTCGGTACTCGCCGAGGTTAGGCCACTGCGATGCATGCTGCTATGTCTGAGATACTCGAGTACCCATTGAACATTCCAGCTTATATGATAATCGCAATTTAGTTGACGAATACTATGTATGCTAGAATTGCGTAAAAGAATCTGTCCCATTATGCTGAGATAATTATTTGGGTACACAGGTACCTCGTTGAACATACTAATTTGTAAGATCAACGAAAGCTGTTTGTTTCCGAATCTGTTGGAACTCCGTTTTAATTCGAGAATTATCCAGGTAGCCGGCTTGTTACTTTTGTTTACCCAAATGCAAGCTTGCCAGTTATAAAATCTCTAATCTAAAATACACAGCTTTCAAATATCGGACTTTTCCATTTGTAGCCCGAATGTTTCTAAATATCTTTTAAATTGTGTCCGAGATAAAGCTTCTGTAAATCATAGACTGCAATAAGTAAAGAAAGTATGAGTAGGTACTTCAGGTACAAAAATAAAGTATTACTGGATCTATTCCTGGATCTATTTCGACCCAGAGTATCAAAATCGACGTTCAATTGCTCGGTTTCTAGCGATTAAATTAAACGAACAGCAGCTATATTAGGATCAACAGAATGTGTCTACAAGAATTACTAAATATATGTTTGCGAATCATCATCAATTGTGAACATGGTCCGCCGTCCGAGTGTCAACTATTTGAATAAAGGAAATTCAAGAAACGCTTACGAACGCCTCAAAAACAAGGAATTTCCAGCCAGCATTCTTCCCCATTAACAGACTCTGTTTGATGTAAAGAAATATGAACTTTATTACAAGATTGGCTTTATGACTAATTGACATCGAGGTTTCTTTGTAAAGTACTATTCTTGTTCCAAAGATGCAGTGCTCCACATCAAAATGTTTGATCCATTACTAGCCAAGAAGCAATTAACTTTCGGATGAACACTCAAGGACACCAAAGGATGCTTCGTAGGTTTAAAGCCTGAAAGCTTCGCGACTACTTTCTGAGAAACCAAGTCCCATATCCATAATTTCCCATCGGCTGAACCAGAAAGGATGCGAGTGTCTTGAACGTCGACGCTCGATTCTAGACATAAATTGTCTGCCACGTGTCCTGTAAACTCTCCAAGCAGTTCTCCCGAGTCTTTGTCCATTAATCTGATCGCGGCATCCGCGCAACTGACTACAATGCACTGGCCATCTCTTGTGAAGCTTGCACATGTTACTGCATCTACAATGTATTTGTTATATATTTAATTGCAGTTCATATTTCTGTCTTTTTCATAAGAATACTATATTATTTAGTACCTCCCATGTAATCGGCATACATTTCACCAACACGAATATCGTATCTACGTATCTTGCCATCGAACGAAGCTGATAGAATTTCATGATCAGATACTCTGATGCTGGAAATAGAGTCCTTAGCTTCACCTAGACATTGCACAGGATCTACGGCTTTGGAACGCACGTCCCAACACATGACTGAGTTGTCTCTTGATCCAGAAATAGCCATAGTTGACTCTTCATTGAATCTAACATGTGGAAGAGGCTTTATTTTACTATACTTGAGGTAAATAAATATATGTGTAAAATGTATACAAACTTTACTGTGTTAACAGGACCTGCATGACCTCTCAGACGACGAACCAGAGCTCCAGTTGCTACATCCCAGAGGATAACAGATTTATCTAATCCACAAGAAACAATTTGACTACTATCGCAAGATGCACAAGCATCCATTACTTCGTCTCCATGTCCTCCGTACGTTTTTAAAACAACCCCTCTGTGCGGATTCCATAATTTCAACTTTCTGTCCGATCCGCATGTTAAACAATAAGTGCCATCAACTAAAAAATACGCATTCCTTTTAAATTCGTATTATCCATTAAATAAACATGAAAAATTGACTTATAACTACACGTACCGCTAAATCGAACAGCTCGAACAGCACCTTGTTTACAATCGATCTCTCTGTTGAATTTGTATTGAATATCCATCTCGAGTGCAATTGAAAATGTCATTCAACAATAAAATTCTTTATGGATAGTGGGAACTCCAACCTTTCCGACAATGCAATTTTCCTAAAATATTGTGGCGTCATTTTTGTAAATATTCAAATTCAAAACATGAATATATATAAGGGTTTTTAACTTAACCAAAGTAGTGTACTAACATTGTACAGGATGGCCAATATCGATACAATGACAACGTTCATGCTTGCATGCACTGTTTATAGTTAAAATACGATAATATTGTAATTGAACGAGATGTACAGCAGGGACTCAATGAATTCGATTATAAATTGCAGCATAGCCTGTGCTTATAACTGTTGTAATATCATATTTAATCAAAGACTCAATGATATCCAATCAGTAATGCCATCATCTAAAGTGGCGCCAATAGGCTGAAACTATTTTTCTATGAACTGCGTATTGTCATTGACTACGTATACTTGCATTTACGAATTATAACAGCGAATGTATATATAATCGTCTCGCGATATCTAACAAACTGTAATTATGAATGAACGTAAAGGAGTATCGTGCATATTACATCAACGTTTGTTAGTTTTCATCGATCTGTTGTGAAGTTATAGTGTATTCCGTGGCGTCAGTATTTGTTTTTCCGATGTAGTACGTGTTTCGATTGTAATTATTTCATGAATAATGACACAGTCTTCTATTAAATCCCAGTAAATAATCGTTTGATTCTGTTGACAGAGTCGCCGAGTGTTGAATGTTATTAATAAATGCTACTGTGAACCGTTCGAGACTTCATTGTTCGATAAACAATTCGGCGAGCAATGCGATTGATTGACTAATGAAATTTCCGATCTAATAGCCAAGAAAAATTATGCAGATAAAATGGTTGCAAATACAGCAGCTGATATGAATGAGTCCATTTACCATGAAAGACAAGTAATTCACCGATATTTTTATTTGGAAATTTATAATGTATACAATTGTAATTACCTTTCCTTTCTGTGTAGGTAAAAGAACTTTGTGCTTTGCACGCGTTAAACAACCTGTTCCAAGAAAGAGGATTCAGCAAACAGGAATTGGACAAGATTTGTTATAATCTAAGTCCAGATGTGTGGATCAATCCTCATAAATCGTTGTTAGGACTTGGTAATTATGATATTAATGTTATCATGGCAGCGTTGCAACAAAAAGGACGTGAAGCTGTTTGGTTTGACAAACGCAGGCATGTAAAAAAATATAAACAGTACAGTATTATGAATCTTTATGCATTGATGGCTCTGGTTTCCATGAAATAATTTACAAGGAATTTGCACAAAGATTCACGGACTAACTGATACATTGAATTTTAAAGAAATTTTAATTTGCGTGTTCACTGAATTTTATAGAGATCCTACATGTCTATGTTTAGACAACATAGAGGGCTTTATATTGAATGTACCAACAGAATATAAATTAGGTTTTGTGTTGCTCCCTTTAAAAAGACGTCATTGGATTGCTGTGAAGAAAATTCATGGTGCCTTTTATAATCTTGACTCGAAACTGGACTCTCCCCAACTTATAGGAAAGGTCAGCAAAAGATGATTCACTAATTTCTTAACGAAGAATGGCATGGTGGAAATAATATACTATTTCGCTGCTGGTCTTTATGCATTCATGGCATATGCAAATTTCTACAGACTTTTTACTCTAATAAAGTGAAATACAAAAAAGGGAATTTTACATTTTTTACAAGGGACCTAACATTTTTTCTCGCATACCTCTAGAATTTGCATAAAGATTTGCAGTCTACATATTATTGTACTAATTCAAAGTTATTGTGGTGCTAGGACCATGATTTGCTCGTGTATCTAAAGGACCAGATAGACAGTAAGGAGAAAGAGTTGTTTGTTGTTGTATCAACAGAAATAGGCAGTAAACAAGGATGGTTGATGAACACATATGTAAACAATGAAGGGATTAGTGCAGATCACAATTCAATAACATACATTGAAGATGTTTACACTGACGTAGACTTAATAAAAGAGGAGTCTAAAGAAATGAATGAGAACGAAGAGTCTCTAGATAATAAAAATTCTAGGTAATTGAGGTTCTTCAACACGTTCCCTGTTTTCTATGTCGTATGCGATGCACGATCATTTTTATGTATAATGTTCTTACTTTTCATACGATGCATAGTATGAGTTAAATTTTGTGCTTTGTAAAAAAAAAACTGGGACAGTACACGTGTTCTTTACGTTTTACATTTTATGCTTCAGGCCAAATAAATTTAGAATGGGAACGACAGTAAATCAGGTAATTCTGATTCCAGGGAATTAAAAAAAGAAGCAAAAAAATTGAAAATAACTTGAGCATTGCATTTAAGATTTTGTGCATCAAAGAGTAAAGCATAATAATTTCTTTTCTGTTTCTGTTAATATATTGTGCTAATAAGTTGACATTTGTTAAAAATATATTTATGTTTCATGTTATAATTATCGTTATATTTTTCAATTAAATTTTAAAGAGACAAAGAAAAGAGAAGATTTTAACGTTCGAATATATATATAAGACATAAAATTATATGTCGCTAATTGTTGATTTCAATATGAAGTTATGACAAGACTTTTACATGTTATTTTTATTATAACTATAAAGATAAGTTAATACTTGTAATATATAATCGTCTAAGCAAAATTTAAATACATATTTATTTAAACATAAGAATGTTTAAAGAATTGTCTATAGTAACTGTGTAGTAAGCTCTTGTTTAAAATGAATGTCGTAATATTATATGCAACTACTTTAAAAAATTTATATTTATAATGTTTCCGTTTTCGTGTCTACATTATTTGTAATACTGCTTTATCAGTATTATTAGTTACAAATGCAGTATTTTAAGTCGTCAATTCACCTGCACAATTTTACGAAAATAAAGTTCAAACGTTATTTTATTTATATAAATTGCAGGATGTTAATTCATACTATGTTGCACTGATACTGCATTACTTGGTAATCAAGAACTGTATTACTTTCCCCCGAAACAATAATTGTTTTCTTTAATATTTATTACTACTCACGTGAGATTATTGCATAAAAAGAATACGAGATACTATAAAAGACAATCTTTTGCACTTCAAACAAATATACTACTGTGTAAATGTGATAAACAAATAATTGGTATGTAAACGATGTACCATTTTATATTTCCTGTACATTCTAGCATTATAGTAGAAAAAACTTATTTATAAGACGATTGTTTTATAAAAGAAAAAACGTATTATTTATGTTCGTCGACCTACAGTCGACCGCGTAAGTGTTCGTCCACCTATCGCACTTGGCGTATGTAGATATATGTAAATAAACGAAAATACATACATAATCTTTAAAATGAGAATACAGGAATAAGTCTTTATTAATATATAATAAGATAACCCTCTCAGAAATATTTGTTATACAACAGAAAAATATAAATTAAGACTTTGTAACTTGAAAAGAAAATCGGAAGGAAACGCGTTCAATCATTCATAGATTATTTAAATTTTATGACTTTATTCCATGAAAACAAAAATTATCTAATTTAATTGGGAAAGGTGCTAAGTAGATCAAATTTTTATGATAATGATGTTCGGATAATCGAGGTGTTTGAATAAACTATATTTATGAAACACTATGCATGCGCGCTAGAAGTTGACTCTCGAATAACACCAGAGTTTCGCTTCTGGTTAAATAGCTCCATGTTCATTGTGGTTACGAATTTTTGTTATGTGCACACAGTTCTTAAATTTTATTAGTAAAACATCTGACTCCATATAAACGTTGTTACTGCATTAAAAAATTAACAAAAATGTCGACAAAACATCTTGCTCAAGTAATTATTTTATATTTTATCAAACGTAAAGTTATTTAAGCCGTTAACCTAAAATAACAAAGAACATGTATCATTCAATGATTTAGTTAATGAATAATTTCGTGTATAACACGATGATTTAATGTATAGAAAGAGCGTGGTACTACGATCTTGTATCGTTTTCACGTGTGTTCGAAATAATTAAAAACCATTTATAAAAATGATAAATTTTAGAAATTGTATTACATGCCAAGAATAACTCGATGGTCGAAGGGAGTCGGTGCGGCATTACCGGAAGAGTATAAGAAATTTTGGAGAGAATGGAAACTGCAAGAACCCACGGCTGTCCATTACATAAAACAAGAAGGCAAATACTACAAAGATGAAAAAACAGGAGTTGTGTACGTGGTTTGTAGTTAACATGTTTTGTTTCTTCAATGATTTATAGTCTAAGTTAATTCATATAAATCTGTAGACAAGAAGTTCAAAATATACCAATTCCATTGCTGTGTCCCAAAGAATTACATAGCGGTATTTGGGGTGGCGAAGCGATAATACAAGGCTTTCTAAGGAAAGGCAGACGAACCCGGAGAGTTCCAAAATTTTGGTTTCCTGCTCTGAAGAAGTCTGTAGTGTACAGCGAAGTTCTAGATACACATATGAGACTCGTTGTCACTAATAGGACTATTCAATTAATTCATGAACATTATGGTTTCGATCATTACTTATTGAAGGTAATTATACTAGTTGTAAAACACTTATATATAATATTTCTTAATATGGAAACATTTTTATTATTTGCAGACTCCAGCCTGTGATTTAAAATCTGAGCTTGCACTGAAAATAAAACGGCAAATACTACTAGCATTAATTGACAAAACATTATATCCAAATGATTCGGAAAAGAAGGAAGAAATTTTTAATAAATACAAGGAATATTTAACTGCGGTGAGACACTGATCCCTTCCCATACAGGAATGAATTAAAATTATTAAATCAGTCAGATTTAAATTGAGTAAACGCCTGAGTACTGGAGTACTCAAGTTCAATATGTAGTGCTAGATCTAAAATTAGGTCTACTAGAAAATAATCACAATTATATTTGTTTATTCATTTTTAGTATACACGAGAAGAAATCGAGTGGTACGGACTAACATTTAAAGATGCGGTTCAGAAATTTCTTAAGCAGCAAGAGAAGCTGAAAATAACGCAACCCTTGAAAGTACAATACAGGGCTGAACTAATCGAGAAACTTAAAGAGGGTAAAGCCAATGAAACAGATGCAGATGATTCATCAGTGGAGTATGTAAATATTCTATCAATGTTTCGTTGAAAACTTCAGTTATTTTAATTCACATTATTATTGCAGACTTTCCTCTTGGATGTCGAAATTGAATCCATTCGCCAAGAATGCCAAAACCAAGTGAAAGATTTTGATATTGTGGTGGAGTGTCGTAAATTAGGGAAAATAAACTTCATAACGAGTAATTGTTCTTTTCCTTTATATTTAACACGTTACAAAGACTTCTGTATAGAAAATTAAAGTCTTCAAAATCTTTGTTGAATTCCATTTGATCGTTAATATCGGAACTTTCGAATTTGCGTCAACTTATACTTCACACGAAAGCTAAACAATGATTAACTATTAAATCATTTGTGAAAAGACGTTTTGATGCAATTGACTAAAACTTTTTTATCTATAAGAAATAAATAACTATGATATTGAACACTCAAATTCGCCATCCTTCGGTAAACAATTCAACGAGGAGGCTATGGCCCTCGTGATGTACGTCATTGTTCCGAAACTGCCACTTGGAGCACTATCGTAAAAGTGTTGGCAAACGTACGCTGCTCCGCCGCAAAGCAGATTTCCCAATGCATTTGTTTCCCGTTGGTCTTTTGGTTTGGCACAACACAAAGTAGCATCTCCATCGATCTTCATCTAATTGCATCAAATATATTTAATTCCGTATATGCGACGTTAGACAGTGATAAACGTACCTGGTCATCTAAGAAGATAGCGTTAGCCTTGTGAACTAATTGCTCAACGGTAATCAATCCGCCCAGCGACGATACCACGTTATACTCAGTTACCAAAGTTAATACCATTAAAGCTTCAACCACTAATTGACGATACTCTGGTTGGGGTATAGTGTTTAAAACAGTTTCCACAGCCAAAGCAAACTTTAGTTCCCCAGGTGTCATTTCCTGGGTAAGATTTTGAGGTAGGACTCTGCCTTCGATTGCTAAACCTTGGCACTGTCGAGAGTGAAAGTTTTAATTTAATTTTAAGACCACAGAATCGTTTATGCAAAGTTTAGCGATACTTACTCGTTCGAGAACTTGCCATACACGAGGATAAAAATCTCGTGGCACTCTGTTCAATGCTCCGTCAAGTCTTCGTCGTCGTAACCATTGACCCTGTCTGTCAGGCTCAGTTTCACTGCCATCGGTCTGATCAGCACTCAAGAAACCTCCAATTTGTGATTTCTGGATCGATTCAACAACGAAATCATGAACTATAGAATACCGGAATTATTTTTCCAATTTTTACAATTATTACCTTGCTGACTCTGCTAGACTTGCAACTGATAACAGAGAAGTTACCTCGGCCGACTAAACGCACAAATCAATTTTTCTTGGATTAATTATTCCTCGGAGAATCTGGCAATATGAAAGAAAAAACGTACCGCTACTTATCGCAAATTCTTTGCCGCTCATAATGTGATGCAAAAGATTCTTCATTTCGAACGGTGATAAGTTCAACAGATGTTCCGATGCTTCTTCTCCGGTGCATATCAGAGTCCTGGATAATTCGGTGGCCATCACTTGGATAATTAAACCTACCCGAAGCCTGAGCATTTCATGAAATAGTTGCGGTTCCGTTCTAATAAACATTGCTAGGTAAACAAGTAATTCCTGCGTTAACATGGCAGTGGATTCGTCGTCTCCATATGCCTGATGGATTAATACTCGTAACTCGTTTTCAGGCAATGGCGCTACAATGGTATGCTCATTGGTGGGTGGCATTCCGACTGTAACCTGTTTTTGTCGGACCAACAAATCCGTTACCGCTTTAGCTAAATCTTCAACCCTTTTTCCTAACATTCCAGCGGTGTGACGTACTATTCCCCACATCTTTTGTTGACAAGCTTTCTCGTAAAGATCTTTCAGTAGATCTTTGATTAAAACAGGATGACCTTCCTCCAACATACCGGTGTTGAAGTATAGACCTTGCGAATCCACCTAAACATTCGAATTAATAATTGTTTTACGTGAAACAAGTCGGGTTTCAGAGATTTAGCAATAGCAACTTACGAGATACTGTAGAATGTCTCCTTGTTCCTCCAAGCTTTCAGTTTCTCTGAGCATAGACAACAACTCTTCAACTTCTGTGTCCGCATACTGAGTCTCACCTAAGGCTCTGTGTCTGTGTAGCCTTGTGCTATTCGCCCAAGACAGAATCTCATCGGTGGGCGACGGTGTACGGTCAACGGGAGCTGATTGTGTGGAAGTAGGGGATAATGTTGTATCTGTCACTTCAATAAACGGATTCGTATTTAAAATAGCTGAGGGCCTTCGTTCCTCTCCTGCCATTCCAAGAATTTCAGCTACAAATCATAGTTCGATTTTTGCAAATTACATTTAACGATCGAATGAACCGGACTCTCAAGTTTGTTAATCTTTGTCTCTGGTAAGTTCACTTTTTGGGTAATTAGTTACGATTAGTTAGTTATACACTTACATTCTTGGAGGATGGTAGGAATCATAGCTGTAGGGATATATTGCGCAAACACTTAGCATCCACTTTTATAGAACATGCAATCGGAGTTCTAAGAATTTAAATAGTTCATGAAATTAATTCTACTGTTGTATTAAGCGTGACTCACGTTCCACGGCAATCGATCTTGTTTTCTTTATGGCACCTTTCACCGACATTTTACGCTTTAAGTTCTTTGCGCTTTTAATTATCGGCCTGTTAAGGAGACCGGTGCGATGTGGGAATGCGCGCATCAAATGTTCCTCCAAATATTGCTGGACCTAATCAAATGTAATGGGAAAGTACAATATTTTTAGACATCGCTAACTCTTCTACTATACTTGTCTCACATATGTGCCGGTGATTATGAAACTGGTGTAATCACCGGCATGTATCTCTTTCAACAATTTGTTTTACCTGTGGATTCAACTTGTCCGGTTTCCCATCTTCGGAACTTCCTAAGAAACTTAAATTCGTGATGCAGGAAGTACTCAAGAAATCATTCATTTGTCCCAACGAAACTCGCGTGCCATTAATGTAGCCGCTCTTTAGCTTTTTCATAGTAGTTATCATCGCCAACGGTATCTTTCCCTGATCTGAAAATCATAAAGCATGTAAAAATACAATTGTGAATCGAGTTTGTTTGTCAGAAGAACAAAGAAAGCAATATATTCTATGTTATTTCTTGATTGTTCTACTTATGGGATAATCTTATCCGATTTATTAGCACGTTCTGATCAAGTACGTATTATCGGGAATGATGATCTAATGGTGCCTATGGCGTACCTAGATGATTATGAGTAGCGACAAGTGTTATAGTTGGCCTGCCGAGCATTTGCTTCCAGTTGATGGTGAGGAATGCCATATTCGTGGTAAAATTGTTGGCAAGGAGGGCTGCATCGTTTGTCGTGTAGTACTCCTCCGCGTCAAAGTTCTAAACATGCAACAAACGCGCACACCATAGCATACATAAGCTGTTTCCACAGACTTGTTAGATGGTATATTCTCAGAGAGCAAAACAGAGTCTCTCTCCTCAAGAAATTGTTTTTTCTTTCTTTCTTCTCTTCATTTCATTTCGCACTTGTGTCTCCGTTGACTTTAACACATTAACTGATGTCGCTCATGACAAATGGGATGATATTGACAACACTTGGGTATATAATCACGGGATGAGATTCGATAGCTAGTGAAATACTAAGATCAGCCGATATTCAGATTCACATCGAGACGTTCCATATACACTAAGCAAAATTTAAAAC
Organism: Halictus rubicundus; assembly: GCF_050948215.1. Lineage (NCBI taxonomy): Eukaryota > Metazoa > Arthropoda > Insecta > Hymenoptera > Halictidae > Halictus > Halictus rubicundus. The sequence goes on along the minus strand of NC_135154.1, from coordinate 18,406,274 downwards.
GAAAAAAAAAAAAACAGATGCACGCATGCAGGCAGACATGTTAGATGTTCTTTAGATAGTGTGTATTTACATAATAAATTTCAATAAGAGAACAGACGGAGTTCCAGAAAAATCATCTCTATTTAAAAACCATAGATTTTATCTCTGTTACTCGGTAAGCTTAATATTCCGAACATTCAGCGTGATCGCTTCTCCCATGCGTCCAAGAAGAAGTAACACAGATGAAAATTATGGTTCTGAAACATTGAATTACTGTACCTAGATGAATGTTCTTGAGGGGCATGACCACAAGAGGACGGCCTAACATGTTCTGCCAGCTAGACTTCAAGAAATTAATTTCGCCTTTGAATATGTCAATCATGAGCTCATAGTCCGATGCGATGTAGAAGCGGGTCATGTCTGTCAACTAATGTTCGATGCAAGAACAAGAGGCAACATAAGAAAAGAAATAAAAGTATAGAAGAGCTGAAGGTTCGATGAGTATGTGGCGATACTTACCTGCGGCGTGAACGCAAATATTTTATCGTTCAGCGAATATAATTTACTGGTGCTCAAAATTCCGACGTCTCTTGACTTACGCCCGGACAAACCTAATTTCTTATTTCGGCCTACGAACAAGCAATTTTCATTTGCATAATAAAAGAAAATAGAACATTATGCATCATAAAAATATTACAATTTCAGCATACCTAAATAAGTATACAAATGACTGAGTACTTTTGCAGGCTGCACTTCTATAGGAGCCACTTCCGCAATCGTTTGCACGTGGATGTCATGTTGAGCGATTTTTTCCCTAATTTCTGCATCCTCCGCCAATATTACAACTTGCACCACAACATCCGGTTTCTTTTCACTACATAAACGTCTGTTTAATGGGTCTAACTCTCCTATGGCTAGGAAACCCTATTATCGAAGAAGACAAATTTAGTTTCTATTAATATAGGCTTCCTATGTCCGCATACTTACTTCTTGCAGTAATTTCCCTAATATGTAAAGAGATTGGGCCCACATAAATGGACATCTACCTAACGCGATTCGTTTTTGACTACCCGGTTCAGCATATTCTGCCGACACATTCCCAGCTTCCACAGAGTATAATTCAGGTACTAATTTTATTCCATCATCACCCTTGATCATTATATCTTCTAACAGCTTTGTGTAATCTTCTACTGCCTCTTTATTTCCTTGGAAGCAGTAATCGACGATTAAATAACAAAAGAATAGAGGCCATTCGCATTCTATGTTTTCAAACATACGCAGCTCCCATGGTTCATAATAAAGCCTGTCACAAAGACAATAAATTAAAAAATGTCCGAAAAAATTGTCGTATTAAATATTTAAAATATTTCTTAATTTGTTTTATCCACCTGTTGGGATCCTCCTTTGCAGTTTTGTATCCATCTCTTAAAAACCTTTTGCAGCCATAATGACCTTGCAGTTTCCTAGTTATAGCGTCTCTTGTTAATTGAATTAGATTAGGTTCATCCACAGCAAATGCTGGGAAGCTTATAACAGGTAACAATCCACTGTCCAATTCTTTGGAGTTCGATTCACGTGGTAACATGGACTGTAAAACTGCCTGACATTTTTGTGCCTCATCAGCTAATACATGAATTACAGAGGTTGCTCCACCTCTTGCACCGAACAAATCTAGTTCATTCATTGCTTCCATTGCTGCCTTAGCCATTCCAATACTGCTAGCGTTTAGTTCAGGTAAACCATGATTTGTTTTATCTCCTCTCTCCCAGATTCCATAGTCAGGAGTGCAATAGGCCGACTCAATATAAAATACTAGATTCTGGATAAATGCTACCTGAAGATGGATTGCAGAAATTTATTATAATTGTTAGAGGTATGCGAGAACCCGAAAATGGCGGGTCGGGGAGAGTAGAGAATTTGATTTGGGATCACAACGGGTTCTCAAAAATTTTGGGATTTCCCAGTATATTTGGGTTTCTGAATATACATCGGAAATCCGGAAATTTTTGAGAACCCAACTCTTCTCAACCCGTCCCTACTATTGGGTACTCAACATTTTCTTGTTCTCGCACGTCTCTAGTAATCATGTTACAAGTCAATGCATCTTAAGTCAAATCAACCCGAATAGTGCGAAAAGGATTGAATTGCTATTTACCTCATCTAAATTGAAAACAATTTGTAAACCGGAAGCTGTCATTTGTGCTAAAACAAGTAAATAAAGAGAAATGGCATCGATTTGAAGATGTCCCCATTCCGTATCACCTACAACACTTTGCCCATTGACAGAACTATACTTGGCATGCAAAGCATCGTGTGGGTTTTGAGTGGACTTAAACTTTTCAACTTTCTCCTTCTGCTGCATCATTGCCATTAACAAGCCTCTCATTAACTTCACACAGCTCTGTTCCAGCTCGTATGTTTTAGCTCTATCTTCATCTGCGTCAGCTATTTTTTTATATGCCATTGAAAGGCCCCATACAGCGAGAATGCAATATATATTGTCACGCACCCAGGCATGATCGTTTTCAGGACTTGCAGGAAAAAGACCTGTGACTGCATTCTGATGATCCATAATAATTTTATGGACAATTCGTTGGTAATAGTCCAAACGGACTCCGGAATTGCTACGGCTCCTCATTTTGAATGAGTTAAAGTCACTTCTGAAAATGTTTTTATCGTTCTGTTATTAAAAAAAGCACGATTATCGTGATTTCATAATGTATTTACACGACATATTTATGTACGTTTATACTATATCAGTAGGTTAAGCAGAAACTGTTTCCTTAAATACCTTTGCGACGCCGTCTTGAGGCTTTTATATAACAATCAACAAGTAATGTTTATTCTATTTAAATAGAAAAATATACTGTCACATAAAAAATATAAAATTTCGTTGTGTGCACATTTTTTAAAACATTTAGAAACGCACATACATACATATACTTTATATACAATGTGAAACGAATGTCAAACACAATAGACCTCTGCAGTATCAAAGAGGAACTATTTATATCATTTTTTACTATGTTCATATCCACGTGAATCGCAATTTCAAAAATTTCAAAATAACCATTTGTTTTCGTAAATTTATTTATTTTGTAAAATACATATTTTCTTACAGTTTATTTAATATTATACATTCGATAAATGATCATACCTTTATACAAACACGTCGGTCATAGAAAACTAAGACCACAAGAATAAAATTAAATACACTATTGTAAATTTCGTTAATCTATCCTAGTTACCTATGAATTATTTTCTCTTAACTTTAGGAACCCTTCTATTCCTATTTCTATTTTTAACATTAGTAACTTCATAGAAGTTGCTGCCAATCTTTTTCCGTTTGTTAGCTCTGTCTATAGCTCGCCGCTGTTTACTTGTTAATTTTTTCTTAGCCTCTGTTACTTTCTCCGTTGCAGTAGATACAGTGGAAACTTTGAATGCACCGCTGCCCGATTTAGCCTTCGTATCAGGCATCTCACTATCGCTGGAATCATACTCATTTTCTACCGCTTCATACGCGTTTTGCAACAAGGTGTCTTTTTCTAAAGGAAGACGAAGTTCTCCATCACAATAATCGTTATCTGCTGTTTCATCATCTTCATCCTCTGAATTGTGATTGCTTTCTTCATTTTCCTTCGATCCTTCTTCTTCTTCTTCAAACTCTATAGTAGATTTCTCCTGACTTTCATCAGTATCGCTGTCACCCATGTCTGACACGTTCGAGCTATTCTCTTCGGTATTCGTGCTGTATAAATCATTTTTAAGATCATCTCTCGAATACGGCAAACCAACTCGAATTTTTCTAAAATCTTGAATCACAGCTAAATCGAGCTTCGGTTGTTCACTCGCCTCTTTATTTTCTGTTTCTGTTGCATCAACACCTTCACTTTCTTCTTGGGTATCGTTCTTTTCTGTAGAGGATTCGTTACTGGCTGTTGTCCTCGATAAGGGTTCTTCAAACCCAGGAGGGGGTACATAGAATGGTAATTTACCACGTTGCCAATCGTTCAAAACCATCCGCGAAACTATAGTAATATCCGGTTCCCCTTTCTTCAATAATTTTCCGCTTTTACGAGCTAATTTCTCCAGAAAGTCTATATGATCGCTCCATTCTGTTATTTTATAGGTTTTCTGTATGTATTCGGGCTTTACCCGCGACAATACATGGGAAACATAATCGTCTGGATCCTGAACAAGTTCAACTCTTACTACACCCTTTAAAACTTTCTCTACATCAGTTTCTGCTGATGGATACACTACACCTGGACAATCTATTAAATAAATACGGCGCATGAGAGTAATATATTGCCATACTTTCGTTTCACCCGCTATTGGTGCAACACTACATACTTTCTTTGATCTTAAAGTATTTATAATCGAGCTTTTTCCTGTGTTGGGATACCCTATGAAACCTACACTGATTTGTTTCTTGTCAATATGTAATTTTGCAAATTGTCTCAACAGATTTATTAATGAACCTTTACCAAATGGGTGAGTCATTGAAGCATGGAACGCTATTGTTGGGTATTCTGCGCTCAAAATCGCAACCCATCTTTGCGTAACCCACGTCGGTACAAGGTCTACTTTGTTTAAAATAAACATTAAATGCTTGTGAGGCTTATCTTTCTTGAGGAATTTTTCTACTGGAGGAGATCTGGTTCCTAAAGGATCTCTGGCATCTAAGACCTGTAAGATAACATCGGATGAATCTATGACCTTATACAATTCATTCCAAATCCTTCTACTTTGTCCAGCTGCCATCACCCAGTCTCTTTGCGCATCTTTCGTGCCAGTATCAGGACGCACAAGATCTACATCCTTTGTGTCTTTCTCTTTGTTGTATGTCTCCTCTTTTTCCTCTGCTAATTTCTGTAATTCGTCATAGGACGATATCGTTAAATTGGGCCTTTTCCTTAGTTTCTTAGGGCCAAAAACACTTTCGAAACTTTCTGTGTCTAACAAGTGTACTCTCGCATTCACAGCTTTCTGTTGGAGAAGAGTTACTGGCAGTTGCGTAGGCTTCATAATAACATTATAAGGATCTTTCATAGCTTTTCCTAGTTCATCCTGAAATTTTTGTAAGGCATTTTGGGATATTACTCTCGAATTACCGAACCATCTTTGCGAAGGTTCTACACGAGACATAGTACCAGAAGGCTGCCATCCTTGGAACGGTGCTGGGCTAATTATTTTTCCAGTACGATCACGCTTCGGCTTTTGGTTACGGTACATTTGCAACCTTTTAATTGTCGCTTTCGTTCGTACTTTCGCTACACCTTTCAATCCTTCTGTGGGTCGTTCTGGGTTCATGCTGTGCTTAGAACGATTAAATCCCTCCTTGCGAGGAGGCTTATTCGTAACCCCTGATTTCGCCATCTTATCTAAAAAAAGAGCGTATTTTGTAGGTGTATATGTTAATTCGTTGATAAATTAATTGAAATTATACATATTGTGAATAGAGCGATAGACAGAATGACATAAAAATAAAGACGATGACATGAATAAGTGTCACTTACCTTTATTGTAATGTACTTATATTTTGTAATAACAGTTATAGAGTTTTTCTTTTCATAAAATTCAAAATTCTAAATGGATTTCAAGCCCAATTTTTCAACATAAATTGCATGTGCATTATAACCACTTCTGTCGAATGTTTTGATAATTGGTTAGGTTCACACGTGCGTTTCTTTTGGAGAAAGGAGCGTTTTTATGTAACGATGTGTTTCCATGGTAAGACTAGGAATTTTTTATTTTCTTTTCACAATAATACACATTGTTTATTAACATACTTGCTCAAATTGAATGATAGCAATTTTAGTACATTTATTTACTTATATTTGAGTAAATCATCAGTAGTTATAGCTCATAAAAATGTTTTAAAAATTTCCCTAGACAAAGACAGAAACTAGGGATACAGTTCTATGTAGTGTTGCCGAATGAATTGCCTATCAATTGTATGTTCTACTTTAATAATTTAAAAATATAAATACATCCGTTCCCACTCGCGTGCATTGCTCAACGTGATCGTTTGTTGCTATTTGTCTTTTATTATAATTCAACGACAAAAGAAGAAAACGAATACAAATAGGTGAAAGTATTTTTATTAAATTGTAAATACAACACTGCAGTCATTTTATTTTTGTGTGGTGGGCGCCGACTGATTGGACGATTTGGAGTCCCGCATGGAAGCGCTACGCCTTCGTTTCAATTCTTCCTGGCGTTTGTTCTTTGCTTCCTTTTGTCTTTGTGCTAACAATTTCGCGTAGTCAGCTGCTTGCTGTTTGCGAGCCAAGCAACGCCTCTTCTTCAGTGCTAATCTATGCCGTTTACGCTGTGGAAACAACATTAATTTATTTAATACACTGTGCCATCGACAATTTTCAGGAAACTATAATTGAGATAATATATACCTGTAGAGTAAGTGGAGTAATGAGACGTTGAATTTTGGGAGCCTTGAAGCGTTCCTTCTTGCCTTCCTTCTGAATCGGTCGTTTTACAACGAACTGACGCACATCGTCTTCTTTTGCTAAATTGAAGAGTTTGCGAATCTTGCTCGCTCTCTTAGGACCTAAACGACGTGGTACATTGGTGTCGGTCAGACCCGGAATTTCCTACAAAAAGGGTTTTCAGTTAATTTACTTAAATAAAATATTCTTAGAAAGAAAAGTTTAGAATGTCTCGTTCGTACACTGAGAAAAAGTACAAAGTAACGTATACTTTCTCTCAAATCTCAAACGAAATTTAATCTCCCATGTATACGATAGTATCTTAAGACACAATAACAAAGTTCTTAGATACACCCTGAACAACATGGGTGAAATTGTGTTCATAACAATTCTCATAGTAATTAATACCTTTTCTCCCTTCTTGACAATAACCAGGGCAAGTACAGACAAGTTTGCATCTACAACACATCCACGAACGGATTTACGTTTACGTTCACCGTCACGCCTTGGTCGGTAGCAAGATTGTCCCTTCGAGAGCAGTAAACGCACACGTCCTGTTCACGGTTATACAAAATTATAACAAGTCCGAGCATTGTAATAACAAAACAATTATTCTGATAATTTACCATTGGTCAGGACACCCTGTTTCATAGGAAAACCTTGTTTGTCATTGCCACCAGAAATGCGGACAACGTATCCTTTCCACTCGTCGCCTAAAGCATCAGCTTCAACTTCAGCGCCCATGCGCCTTTCAAAAAATATCCTGAGCTTATGTTCATCTGAAATCTCGAACAGTTTCTGACATCCTGTCGCCGGATAGGATACGTTCAGCTGAAAGATAGAAAATATAAACGTTAGATTGCAAAATAAAAGATAACATCAGTGGTTACGGAGCTTTTTTGAGGTTAAGAAGCATTCCGATATATTGATGACAATTAAGTAATATATTAATTATTTTTATGTATGGTCATATTGATGACCTTTAGTTGCATTCTTTAGAAGTTTCAACAGTTAAACTGAATACAATGATTACATTTAAGTTGAACAGCATTCATGTTTCGTATCAATGTTCCCTGCCAAAACATGCACACGTAAAACTGCAAGTAAAGGAATAATTGCGAAAATATGTATATGAAAAAATACACACTGTTATCTACTGTACAAATCTTATGTTTACTTGTTCCTAATTTTTCTAAGATGCTCGAAATATTCATGGATTCGTACCTTCATCGTGACAACTATGAAACAGTCCCGAGAGCCATGAACGGAAAGAAAGTCGTCGATTCGTGCGGTCGCTAGAGTGCGCGCACCGGATATCCGTTACAAATGAAATGAAATTTCGAATCAAAAGTAAAAATAAATAAACTGGTCATCGCTTTATTAATAGTAGAGTCCAAATTATTCAAGCGAGTATTAAATATTTAACGTAACTAAAAATACAATGCTCTGTGCCAATGTGTTAACAAGTTATACTTGTTCTACACGCTTATCCACAATCGTTAGATTACACTTCCATAAATTCAATTACAACTCTAATGCAATGTATACAATTACATTATACAGAAAAACAAATTGATATATGAAACTCGTATTCCACATAAACAAATATGAAACTATTGAATTCCGACTGCTTCGTACGTGATTCTCTTTTAAACGAAGCGCTTATTTTTCTGTATTGTTTTTCAAAAAATTAAACAGAAATGAATAGGTTTTAATGAAATAAATATAATTAAGTAGACGGCTTTATTATTGAAAACACGAAGTTGAATATAATAGGTAACGACATAGTTGTCGAGTGAATGTACAAAGTAAATACAATTCAAGGATTGTGTCCGACAAGATGATTCAGAATTTGACAATAAAGTGTTCCCTCCTCAATGTCGCGTTTGGCGATTTCTATCGCGACGTGTTATCCATCCCCACCATTCTGTTGCGCATCCAGGAATGCGCAGGTCTTCACAAAAAGAAGAAGCTACGACACAGAGGATTAAATTTTAATTATTATCGACAATTATTATAAGTGGTTCTTTAAATTTAAATAACAAGCGTGCAATCACTATAGCAATGATTTCCAACGGTAACATTAATGAACATTACCAACTGTTTATGAGCGTCGTGTTCTATAAAAATCAATAGGTACATTATCAGTTCAATCATCTTTTGTCATTGCTTCAGTTGTACAATTTGAACTTAGCGCCATTCTAAAATCGTACCAAGCCATCTATATTTAATATGGTAAACTAAATGTTAAGGCCAATTCGTAATGAATTTATAGGTTCATAACAGTTCTTATACAATTTAAAAAGGAAAATTTATAAGAAATATTCATGGATTATTTATGGACGCATGCGCACTGAAAATTGAAAACCGAAAAACGCGGGAATTTCGCCTCCGTGTGAATGCTCTTTGACTTTTTTTACGATGGCAGCACTATAGCAGCGGCGAGCCGATAGCTAATCAGGTCGAAGGGAAACTTTTGTCCGTCCTCCATAATGTCGCGCTCTATCAGTGGAATTGCGCGACGCTACGAAGGGACTATTGCAACTGTTACCAGTGAATTTTATAGAAATCGAAAGACAGAAGAGGGAGGCAGCGTTCTGAAATGCCGACTTGCGGGCGTGTGTGACATTTTGATGTAGTGTGTCTTCAATAATTTTCGTTATGTATCGATTTAATACATAGATATTTGTGATAAATGGAGTTTACCGAAAATAATTCTACGAACCCTGGTATAAGCGAGGTAATATTTCGGCATGTACAACGTATTTCTTTATAGGTTAGGGACTGATCACCCGGAACAAGGGAAACGAACGTTTCTTAAACAGAAGTAGTATAACAACAGGAAATATTCGATTCTCTGCGGTCTTCGTAACACGCAGATGTACCGCGAAAATACATTTTCAAACTTCGTGTTAGGGTTACACGTTCACGAAAGCAAGTATCTTTAACACATGTTTGTTAATAATGTAGAGCAGTTTTAAAGCAATGCGAGCGAAGTGTGTGGTTGTTTAGGTTTAGTATAAGAATAGAATGTAAGTTTCTGGTCATTTATTTAAATGGTGTGATGGTATATTGTTTGTTTAGTAGAAAGATATGGATGCCTCAGTGATAGAAGTGCTTCAACAAGCAGGTAGCCAAGATCCAAATGTTTTAAAGCCTGCTGAACAAACATTAGAACAGTGGGAAACTGAAAGAGGGTTCTATACTACATTATTTGTAAGTCATTCACGTAAATAAATCAGTGGAAATTGTATGATTATGTGCATGAGGCATAATCTATGATTGTATTAATATTGCAGAACGTATCATAGAATATGTACGGTTGAACCTCAGTATTATTGAGAGCTGAAAAGAAATCTCTTGGAAGGAATGTGGGAAAGGCATGCCCGAGTCATACATATTTTTGGCTCTAGCAAAATATTGGCGAAGCAGTCACATATAGACTAAACGTTAGGACTATGGAAGTATCAATGGTGGCGATAGTCATGCCTAGCAAGAGATTCATCTTGCCTCTGTGCTATCTGAGGAGACTTCTTTTCAGCTCCCAATAATTCCTAGAACCTCAAGGGAACAGCTTTGAGTTACAGGGGTTAACTCGCTGAGGTTCACCTATATGTGTATAACAAAAATATTAGTATTATGTAATTTCTTACTATAACATTATTTTTATACAGTAATATTATATAAAGCATAACAAGTGTAATATTAATAAAACTGTTTTTTTTTTCAGAATGTATTCTCTAATCATTCCTTGACTGTTAATATTAGATGGATGGCAATTTTGTGTTTTAAGAATGGCGTTGATAGATATTGGAGAAAAAATGCACCGAAGTAAGTATCATTTTAATCATTCATACTGTATTGAAGTATTTAATTATGGATTGTGTAACATACGTTTTTGTTATTTTAGTGCAATTGCAGAGGATGAGAAAGAATTCCTTAGGCAATGTTTAATATCAAATTTCGAAGAACCTGTAAATCAATTAGCTGTACAATTGGCAGCTCTTATTGCTAAAATTGCAAGGTAACAATTTGTTAGACGAATTAGTTATTCCTTCTTTCGGCAAAGCAAACAATTAAATGGATTGATGTTGTACAGATACGATTGTCCTAGAGAATGGGGTACATTAATTCCAACGTTACTGGACGTTGTAAGAGGGCAGAATCCGTTGGCCCAGCACAGGGCACTGTTAACATTACGTCATGTTATTAAGGCTTTAGCTTCTAAATGTTTGGCACCGGACAGGCGACTCTTCATAGAACTAACCGCTAATGTGTTCAGTTTTATTTTGAATTTATGGAATACTTATACCGAATCATTTTTCATACTGGCATCGAACGGAGCGGACACAAATCAGATACAGGAAGCTTTAGAGAAAGCGTTACTTTTATTACGAATACTTCGAAAACTTATTGTACATGGGTTCGAAACAGGATCCATATCGCAAGAAGCTACGTTATTCTTAGAAGTTGTTTTCGAACGTGCGCAAACCTGCCTCGAGTGTCGTTAGTATATTTTGTCCCCGATACGATTCATGCAGCAAGTAAAACCTCAGTTGATTTGATGATGTCTGTAATTCTAGGAAAGACCTTAATCTCGAGGGGAGTACAACTGGAGGCGTGCGACAAATTTACAATTCTCTTGGTTAAAGTGTTGATAGGGGTCCACGAAATGCATTGGTCATATGGGCAGACTGAACTGATGCCAACCTCCGTGAAGTTCTCCGTATTTTACTGTTTTACAGATGCCGGTCAAAATTTAACTTTCGAGAGATTTACTATTCAATGTTTAAATTTGTTAAAACGCGTATTAACACAACCACCTCTAAGACTCTTTAAGAGAAGGGACTTGGAACCGCCTGGAAGATTCAAATTGAGACAAGAGCTTTTCACCCCTGAAACATTGACTGAAATCTGTTCGAAACTAGTGACACATTATTTCCTCTTAACTCCAGCTGATTTGGAGTTATGGGACACAGATCCAGAAAACTACTGTAAGTATTTATTTACGAGTTCATATATGTATAGATCTTTAACGATTGTTACTAACTCTTTACAACATTGATTACAGTTTTCGATGAAGTTGGAGAAGTATCAAAATACAGCTTAAGGGTAAATGCACAAATCATTTGTAATCGGATACACTCTTATAACGCTAATGACACAATCATTAGGTATTCAGTTATTTTATGATTAATATTCTATTTTTAGCCATGTTCGGAATCTGTGTTTTCCAATATTATTCGTCAGTTTAGCGAGGTTCTTGCACCAGTTTTGGTCAATTTAATGCAAAGGCACCACCAACCTGTTGATCCAAACAATTTACATGCCATTTTATTAAAAGATGCAGTGTATAATGCTGTTGGTCTGGCTGCTTTTCACTTATACGATGAGGTAAGACCAACAATTATATGTTTCAATTAATACTTCCTAATTTTGAGTGAGATTTCAAAGTGTTTTTATGGTTTAGGTAAATTTTGATCAATGGTTCTCAACCACTTTGATAGAAGAGCTAAAGATTCGGAATAACAATTATAGAATTATTAGAAGACGAGTATGCTGGCTCATTGGACGGTGGTCGAGTGAGTAAATTCGTTAATTATTACTAGAGGTGTGCAGGAACCCGAAAATGTTGAGTCGGGATGGTTCGAGAATTTTATTTGAAATTGGGATGAGTTCTCGAAAATTTCAGGATTCTCGAGAATATTTGGGATTTCCAAGCATATTAGGGGAATATTCTCGGGAATCTCGAAATTTTCGAAAACTGGTCCCGATCTCAAATAAAATTCTCAACGCGTTTCGACCCAACATTTTCGGGTTCTCGCACAACTCTAATTATTACTCTAGAAAAGTATTCGTTAGATGTAAACGTCTAATTAATATTGCAGGTATCAAACTAAGCAGAGCATTGAGACCAAAGGTGTACGAACTTATGGTCGAAGTTCTAAGCTCGGAAGAGGATTTGGGGGTCCGTTTGGCAGCTAGCGATGCCTTGAAACTTGTAATAGACGATTTTCAATTTAACCCAGAAGAATTCTCTCCTTATTTGGAACCAGCGTGTACATTATTGTTTTCTCTCTTGAAAGAAGTGACGGAGTGTGATACTAAGGTATGGAGATACATCTTCGATATAAATTACGTTTAACGAATGTAACACGTTATTATTTGTCCAGATGCGTGTTTTGTATGTGTTATCATTCATAATCGAACGCGTAGGCAGCGAAATAAACCCATACATTGGAGTTCTTAATTCATATCTACCAATCCTCTGGCAACAATCTGATCAGCATACTATGCTGCGATGTGCTATCATCACGGCACTTGTACATTTGGAGAAGGTGGTACACGCTCTTGAATTTTTTTCACCGATTCTGTTCAACGTTTCGACTTACGTGTTTTAATATCTTTATCAAAAACAGGCTTTAGGTCCTGAAAGTGTTATAGTACAACCGCTGGTGATAGGAGTTGTCGCGTTCAGTTGCGACGTCAATCAGGATGAACATGTTTATTTGTTAGAAGACGGATTACGATTATGGTCAGCTTTACTGGAGAATACACCTGCACCGACACCAGCCATAATGGATTTGGCTAGGAATCTATGCGCATTGTTAGGTTGGTAAATATTTCTGTGTTTTTCTCGAATGACTATTCAGCTTCGAAATATTGTACGACTGTGAATATTTTTACAGATCAATCCGGGGAGAATCTAGAATCATGTTTGTACATAGTTGAAGCATACGCAATACTAAGCCCACAAGAATTTTTAAGTCAAAGAGGGGTATTGATAGTTGAAACACTTAGATCGATCATGAGTGATTTGAGATCAGAAGGAGTATACATGGTTTTCATGGTGTTCGAAACGTTTATGTGTGCAGCCGCTCGACAAGGTGCAGAAATAATTAAGCCTGCTTTGGTGACTGTATTCGAGTGAGTATAGAGAGACGAGAAACAACGGGACAAAACAACAACAAATCAATTGCATTAAATCATTTCACTTTGGTAGGAACGTGTATAGGGAAGAGGACTCTATACAAGTGATGATTATATGTCTAATAATCGTGGCAAGAGTTTTGTGGTTTTATAAAGATATTTTTATACAGGTACAAAAACTTTTATATATGTTCAATGTTGTTACGTTTCGAAATCTATTTGATTGTAATCGATGAAACTGTTGGATTAGGTAATAAGCGAATTAACCAGAAAGATAGGTGTAAACGAAACGCGCGAAGAGGAAGTTCTTGGGAAGATCATACGCGTGTGGGTTAATCAAATGCAAGTCGTCTTCCAACCGGAGAGACGCAAATTATTAGCACTCGCACTCTGTTCGCTTCTTGGGGCCAACAGTCCTCCGAGTGTGCTTGAACATTTCCCACAAATAATATCTAACATTGTCGAGACTCTTAACGATCTAACCAAATTGGATAACTTAGAATATGATTACATAGGATTCGGTATTGAGTAAGTTGGCCATAATTACGCTCGATAATCATATAGGGTGAGTCAATAAGAGCCTAGTGCTCGTTTCTTATCGGTTGTATTCAGAAATGTTTGAAATTAATTATCAAGCCGATGTAATTCAATTTATTTGAAGTCAATGTATTTTTTTCAATGCTACATGATAGTCTGTAAACTGTAACAAAATCTGTATTGACTCACCCTATATGATAGACGACCTAGCGAAGATGAGACATTATTTCAATTCTTAGCTCTTTAACAATTAGTGGACAATCCAACTTACCGGAACATGTGGACGAGGACTATGGCAACGGACATGAACAGCGGAAAAGAAGATTAGCCCTTGGAGATGTCATCACCTCAATATCATTAAAAGATACATTTCAAAATCAGGTAAATTTTAAGTTTCTCTTTGTGGATAATTCTATTATTGGATATATGTATATATACCATATATGTTTATACCATATTTGCGTTACAGTTACTTACATTAAGAGGCATAGTTGGGGAGAACCAGTTTAATCAAATGATGTCAACTCTTAATCCAGCAATAGATAAACAACTCAAGTTTTATATAACCCTATGAAAAAGGAGTAAGTTGAACTGAAACGAAAGAAAGGACGAATCCATTCAGTCAAACGCTATACTACGTGTAAAAAAAAGCTTTACAGCGATCTACTGTAAAACGGCACTATTTTATTGTATAATATTAGCTGTTTCACTGTACTAATAATGTTGATAATAAAAAAAAAAGAGAAAGGAATGTCATTTCGAACTTATTTTTTTTTTAGCGAAAATTGTTTTCAATGTGTACGAGTAGCAACCACTTGATAAATCCTATTGTTATTAGGGCTCGATAGTATCCTTGTAAATATACACTCTGTAATGATAAATTATGTAACATTTATATTACATTGCATAACAAATACTGCAATTAAAGATAGTACGCACTTACACAAATTGTTATAATATAAGGATACAACTTCGTAAAGTTAAGGAAAGTGAGTGTATGTAAATATTTGTTGTAACCAGTGTATATATAATCATAATAAAGCATATATGTCAGATTTGGTCAATACTTAAGGCAATCGACGATTAACGATTACAATATTTGATTATCAATTGCAATTAACAATTCAATTTTTTATTGAACTGATATAGTCGTAATCAGTCACGGTCATTGTAAAATGAGACCGTAAATGTCGTATAGGTGCATTCCTTGCAAGGTATTGTAAATATTACAAAGGATAGGTAACAATTATTTCTTCAGACAGGAACCAAAAGTTTATAAGCGTTTGATGTGCCTTAAAAATTACTAGTTATTAGATATTGCAATCTTTCGTTATGGATAAATCGGAATGGATATAATAAATATTCAAATTAGCCGCCACAATGAGAAGTTGGGAGAGCTATCTATCGTCGAAAATGGAAACTTCAAACAGCTGTCGTCTGTGTCAAACCCGTGGCAGGGGGTTAGCTTGATTCTTCTCCGAAATATTGTGCTGTTCTCACTAAATTTGAGTGCGGTGAGTGCATTAACGTCAACTACAATTTGTTAATTAAATCCTAAGCGTCGTAGTTAATTAATCGGCTCGAAAAATGTTTGAATTAGTTGGTTTTCAATCGATTGCTGCTGTATGAGTAAGTCTGATTGATTAGTTGGTACACTTGACTGGCATGCTCGTCGATTTTTCGATTATCCCGTACACACTGTAACCCAATGCATTTGTTTTAATATTAGAATCGCTGAATAAACAGAGCATATTAGATCGAAACAAATATCGGAAAGACGCCATGTTTATCGTTAGTCGATGCACAGACGCATCGGTGATTGGTCGTATGCTATTGCTTTTGCTATCGTAATTTCAAATTTCGGTGCATCGGTGCACATAACGCAACAACGTGCATAATTCATTCGAAGAGATTATCATTTTTTTAATTGCACGGTGCGTGTTTCTCTTGCAACTATTTTTTCGGTTTGTTACGTGCAACGAGTACTCGCGCGTAAAGGGATCATTTATATGTCGCTAATAACAGTTTAATTGGGAGTAATTTAATATTCGCCGATGAACGCAATTACGAAAGCGTAATGTGCACGGATGCTGCGCACACTTTTCGAGTTCTTGGGAAAGTACGGGGATCGTTGAGTTTCATTCGAAATCTATATCCACCGTGAATCTACGGCCTTATCGAATTCTCTCTTTTAATCTAATTAAACCACGAATCGTTGATGCTCTCTTTACTCGACCGTTCCCATTTCTTTCGTTTTCATATCGATCGATATTCCAGAGCAGTAAATTGTCCTTTCATTGCTTGCGACAATTTTGAAACGAACGTGTTCCTAGTTGTCGCGAATCAATAGTACTAAATAAAAAGAACTAGGTTAGCAGGGGGGCCAACCGATTTCGATAGCGGAGCAACTTTATCGACTGATAATATGATAAACAAAATTGCGATTAATCGGATATACGCTTCCGAATGAAAATGCGGAAACGAAAAGAGTTCTCTGCGTTACTGCTTAGCCTCGAGTAAACATCTGAAACGGCAACTTGTGTCCTTTTTGGCCAATTGATGGCCTCCTGCCGGAGTGGCATATATTTATAGAAATATTTTCTCGGCGCGTGGGAGTGAATTCTACAGCGGATGTACACTCATTGTCAAACGCATGGGGGGCGTACAAAACGACAGAATGATATCGGTTGATAGTAACGTCGTGAGTAAACGCCGGGCGAACTATTTCGGGTGTCCTAAAGAATTATTGTTTCAGCCTGCGGGCAATTATGTTACACAGGAGCGTGTATAGAGGATCCTTGGGGTGTTAAAATGTAGCGAGTATTTTTTCCAAGTTCGTTACCTCGACATCATTAACATCTCGAATTTTTCTATTGCTCCCTGCCACTCGGAAGCTTCACCCCCTTTTCGAGGGTGAGGGTTGCTATTCTCCACAGAGCTGAACGCAGAAATTTCCCCCAAGTTTTACACAATCCCCTAGACAAAATTTACTGAAATACTTAACGCAGTAATTAATTTACTTAAATACTTAACACATTTCTATATTTTCTAAGAATATAATCTAGGGATCTTTTAATCAATTGTTGGCATTTTCCGCTCTTATTTTCTGCTGCTCCCAAGGGGCTCGGAACCCCACGAACCCAGTAATTTTGAATCTCTCGATCACTTTCGGACCGTACTAAAACATCGATAAGTGGGTCATAAAAATATTCGAACCCCAACTTTCGCACCAAATTCCATATTTCCACTGAAAGTATCGCAGTGTGTGTACACAGTTCCAGACAATAAAAGAGAACTATCGATTCGTCGTACAGGGTTGTTGAAACGTTCCAAGAAAACTTGAACACACCTTCGGAGGGTGGAAACCACGGATTAATATATTTCACCCTCGAAATGGTACACAGCATTGATTTCTGGGGTTTCATTCTTCGCGTTCAACTGCTCTACTTTATTCACCCCTCCTGTTCCCAAAACCTCCCCAAATTTTCTCCAACTGGCCATCGCTGTCCAGACATCCCAGAAAACGTGTAGAACTACCGTACGATCGCGTGTACTGTACAGAGATCGTAAGTTGCCGAGGATCTACAAAATGAACAGCAAAAAGGGGACTGGGATATCAGGGAGCTCCATTTACTAGATCATTTGTAGTAACTAGACTGCGGATTTTATGCATTTATGATGAAAATGGATAGGTCAAACACAAAAGACTGTAGAACAGAAAATACATTTTCATTTAATTTAATTTTAATGCTTGCGGATATTGCGCATTTACGATAAAAATGGATAGGCGAAACACAAAAGACTGTAGAACAGAAAATACATTTTCATTGAATTTAATTTTAATGCTTGCGGATATTGCGCATTTACGATAAAAATGAGTAGGTGCGATTAAAAACAACAGATCACAAGACTTTGGGACTATTAGAAAGATATACAGTTCTATTTAACTCCTGTATGTTTGCAACTGATAAGCAAACTTTTTATTTCGCATATAGATCCACAGATTAATAATAACAGCACAGTTTAAAAAATCGGTACTCAATTACTCATTTTCTGGCGAACTAGTGCCGTATTAGAGCCGCTAGAAAGATGAACGTGTGGACAAGAGTTACCTCCAAAAATATATTCTAAAATATTGGTAAATAAGACATCGATTGCTCTCAAACACAATTATAACACAATTAAAAGAGTGGACCGCTGTTCGAGGGTTAATACAATTTGTGGTCGCTCGGCAACTCGCTCTGCACTATAACGTCATACTTTCCGCGAACGGCAAGAAGCTTCGATTGCCTCCCTAAAACAATATTCATCAGAAAGCCGAGAGCAGATCCCTCAAAGGGGCCTTTAATCCCGCGGAGAAACATCTTCCCCGGACGATCAGAGTCTCGGTTCGTTCTCGGCGAGAGCACCTTCGCGCGAATAAGTTCGCTCGGGGGTTGTTTCCGGCGCCGTTTAACGCGGGAGGGTACGCGATTAGGTGTCTGCGTGGACGTAGGGGCTTCAACGGCGTAAAAAGCAAAAAGAAAAGAAAAGAAAAGAAAAGAAAGAGAAAAACCGGGGCGAACTAGCAGAAACGCGACATTCTGTGTCGGTGGGCCGAAGAAAGCGTGGACGGATGAGCACACACAGGTACACACTGGGAAAGGGAGCGATGAAAGGGAAGAAGGGAAAGTGGAGGGACTTGGCGAAAGAAAGGGAGAGGGAGAAGGAGGGAGGACATCGGGAAGGATGGACTTCCCAGGACGTAGGCGGTGTTGGAGGGAGGGTAGGGGGTAGATAAGGGGTAGCAGAGGCGTGGAAGGTGGGGGGGAAAGATTGAATCGAGAGGCAGAAGGAAGTGGCTGGCGAGCAAGAAGGAAAGGAAGAAAGGAGAAAGGAGAAACGAGAAAGAAGGTCGGAGCCGAGTTGTTCCGAGCTGTGGAGGGAGGGAGGGAGGTAGAGAGAGAGAGAGATAGAGGAAGAGGTGGGGGGAGTAGGAGAGCAAAGGGCTAGATGGTGGGAGAGCGAGAGAGAGAGAGAGAGAGAGAGAGAGAGAGGGAAAGGCTGACTCGTAGCCGGGCTATCGATCGTCAGCTAGAAAACTACCCCTTGAGGAAGAGGCGCAGTGTGCAAAACCGACCACGTACGAGTCGGTGGTGTTTCGCGGTGCTCGTGGTCCACGCGGCTGGCTCTGTAGACGGTCCGGAGTACATTGGCGAGAGCACCCTGGTCGCTAGCATTCTCCCTGGACGAGCATCTCATCGCTCCCTCTACGTGACGAGGGTCTCGCGAATCCTGCCGTTCGCACGCACGAGGTGAGAACACAGATACAAGGCCGATTTCGCTCTCCGACTCTCGTATCCCCTACGGAAATCCTTGAGGATCTCGCACGATTTGTCACCGGTGCTCGGCAACCTCCACACGGGGGAACCTTCCAGGGTACCTTCCTTTTAGGGTACACCGTGTCCATCAAAGCCTGTTACACAATTCGCCAGCTCCGTGTCGCCTTCGTTGCCTCGCACAGTGATTGAACGTTTCAAGGTGAAACCACGCTCCCGGGTTACGCGTATCGACAACCCGGACCAACCCGCGTTCGATTCTTCAGGGATTCGCAGAGAACCGCGTGTTATTGTGCCAACATACCATATCCCGATCGCACGGCCTGCCGTTCGCGATGACGTTCACGAGATCCCTGACGAATTCGTGTCACCTTTCACCTTTCACCGCCCAACCCGGGAATTCTGCTTTCCCACGAAATTTTAACATTTTCGTTTCCGGAATTGTACGATGGTAGTCGTTCCTGGGGAGCTTCTGAAGATTCGAACGCAATTTTTTGATCTTTCGAGATTCCCAAACTCTTTTTCGTCCATTCCCTTTCCGGTTCCCTAGGAATTTTACCATTTTTGTTTGCGGAAATGTCGCTTGCATGGTCGTTCTTCAAGAGCTTCCGTCTTCTGAGATTCTGACTCTGTTCGAACTCGTCCCTTCCACCTGGACAGCTTTGAATAATTTTGCTCATGCAAAAGTAATTTCTGCATTGATAGTCATTCTTGGAGATCCTCCCGAGATTAAAACGCAAATTGGTCTCTTGAGATTCTTTGACTTCGGTTGCCTTTTCGTCCTCGTACCCCAGATACCTTCTAACTAGGCGAATTCTGCTTTTCCTTATTTCATCATTCTTGCCAGAGTAAATCTAGTTTGTCGTTCTTCAAGAGCTTCTAGATATCGTCGTTGTTTCGGTCCTGTAAGGTCCTCCCATACTGTCAGAGGTCGTCCTGTTGTCCTTTTACCTCGAACAACTTCGTATCAGTAAAACTCTGCTTTTGCCCCGAATTTCATCATTGCCTAAATCTAGTTGATACGTCCGTGGTGGATTTAGAAGAGGTTCTACGATATCGAGCCCTATATTTTTTGGCCCTGTAAGGTCTTTTCATTCTGTCAGAGGTTGTCCTGTTGCCCTTTTACCTCGAACAACTTCGTATCAGTAAAACTCTGCTTTTGCCCCGAATTTCATCATTCGCTAAATCTAGTTGATACGTCCGTGGTGGATTTAGAAGAGGTTCTACGATATCGAGCCCTATATTTTTTGGCCCTGTAAGGTCTTTTCATTCTGTCAGAGGTCGTCCTGTTGTCCTTTTACCTCGAACAACTTCGTATCAGTAAAACTCTGCTTTTGCCCCGAATTTCATCATTGCCTAAATCTAGTTGATACGTCCGTGGTGGATTTAGAAGAGGTTCTACGATATCGAGCCCTATATTTTTTGGCCCTGTAAGGTCCTCCCATTCTGTCAGAGGTCGTCCTGTTGTCCTTACGATCCCAGCGTACACGCTTCGCGTTAGGGGTTGTCTTTGATGAGGGTGCTGTCGAAGGGGGTTGAAGGTGTCGCACCGGCACAGAAAGATTATAGGTGAACCCCCGTTTTACGTGCAACTTTTGCCCTTATTTGTGCTGTACACACCGTCCTCGTCGTCGTGGTCGTCGTTCTAAGAAGCTTGTTAAGGGGGAGGTCGGCCCCGGTTAATTCCTCTACGTTGTCGAGCGTGTGCGACACTCTATTTTTGGTGTATATCGCGCGTCGAGAGAACGGTTGCTCGGGAGAAAAAGGATGACTCGTTCGGGAATAATGAGACCCGTAACGGGGACTGCGTGTGATGCAATTCGCGGCGACATCATCGCCGATATCCTTGTTCGCTGTTTTAGAAATGATGATCGTTGGTCGCGCAGCACCGCGCTGCCATGCCGGTGTGTCCGCGTGATATTCGAGAGGATTACGGGCACGCTTACCGTGCCGTGTCGGTGATTATTACATCAGAAGTAAGTGATGATGCTGGAAAGCTTGGTCGATCAATAACATTGAAAATCATCCGTCCGTGGACGAGCGGGCCTGGCGTGCAGCCAACCGGCCAGTCATAAATTTCAACCCTTCCCCCTTTGTTTCCCGAAAATTTCGTACCCGCAGACCCGTGAACCCGGTTTCTCTGTTGCAGATTCTCTTTCGGCCAGTGAATAGAAAGAGCGGTCTTCACCATGGCGTTCGCGGGGCTGAAGAAACAGATCAACAAGGCCAACCAGGTGAGCAAACGACAAAGCTGCCGATGATCAATTTGGCAAGCATGCATGCCCTTTGTGTCTCCGATCGATTCTGTTCTTTTTTTAAATGCTAGAACTCGAAAGAGCTCGATCGGAAGAGATAGACGAGAAATTAGTTACCACTTCTACGAGACGCCGTCGCTAGACTGCGCATGTTTATGCATTAGCGGCATTCGTTGACACGTAAAATGCAGTACAATAAAGATCCAAATCGAGTTTAGCACTGCATATGTACCGTTCGAACCCCGAGGGGGTTCGAGCAACGATCACGGGTTGCGTTTTGTTAATTGGCGTGGTGGAATTCGCGAATTTGCATAAATATCTAAAACATTTTATTCGTGTCGTACTGGCATTTATGTTTCATTTCTGTTCGCGATCTAGTTCACGATGACTTCTGTTTAATTCTCGGTCGAGAGAATTGTTCGGAGGTATGAAGCACTTATGAAGAAACCGCATATGAAGAAAATATTTTGAACCTCTCTTCGCGCGCAGTAATGAAATATTCCGCGTTCCTCGGGCACACCGGTGTGTTCGTTGCACATTCAACAGAGCCCGCGCCTTATATAATTATCGAACTCGGTACAGATTGATCGGAATGCGGTAACAAATGACGGGGCTGCTTTTTGAGGAGCACTGCTGAGGTTTCGAGCCGCGTTTCACGCGAAATTTTCACATTGAACTCAACAGAATTTCATTGAAAATAACGACAATCATTTCATCTTCATAGTACATTGATCAAATTATTTCTATCTTCAGAAATAGTTGTAGAAAAGATCCTCCGGTATCGTTCCACCCGTTTCTGCCGTGCTCTCCGATTCAATCGATAATGCTCCATCAAACATTATACATTTTACATGCACGGATCGGGTTACAGAACGCTCGCGGAGAAACGATGGATTTCATACTACACATTTCGAGACGCAAGAGCGAGTTTCGTCGAAGGAAAGCGAGGGTTAATCATTTTAATTGCTGGTGGCAATTTTGGGAAACGCTTCCGAGTCGTCGGACGTGCTCGCCGCTGAGTCACGAACAATTACGGAGTCATTAATGACCAGATTTCGTATTGACCGACGTTCCAGACGCTTGTGCAGCCAGTCCTGACCTGGGAACAGAGGTCTCCGCTCGCCTCAATGCGACTTGAGTGGAACAATTAATTCTTATTTAAGGCCGACACTTATTAAATTCGTCCTGGGAAACGAACCTCGGCCGGCTCGCGGAGGCGTTTTTATCAGGTTTCCATGTTGGAATTCCTAACAATAATAGCGGCGAGATTGCGGCGCGGATCGATTGAAATCGCTCGTTGCATTTCTGTGCACGCATCGCGATTGTAATGTCGGCCTACAATATAAAGAGTTATGGAAATAATTTCGAGGCGGCGGCGCTGCCGGGTAGTCTATTTCACGGCGACCGGTTTAATTCAAGTTAACCGGCGCGGCGGTCTCTAATGAATCACGATACTCTCGAGTCGTCGAGTGGCTTCGACTTCGATCATCCCGAGGCAATGTCTTATTCATGAAAATTTATATCCGGATCCCGGGGATTTATTCCCGGAGACGGTGTTGTTCCACTATTCGAATTGTTACGGGGCCGGAAGCAAGAGCACCTTTTGCTATTCGAACGAGAAACCACTTCGCTGTTCTTCTCGGAAATTAACCGTTCGATCAAACGTTCATTTGCGAACGCAACCTCCTCGATGATTCGTTGGCTCTAATATCGAGTCCCTTATTATCAACCACTTCGCTTCCCAAAGACCCAGGCACGCGTTCACTGTTTCGATTGAGCAAGAGAATCTGCTAATTGGATCGAAATTGGGTTCTTTCGAGCTTTCGCGTTCTTCTGTGACACGTGACACATTAAACCGAATACATACGTACTGGGGTTTTTGAATTTTTTCGGATTTTCAAATCCATTCTTTCCTCTGGAATTACAACGGGTTTTGCCTGTGGACTGTTTATATTAAATAACAGGTTATTAGGTCCATTCAGATGCTTCTTTATTTCATTAATTTGACTATCCTACGTGACTTTTTATGGGCCATGAGATGTTAAATATCTTGCAAGGAAACGTTGCAAGAAAGTATCCGCAAGTCGCGTTTGGTTTTTCATTTGGGCCAGACGCCATGTTTATGTTCAACTGGACATCTACATGGATCGAGGACGTTCTCAATTTTTTAAGAATTTTTCAACCATTCTTTCTTGTGAAAACAGGTGGTCCTTGTCCCAGTAGCATTTAAATTAAATAAACAGCATTATTAGACACTGTTAAATCCGCATCCTCTTTCAGGTAACTCTTTCACAGGCTTCTTTTCTCTTTGATTCGTCAATTTAATTATCCCAAGTGAAACTGTATGGTCCAGAAGATTTGAAATGTCTCTTATAACGTGATTACGAGGAAGCTCTGGAACAAAAGCATAAAATATCTTTTATTCGAGCTCGGATTCTTGTCGGGGCCACTTCGGTCGCCATTTTCCCCGCCTCTGTCCTCTCATCGAGCAATCCAAATCCACTTGATCCAAGCAGATCGATCGATCCGTATTTACGGTCTCGTGGCGGAAAAGTAGAAACAATTCGACCGGGACGCACATAAATGTGCATAAATCCGAGTGAAACGGTACGTGACATTGCATCGGACCGGATGTGGGTCAGATTTACTCTAGGACGACGTTTAATTGGCAATGGTACGCTACCTATGCTCCTGCGTGTAGTATTGTACAAGTGGGTCAACGTTAAATATGGGTCAGGGTCGTGCGGAAGCTTCGTGAAATAATCGTGTTGCTTGGCTTTTACGCTTCCCGGCTATCACCGCATATTGTTCCCTCGATTTGCAACGTTCACTAGTCAGCGTCGACGTTCGCGGCGATCATGCGGAGGTAATGCGTCGTGAATGAGAGTTAATTAACCGCGTTGTTCTGGCTGTGCAAACTCACTTTCCCTTCGTCTTCAATGAAACGAACCTTACGCCGGCAACGAACCCTCGCGCGTGCCGAAAAAATAGCTATAGTAAAGGTCGTCATGTAATTTTCGCACATTTTCGTCTCACAGTTCAATTGGAGCAGTCTTCGTAATTTATTACACCCATATTTCATATTTTTACGCTGAACCAACCGGCGCACCGACTGATATACGAGCCGTTCACAGTTTCTCGACATTTTACTGGCGAAGCACTTGATTGATGCTCAACACACTACACGTAGAATACATTTCCTTAATAAGTAGCAGATCTCTATGCATTTGTGGCACGTGCAAGTTTGCAAAATGAAAGAGGACGAGCGAGCATATTGATAAAAATTATTTGCTATTTTATGTTTACCACAAGCAATGTTCTGGTCGATGCAATACGTATTTAGTTCTTTCAGATTTTTAAAAGATAATTCATAAAAGTGAAAACAATTATCAGGCTCAAAGAATGACAAAGGTTTACACAACTTTTAGAAATGAATATATTTTATTTTTGTTCTTATTCATAGTTTATCGATTTGGAAAGCGAGCGGCTCGTACGATGCTCCACAAAAATTGAAAGGTACAATTTATTTAGACTTCGTGAGATTTTTGTTACAATACACGCACGAATAAGAAAATGTATTCATCATTTTCCATGCAAGCATATATTATAAGAACGAGTAGGCGTAATTTAAAGCAGTAGACAGATCGAACGATATCAATATATTCCGTTGTAAAATTTGTAAAATTATTAAAAGAGGAAATAAGTTACTATTCGGTTTCTGTTTTCTGCAATTGATGCGAACAATTCGCAGCCTATTTACGACATAATTGCAATACGAAAGATCTAAAACAGGTCATTTGACATTACTTTATACAAATAAGAGGAATGTGTCTATCCAAGTTTTCATCCATTTTTTAAATAATATATACCTAAGGAAATAAGTTTGTTGAGTAATTCCACGTAGATGGATCTTCGCAATCTCAGTAATCGTAAATTAAAAATATTAGAACCCGTCATTTTGACGGGTCCCGCAAACCTAGTGTTAAATTGCTCCTCGAATTGTGTTTTCGGTCGGAACACGTGTTTTCATTCAGACTCGAGAGAAGATAGATCCATTTTGATATCGATCGCTTCCTCTAGCTTGTTCCACTAAAAATCGCTGAATTCCGTAGCCAGGAGGCAATTAACTGTACCGCGCCGGCAGTGCAAATTCGCGCTTCCTCCCTTTTGTGGAGTACATAGATTTCCGCGGGCAGGGATGAGCAAAAAAAAATCGATGAATGAAACATTTTCTCGGCCATTAAGGGGTGCGACGCCCCGGGAAAATTGCATTCAGCCCTAGAAACGGGTACATCGGAGTAAAAAACTGATTGTTGTTCCACGAGATGAATTGTTTTCATTTGGTATTACGAGCGCGTAGTATCTCCCCCCCCCCCTGAAGGAAAAACGAGCGAAATTGCACTGGCAAATGTCGCAACTGTCGTCGTCGGTAATCGAGGATGTTCAATCGTGCACTTTGATTAAACCGAGAACTTCTTTTTCAAATCTTTTTCCCTCGAATAGATTTTATACATATATGTATATTTCGCGGGGCTGATTTGAATAACCGTCGTCCTCGAGGACAGAAAGTTTTTCTCCGTAAATGATCTAGAACTGTGTTCAACTGTATATTTCGGATTGAATCTTTTGTCAGTTTTTGCCGCGGTTGGCAAAATTTCAAAGGCGCCTCGCTTCAGATCAATCGACTGCGGATATTATTGATCCGGTAGTGCCTATCCTTTCTGCCGCTGACGGTTTTCTCGCAAAACTTCTTGCCACTGTATCTCTGGCACCCACACACACCCCCCTGCCGTTATCTGGCATTTAGGAGAAATCCAGTTTCGTCTTTCAGGATGATCTCGGTTTACGATCAATTAACTGACACCGGTCCGCTTTTATGCGCCCCCGAAATTCCTCGGGCGCCCTCGCTCCGGATAGGTCGCGATAGTGTTTCGCTTAGGGTTCCACCCCTTGCAGCGACGAATACGAGCCGATAAAATCAAAATCAAAATACGCGAAACGGTGTCGGTTTCAAATTGACTTTCTTCTCATAAATATATACAATTCAGTCTCTGCATTCTATTAACCCTTTGCACTCGGCGCTATTTTCATTCTAAAACTAAATTTTTCTTCCGTCTTGGAATATTTTCATTTTATTCGTACGAAACTGATCTGATTTCCACATATAATATTTAAATGTTTAGTAATCTATTAAATACAAATTTTGTAATGTAACAAATATTTTGTAATATTTGTTGTAATTTCTTTGAAATAATGCCACAACAATTTCTAGTGGTGCTTTAGAGTCACCACTCGAGTGCAAAGGGTTAAGTTTCAGTCTTATCTAGCTACGCACGTGTTTATTAAGTCGAATAATATATATTTTTTATACGAATATTCCTTGGTGAAATTTTCTTTTGAATAATTTCGTAGATCCACTTGTATGAACGCCGCTGTTTAATAGAAATACAGTATTCCTTGTATTTCATAGATTGTTATACAATTTTTTTATAAAAATCAGTCGTTCTTTCTTTATTCTAATGCGTGACGCCTTCTCGAATACTTCAATGAACGATTCAATTGATTTTCGGTCAACTCGAATGAATGATAATCCAATTTTCAAACCCAGTAATCCTCCAACGTTTAATCGCATCTTGATTGCGTCAGCGTCTTAGGCGAATATACCCACAAAGTACAGTTCCAGTTTCTTTAGAAAGTGATCGGTATTTTTAGCAATTTTTTTGAGGAAGCTCATTCCAATCCTGACTCATTCTCTGCATCGATTTTCCACTGTAGTTTGTTCTCCATGTAGTTTCATCTGACTTTACCGTAATCCTTGCATTTTCAATTGATGTAATTTTCAAAGCCAGTTATTTGTCCTCGCATCGTATCGATTTTCCACGATTGCGTTAACCGGACACCATGGGACAGATGAAATTGGAAAAACAACGGACAGCTGAGAGTATTACACTTTTGCAACGACTGCGCCGTATTTCAAAGGAATACAATCATTAATTTTTTTATACTTTTTGCTAGGTATTAACCCTGCCGTGTTCTTCGGGTCCCTTTGATCCATTGAAATTTTAATTTGTTCAATATTACTGGATTGCTTTCGAATTTGTCTTCCAAATGCATAGCTTCCTTTACCTCGCATGAAATGACTGCACTGAATTACTCGACAGAGCTCGTCGCTGTAAAACCGAGCTTGCAACTGCAATTGAAAAGTTTATCAGAAAGCCCTCACCCTTCGATGATCGATCGTTTAAGGGCTGCGAGCCCTTCAAAGCTCAACGGGCAGAGGTACGTCCCCTTAAAAAAGGCTGACAAATAAAACAGAGAAGTGAGCTCAAAGCAATTTCCAACGTTCGATCTTGTTCCTCTCGTCACGAAAGGGTTGAGCATTTCTAACGGGCACTAAATAATTTCCTTCGATTGGCAATCGTCTCGTAGAAAGCGTAACGGAACGGTTTCTCGGTCTGATGCAACCCCTAATCGAACTATGATTTTTTCAAGTACATGACGGAGAAGATGGGCGGCGCCGAAGGAACTAAGCTCGACGTGGACTTCATGGACATGGAGAGGGTGAGTACGCGTATCTATGTTTTTAAGGTTTCCTCTCGACGCACGCTCGTGCTCAGGTACTCGGCTTGACCTTGGATCGATTTCCTCCCCCTCGGTTCAAGGCGGGAATCATTCGTTGTTAGTTTCCGAGATTACGGCCGCGAGCTCCTCGCGAGCGAAGATAATCGAGCGCGCGGAGAATGAGAGAATGAGAAAGAGCTTTTCTATGAGTGATAGACGAGAATGATGCTCGGCTGGAGAAGATTCAGAACGGCGGCGAATTTGATCGTAGAAAACGGATGTGACGTACGAGCTCGTCGAGGAGCTGCAACTGAAAACGAAAGAGTTCCTGCAGCCGAACCCGACCGCGAGGGCAAAGATGGCGGCGGTCAAGGGCATCAGCAAGCTCAGCGGTCAAGCGAAAGCTTCGACCTATCCGCAACCGGAAGGCGTCCTCGGTGATTGTATGCTCACCTATGGCAAGAAGCTCGGAGAAGACAGTATCTTTGGTACGACACCTTGCAACCCTTAACCACCCTCCTCCGAAAATTAGGGCTTCAGCTTTCACCCGACATATTGCCGAGGAACAATTTCAAATTTGATTCTAGTCAAGCGAGATTATTTCTTCCTGCACGTGGCTAGATTTTAAATGCACTCGTCCATTTATTATTTTTATCATTGTTTCTAATATGTCCGTGATATACCCGAATCACCCCAAAAATTGTTCTTTGAATTTTCGCTTCAACTGCACTCCGGGGAATACTTTCAAATTCCATTTTGGTCAAGCAAAATTATTTCTTCCTATATTGTGTCCCTTGTTCATTCATGATGTACCTGAACCACCCCTAGAAAATTCTTTGAATTTTTACTCGAACGCTTCGCCGAGGGACAATTTAAAATTTGATTCCAGCCAAGCGAAATTGTTTCTTTCTGTACGCGCGCGGATCGTAAAAATAGTTATTCATAGATTGCGTTACTGTTCCTTTGTTCGCAACAATTTCAGGCAGTAGCGCAAAGAGAGGAACATTGTAGAATCTGAAAATAATAGAATTTCGCATCCGTGTTCCGGTGTTGCGAATTTGTCGCTGCTCGAAAACTTTGAACAGCGTATTCGCGTTTAAAAACCCCACTTCGCACGATCGCGAAACTTCACCGGAAGCACTCGAGTTGTTCGGCCGCATAAATACGAGCTTTAACCCATCCGTCTTTTCTAATTCCCGTAGCTCAGGCTCTCATTGAAATGGGCGAGGCGATGAAGCAGATGGCGGACGTGAAATATTCGCTGGACGACAACATTAAGCAGAACTTCCTGGAGCCGTTGCACCACTTGCAGACCAAAGATCTGAAGGAAGTGATGGTAAGGTGGTTTATTGGAAAAGTTGTTCGCCTCGTTGAGACCGCGAACAACATCGAATATATCTAACGAGAAGCACCATACGCGCGATGCGTTGTCCCAGTTTGTTCAACGGCCGGCGCTCGCCTTTTGTTTCAGCACCACCGGAAAAAACTTCAGGGACGAAGGCTCGACTTCGATTGCAAGCGAAGACGCCAAGCGAAAGGTACACTCGTCGCCCGTGTGTTCACACTTTATCTCCGCGTATCTTTATTGATTTATTTAAGCAGCACACGTCAGGGCTGCTGCCGCGCGCGGCCTTGCGACACGAAAACTTGACGCGTTTGCAATTATAATTCGTATTTACCGATAAACGACCCACCCCCCGACCGGTCCACGGCTGCCGAACAACGGGAAATACCTGCCGGCCTCACGATTAGGCGAGCGTTTCTCTATCGCACAGCTGAACCTCGATTCCAGCTGATAAAAACTCATTCTCCTCGGGGGTTGCCTGCCATCGCAATTCTCATATGGTCCTTGTCAAGGGAACGTTTCAATCTTCGTAATCATAGTGATCTGGATCTGGATGGTTATGTGGCATTCATCTCGATAAACACTTCGTTCGTTAATACTAGGTTTACGGAGGACTAACTCCTGACTATTTTACATTACTTTATGAAAATAACAAGAATGTGTCTATCCAAATTTGTTGAATGTGGATGCATCTTTACAACCCCAATAATCGTAAATTAAAAATACCTATACTTTTCTTCTACTGTTTCATAGGGGTTGCTCGTGACAGGGTAGTTTTACATTAAACATGTCGCCACAACAATTCGTAGCCCGTTTTCTATAATTAAAATATATTCTACTCCCTGAAATAATCTCCATCATTCTCTATGCATTTAGTCCATTTTACAAGTGACTAATGCATCTCATTAAATCAATGAAGTTTCAGTTGATTAGAAGAGCCACGAATTAATTTATACGCCTAATAATTCTAACTAACTTTGACTAATTTTACCTAACTTTTTTCACTCTGAGACGTTCCCCAGATCAATGACCATAATCTTGCGACAGAGAAGTGAATTTTTATCAGCTAGAATCGCAGTTTGGGCTACAATGCGTCACACTAGATGTACAATTGCAGTCATGGCTGTGGCGAGCAACTTGAACCAGAAATCTGTTTTGCTCTTTTCCTCGTTTCGATGGCCATTCAATATGGCGCCCAGAGGATCGCAACCCTCTGCCACGACTGTCGGCACAGCCCTGGTTGCATTACACCAGGGGTGAAGCACGACCAAACAAATACCATCGTTAAACAACAATTTAGATAACGATGTTTGCGCTCGAAGGTGCGTTTCACGTGCCACTCTCGGTCTAAAGAAAGACTACCCGTTCACTGTAGATACACTGCACTCGCATGTACTGGTGCATGTGCACGTTTCGATCGTGATCGTTAATCGTTGCCCCACACCAATGATCACCGGCGTGTCCAGTCGGTCCCAGTGTCCTTTCGTTTACCTTGTTTACAAACCGGAGGAATTTTTGTTTCTTTGACGCATCCTTGCTCACTAGCAGCCGGGAAAAGATCCGGCAGCCCGCATTGTGGAAGTCCTGTAAAGACTTCTGCGTCACCTTACACCGGTACGTGGCAATCAAATGAACGGTCGTTTTCTGAACCCGTTGAAATTACACTCTTGTAGGACCTCGAGCTTTCAAACTTGAACTCTTAAGCTATGTCCACGCTGAAGCATCATCGAACAACGTTTTGTCACCTATTGTTGCCTTTTTTTCTTTTTTTTTATCGAATAAAAGAAGAAGAAGAAGAAGAAAGAGGCAACAAGACTGATAAAAAGTTTACTTGATGTTACTTCAGTGTGGATATGGCTTTAGATACTTTTGCGTATCTTGAGTTAGATACTTTTTCGTATCTGTATGTAGCACAGTACTGTTCGACCTAATGCGTACACCTGTTTCAAACAGTTTCAAAGGGGAACGTTATGAAAAGCTCATTAGGGTTGCCAGACCTCCAGAATTGAAAAACAATTATTCTGATTAAGTAGACTTTGTTCATTGTTATTTTTTTATTTGTCACGAGGTGTCCTGGATTACTTTTTCTAAAACATGGTAACCCTAACTGTAAATAGACATACGCACACGCATATGCAGGGTGGTTCACGGAGGGTGGTTCGTTTCCCGGAATTTTTACGAATTTTTTCCCGAAAAACTATTTAACCCATCCCATTGCGATTTTGCACACATATTCCTTGACATTTGAAGTACATGTGCGGGTTTTTTAAGAGTAAAGAAAATCAAAACTACATTAGCTGTATATTCTTTTATAGAGTATGTTTTGGAAAACATGGGTCGACGGTTGCCATGATTCTTTTTCCAAAAGAATGAAGTTATTTATTAATCAGTATGAATATAGTTATGTGCCAAACTAAAAGAAATTAAAAAAATTTCTTTTTCACGGTAAACAATATTCGAGGAGTTTTTTTATTGAATAGAAACACGTACATTTTGGACACTTTGTATAATGTAAGAATGGACCATCCTGCACATGATAATGAAGTATCTGCGAGTGCACCGAATGCCGAATGCAGAATGCATCACTTGGTAAATCTCGTGGGCGAACTTTGATATCTGCACCAGCTTATGTTAGCAAGCAAAAGATGTACGCGATCGAGGTCCTTAGAGGTCACTCCGTTTCCGGTTCCACTTTCGCTAGCGTTCTGTTCCCCTTTCTGGTTCTTTCTCCCCCCCGTATCTTATATATATATATCTATCCTAGGCAATGATGCAACCCAGTAGTGCAACTTTTAATATCTGTGCTGGCGCAAATTTTGCGAGCAGGGTCTCACTTTTCAGACGACGAAATACGTCAGGCTGAGGAAAAGTTCGCGGAGAGCCTGCACCTCGCGCAGTTGGGCATGTTCAATTTGCTGGAGAACGATGTGAGTTGAGTCCTGCTGATGCTTCAGGCTCTGTCGACGGTGCCTGGGTCCATTCCGATTCGGTTCAGAATACCATAAGTTCATTTAACACTTTACCTACACCCTGGCGATAGGAAAAAGTGTAGTAGTATAGAAGAATTGAGTGTATCGGGGCATCGTCGCCTACAAAATAGCTGAAAATAGAGCTTGAACAGTGTCCTAATCATTTTGAATATTTTTCTGTAGGTGGAACAAGTGGCGCAGCTGGCAACCTTCAGCGAAGCCCTCTTGGACTACCACCAGCAGTGTACTGAGGTCTTGAAAGCCCTAACAGAGACCCTTCTGGAGAAGTACGTGCTTCTGTTCAAGATTCCTGAAGTTAGCGATCAGTATTGATTTTTAATTCCCGGTTTGGTAATTACAGGAAAGACGAGGCTGCAGTCAAACCGAAATTGGAATTCGTGCCGAAGACTCTGGCCGACCTGCACGTCGACGCAATACCCACATCAGATGCTATGAACGGTGGGAACTTCTCCCTTCACGGTAAAACAGATTTTACACGTACACATAGAAACGCGATGATACTTCTGGGTGGATTGGCTGTTTGTTTCTTATCTCCTCTGTCCTGCAACGATTCTACGTGTCCTATAGCTATATATACTCTGGCCATATACTATGATACATTGTTGTACTCTCTCCTCGTTGAATTTTCCTCTCACTTATCTTGTCTGTTGCCGGATGGTCATTGAACTTTATCGTATCGTCGCACCCGAAGGAAAATGTGACGTGCATACATGGTGTATGATGATCTGGCTAATGTTATCTGCCGTGGTATTTCAGGATCGAGTATTAACTAACCAAAAACATTGCGCGGAATCACGGAAATCATGTTTTACCACCTCTTACTTCTCAAATATTCAACAGACAGATACATGCGTATTTTGTGAGGCAAATGTCATTCATTTTAATTAACTCACACGTTTCCGTGTTTTACAAATTCGCATATGTTATAAATACATACAGTAGTTTGTATATTTCCTAGAGCAGTATTCCTAATTTGGTCAGTAATGTGTAAAATAAATTTATCGCACACAGGAAAAGAGAAAGCATTCTTGATAACTGAGCAGATAAGGTTCGTAGCTATGTTCATAAATTTTTTGCTGGTCGTATCGTTGGTATCCTCGAAGCAATTCTAGCTGTTTCCAAGTGAAAGGTGGTACAAAATGAGTTTTACAATTTTTGTGCACCATGTTTTACAACGCTCGAATCAATATTGTCATTTGGGATGTATTATCAGGTGATCTCATAATTAATGCGAATTCCCATTTATGTTTTTGGATGCTGAAGTACAAAAATTTAATTACAACCACTAGTGTTTTCTATATATTTTTCTACAGGAAAGATCACTAATATACACGGTGTGTTATATAAAATGTTACAAGCTGTTTGGTTCTCTCAGTAATGAATAGATTTCATGCATTTATGCCAGAAACAAGAAACAAGTGTCTGTTTGGTTTCTGTTCTTGCAATTAATGGAAACAATTTTTATTTTACACGAAGATCGGCAATCTAGTAATGAAGATGTCGACTTCATTTTTTTTTAATTAAGTGGTACACGAGGACTAATTTCTTAGAATAAGAGAATTTGAATGTTTTGTCTAATGATTGAGATTGTGTCTTTGTGTTTGATCTTCAAAGAGTATAAGGAAAAATTCGCGTTTGTTGTGGAGCCATTTAATACGTTCAGCTACTACATGACCTTGTCTGACATTTACCAACACTTCTACCATACACTCTTCGCCTCTTCTGCGTGTATACTCTCGCATACTTGAATGTCTGTCCTTTTGACACGATTTAGGGGCAAGTCGAGCCGGGTCTCCAGTCCCTGCGGACGGGAAGCGCTCACAGCTCGAGCTATTTCCGGCCGGAAACCCGCCACAATCTGCCAATGGTAAATTTTGCATGGGTTTGCGTTCTCTCGGCGTAATTAATCGATCGAAATCTTCTCCGCTTTCGGTGGGCATTGCGACAAAAGAGGCTCTAGAATGATTCATGTTCTAACTTTTTTCTGTACTGTCGTTAACGCACGCATCTCTTCAGTAACTGTAACCTCTTCTGTCACCGCTAATTGCTGTGCTTGTCTTTTTACTTTAATTTTTTTTTACAGGCAACCGATGAATTAAAACTTGCATAAATATTAGCGAAGGATTTGCTATTTGTTTCCAGCGTTCATTGCGCGACGTGTTTCATTTGATAGAGTAGCTGATTCAAGATATTATAAAACAGATTGTATTTAGCTTATTGTAACCACATGTTTCAGATCGTTAAAGCAACATCATTGTAGTATATAGTATTGTATATTTTTATAGAGATTTTGTTTTTGTTTTCTCGAGACAATAGAAGCTGCTCTATTTTTCAGCGTCTCCCTTGCCATCTCCAAGCAAATCACCGGCAAGGACTCCGATGCCAAGACAACCTTGCTGCACAGCTCTGTACGATTTCGAGCCAGAGAATTCTGGGGAGCTCGGGTTCAAAGTAAATATCAGAGTTTGTTAAGAGTAACTATAACCTCATCGTAATCGTTAACACTTTGACTGCTGCCACCAACTGCTTAAAATTAAAACTATTGAGAGCTGAAAGTAAGTAATTCGTAACACTCCGTGGGAGTCTAAATAATTGATTCAGCAATTTCTCACCGAATAATTTGTATAAACTCAATAATCGTGGAACAAAAAATTTGAATTTCAAGGTCACGGTACAGTATACTCGACTGGGTACACATGTTGACATTACGAGGTTAAAAATACATGTTGCCATTTAGAATGGAAAACCTGATGACCTTCAAATCACCTTGAAAATAACATGAAAGAAAAAATTCATTGTTAACTCACCCTACAAGTTGAGCATCATAATAGCAGTGATACTGAATTGATTTACAAAGTAATTATCTATACAATTGATTTGATAATAATTTCAGCTGGCAGTCAAGGTGTTAATTAATATGTAGTTATTACAGAGTTATCCAAAGGAAGTGCCACATCTTTGGATTAATATAAAACAAATTATTTGAGATTTGTCTGGTTTCTGTATATTAATATAAAGTTTATTTCATGATGTCGATTATGTGATAGACTTCGCGTTAAGATAAAGAAACCGGACGAATCTCAAGCAATCTGTATATCATTTCAATTTGAAGATGTGACATTTCATTTAGATGACTCTGTACCGCGATTATTAGATGGGAAGAGATAAAAGACTTAACAGTTTACTTACCGGAAGCTCATCAATAAATTTTTTAACGACTGTGATATATCAGAAGGAAGCTTAATTTTTTCCAAACAACTAGATCATGCGGATCTTTATGCATTCACGACAAATACAAACTTCTAAAATACAAGGAAACGTGTATACGAATAAGAAAGCAACAACTAGACTGCGGATTTTATGTATTTATGGCAAAAATGGATCAGTGAAAAACAAAACTGTACATACATTAGATGAATTTCAGAATGTTGTTGCATTGTTCACAATCAAGTTAGAACATTTTTATTTTGCATAAAAATTCGCAGTCTGGTAATATCGCTTTGCCACGAGGAATCTTCCGAAAGAAATTTCTTCAAACAAAATTCAACATAAAAATGGTAAGTTGCATAAAGATTTGCAATCTGTAAACAACAAACCCAAAAATTAATAAATCATGTTATCTAACGTAATTATTGGTTCGCGGATATAATTGCTGTTGCCATTGGAAAAATTGATCAAGGATCACCGAGTTGTTAACTTTTGGAAGAATATGAAGTCACCGCCGGTAGGCAAAGTGTTAACACTATCGCTAAACCATAAGTGTACGTAGCTGTAGCGATTCTGGAGCTTCGGATGTGGTTCAACCGGCAAAATGTGTGTTTCCAGGAGAACGATATGATCACTCTGATCCAAAAAATCGACGAGAACTGGTACGAGGGCAGCCTGAACGGTCGCACGGGTTTCTTCCCAGTCACTTACGTGCAAGTCGTAGTGCCATTACCTTAAGAGAACATGCTACGCCCCTCAAACCAAAGACCCTGCATTCGTTCATCAGCGTCTACCACGAAAAAAATTATCTTATCGCCTCCAATTAGCCTAACTATCTCTCTCTCTCTCTCTCTCTCTCTCTCTCTCTCTCTCTCTCTCTCTAACTCTCTCTATTCAAAGATTTCTCTATTGTCACTTACGTTCTATGGTCCCGAGGCTTGTTCGTATTGACGGATTTCAAAGATTTTCTCTGTCTCGTTTCGATTGTTTTTCCATTTTCTCTATCTCTATCTCTCTTGTCCCAGAAATAGCTGTATACGCATGTTAATGTACATATATAATGTTATAGTGTCTTTTATCAACGTAAGGACCCTCGCGCGCGCATATACAATACATACATACATGCATACACGCACACACACACACAGACACGCACACGAACACATATATGTATACATATTATACATACACTTGTGTACACACAGTCAAACAAACAGAGAGAGAAAGCATATACCCAATATGTACACGTATACATACAATACGACGAAGAACCACACTGATATATATACCGAGACACTAAAGTACCTACGATGGCAGTCCACTGTCAAACGGCGGCTCATTTTTCACGTTCGATGTCGTCTCATAGTCATGATGTAACATCCTCGTTAGTTTCTCACCAAAGGTTCAATTGCACAAAGATATCAGACCGCCAAGACTGCATTGAAATTCGAGTTAGAGCAACAACATTTCGAATACTCTTGTACCAACGAGCATGTTGATTTCCATCATTCGTATCGTTCAAGAGAAATCATATTATTTCATTCGATCGTTTCTATCATTTCTCCGGTCTTATCGTTTTCGTTGATCATCGTTCGTTTGTTTTATTTTTCTATAAATTTCGTTAACGTGTCGAAAGGAGTCCATCGAATCATACGGAGTGCGTTTTTTTTTTCGGTTGGTTCGCAGGTCGAGAACGCGTTATAGTATTCGCTCCACCATTCCCCCGCCCCCCCCCCCGTGGGTAGTGTTAACGTTTTAGCCTTGATCGTGTTTGGCTGTTCCGTTTAACCATTTAGGACCTAAAGTTTAGGTGACACCGAGTTTGCGAACGGTTTCTAGTTGTTTAGTTCGAAGAAGCGATCTTTAAACGTGGCGGCGAGCGGCTAGATCCTCCGGTTCGTGATCGAGATCGTGAGAGGCCACGAAAGCTAGCAATTCGTAGACGCTCGTCGACTAATTGACCGTTGTCCGCTGTCAACGAAGTTAGCGCGACCATCACACATACACATACACACAAACACGCGAACTTTTCTTCCACGATTCTGCTGATCCCATTCCACACCTGTTCTGAAACAGAGAATCTTTGTCTGAATTAGAGTGTTATATTCGTTCGTTCGTTCGTTCGTTCGTGTCCCCCCCCCCCCTCCCTGCCCCCCTTCATTGACTTTGTACGAGAGTTCAACCGCCAGAACAATGAAAGTAATTAAGGAAATTGGTTATTTGTTGCCACATGGATTTTAGGTAAATCTTCAACAAATATTTGCTAAGCATAATATAGTAATGTTAGAGTATATATATATAAAAAAATATATATATATATATATGTATATACACACATATATACTTATACTTGAGCGCAGCACGTGAACCAATTAAAAAACAACCGACGGTAATTGCTTTCCGAGCGACGAAACTTCGAGAACAAATTATCGGCTGCGAATTGCACCGTGAAAGCGATTATACGGCGATCAGAATTTTTTTTTTTATATCGCTTCGGACGTTCGAAGGTCATACCACAAGTTCGCTCGAGGTCGCGAGAGTTTGTGGGAAGTATTTTTTAAATACACGTTCGAGGAAACACGAACTTCCAGAAATTCGAGTTTACCGTGTTGTGTAAATATAATCGAAGGAAAGTGGATCTTCGAATGTCCGAAGCGACTGTCCCGAAAGAATTGTAATTGTCATGCAATCGACTTTTTTTCCACAGTGTTTCGTTTCATAGTTTGTTTTCTAATTTTCGTAGACCTGAGGACATTTCATGTGTTTTCATTGGTTCGCTCTGCGCGTGTGTATACTTACGTATATGTTGCGGATGACAGCGACAACGCTGATGGCTATAACAATGGCATTATTATTATCGACATTTGCATACTTTTCCATTACTGTTAAATACACGCGCGATGCGAAAGTAAAAAAAAAAAACGTTCTCGAATCGCAGCAAACGCAGTTTTGCAATAGCGTTTGTTCACGCGGTCGTTTCGGTAACGTTTCGATGTGACCAGGACTAGCGACATCATGATAACCGAGGTAGCTGTATCGACTAGGGATAATAACGATACTATAACGCGGTCGAACGATATTATTAAATAGTTTTACTCGTTAATGTTACATTAGTTGTATGCGTAGCGTTTTTTATGAGTTAGTCGCATCAATACTGATCTCTAGCAGCGAGTACGTCAGCGAGTTACGATGTATTTTCATTTACGTGCGTCATCGGAACGTTGCTCGAACCACCAAAAACTTGGCGATTCATTTCGCGGGAACGATAAAATAATCAGCAGACTATTACGAACCATTGGCTGACACCCCTTATATCACTGCTGCTGCTACCGTCATCAGCGTTCGGTCACCACAAGCAAAAACATAAAAACAAAACTGCAAAAACATGAAAAAAAGGAAGATGAAGAAGAAGAAGAAGAAGAAGAAGAAGAAAGGAAGAAAGCAGAGAAATACAAACGGGAGAAAAAAAGACATTGATAATTCCATCTGTTGTAATGATCGTGGAAGTCACGAAACTTTTTTTCCTGAGACAAACTCGAAGTGTTATCGATGTTGTGCAATATTAAAGTTTAACATCACGGTGTTTAAATGCCTGTTTTGTCGTGATCACCGGACCCAGTGTTTCTCAAAGCCCCGTGGTCGACGAAGAGGCACGTGTCAATTGATGAAAATAAACTGTTAGTGTCCTTCCGTCAGGCTCCAACGACGAGAACGCTTTCGGGTACCAATTTTCGCCTAATCTGCGTAGAATTAACCCTGGGATGGTATACTAGTCGCGTTGGAGTCCTCTTAAAAAATCCGTAAGAACTTACCGAGGCACTTCGAAGTATACATATACTTCCGAGTTACAAAATCGAGACGTGGAAAAGATGCTGATGAAAAATTTGTATTTGCAATTGTCGTGTAATACATCGGTGAAAAGAATTATACAGAAAATTTTGCAAGGTACCGTTCGAGGGTTAACGCGAAATTCTACCTCTGCGAGCATGTTGAAGCATGCGGGGCCTGATCGGAGACTTCGACGCGCGATTAGGCGATGTCACCGTGTCGGCAGCGTTGCGTGCTCGTCGTTTCTCGCTTGAAGCAACAGAGGAGGCTGTCGTTCTCGTGATTTTGCCTCCATTTTGAGCGTCGCGCACCCGGAGAACGCAACTTTAGCGAACCTAGGTGCCATACATGCGTTTTTTCGTAATTTATCGACGTTTGAACAGACGAGAAACGTTAGAGCGTAGCCGCTAGCGATGTAAAGACGATTTTGAATCGGTAGCTGTTCGTTCTCCTGGCCGCGATCG
Organism: Halictus rubicundus; assembly: GCF_050948215.1. NCBI lineage: Eukaryota > Metazoa > Arthropoda > Insecta > Hymenoptera > Halictidae > Halictus > Halictus rubicundus. The sequence goes on along the minus strand of NC_135154.1, from coordinate 18,366,408 downwards.
CTCGTAAGAAAGTTCGTCAATTAATAAGAATACGAGAATCGGCGGGTCGCGGGTTCCATCTTGCCAATGATGGCGGGTAAAAAGTCTGGGAAAAGGCGGGAAGCTTGTGCGAAGCGGACTTGGGGTCTGATTAGACGATCTGTGAGATACAAATGGTCTTTTGAGCGCTATTCGGAGATACAGACCAGCTAAAACTGTATTGTTGGTAAATTGATTAATTCTCTCGACCCTTGAGTGGGCTACACAAATCTATATTGTCAATTAGACTGTGGATCTTTACGTAAAACAAACATTCTCTGAATTATGTCGCAGGATATAGGAGCAACTTGCTTAGATATTTGTTTAATGATTTTAGTGAGTTGGTTATGATACATCGATACTCTTAAGCTCTTTTAATGTACCCTGGTAATTTATTTAACTGTGCTGTGTTTTTAGGGGCTGTTTGACTCAATCATATTTTTATTCCTTCAGTATTATATCGATTGTATAACATTTTTTTAAGTCTGATCGTTTGATCATTTCGCTGGAATTGTGATCTCGTAGTTCCCTCAATTTTAATCACGTTGTATATATATTCCTTCAACCCTCTTCAAGTTCTCCACCCTTGTTCGGACTTGAAAAGGTGTATAGTAAAGGGTTGAAGTTGATTTTATATTTTATAAAAAGTAGAAGCGTACTAGCAAAATTGTTGCTTGTATACTTATAGTCTCTTTCTTTGGCGGCGTTTTTTGAACATAAAGCTAAATGAAGAACCACGGCAGGTTTAATGCGCATCAATGTACTTATTCAAAGATTCAGATGAACTTTTATCATCTGATTGTACGGAAATGAATGTTACCAAAAATTGTTCGGCTTGTTACACCTTTGAGGTCCACTTTGAAAGCTCGTTTGAGGGTCGGAATCGTTTTAAGAGACCGAAAAATCAATTTCGAACAGCTCAAACGCAACGAAACTAGCCGCGAAATCTCACTTTTCGATCACTGTACGCTCACGTCTGGTTTGAACGGGAGTCCAGCAATTTGCGTCCAACGTGAAAACGATAGCAATATAACTATAAGAGCGGAGAATATTTTCCTCGAGCCGGGGATCGTGTCTCGATCGTTTGAGAAACACTGCGCCCGTGATCGAGGGAGGGTGAAAGAAGAAAAACAATAACGAAATAATGAAAAAACTACAAAAAATCGGAGGGAGGACAATTCAGCCGCGTGATACGTTTATTTCCGAAGCGACTCCCCTACCGGAATAATGAAAAACTGGCGATCGACGATCGTGGAGTAAAAGAGCTGACGAACACAAAACAGAAAACTCGAAAAACCCGTAAAAAAAAAGGAAAACAGAAAAATAAACACAGGATGAGATGAAATCTATAAAGAACAGAAAAAAAAAAATACTAAATCGGTATCTTACTCTATAAATGTTGGCTATTGTTAAATGTTGAATATTGTTCTGCGGAGGGCTTGCCTCCTTTCGAGCGACGAGCCAGCTTCCGGATCGATCCATCATTGATTTCCGTAGATCACCATCGGAGACTGTTCGTGTTCGACGATTCTACTTTGTGCGTTTTTTCGTTGACGGACGAGCTTCTTTTGTTTCTGCAAAAGGATCGCGCGCGCGGCGTATCTCTCTGTTTTTTCTTTTTTTTTTTTTTCGTATTAGTCGTTTAAGTGTTCGATTAGGTATTGTTTCGGACGCGTTAGGGTTTTAGCGATTAGGCGAGCGCCGTCCGAGGGCAGGATGCGAGTTCGAAGCGACAAGCTCTCCGCATTTTAATTGTAATCTAACTATTTGGGGCTCGAGCGGATATCGAATCTCTCTCGTTCCCCGCTAAGTCACTGAGCATCCTTGGTCTGGAGAATCGGATCACAGACACACGGCCCCCTCCCCCAGGTTGTTTGCCATCCCCTAAACATGCTAGCTTACTATACCTGCCTCGATTTTCGTAGCGGAACGACGAAACCTCGCTCGTCCCCGCGTTTCACGGTCTACTTATATTTTGTAAGCGTCAGATTGTTCCGCGTCACGCGGCGAACAACGGGGTCTCGTCGTTTGGATTATTAATAATTATACTTCGTTTGTAAGGCTTCTTCTTCGACGGTGTCTCGTTCCGTTTTACCCCCGAACCGCCAACCCCCGTATTGCTACTGTTATTTGTCGAAGCGAAGAGACGACCAGTGGATGCGACGCAGTGATACTTTCAGACAATACATTACAATTAATTACACTTATATTAATAAATTAATCTATTATGATTATTGAGCTCCGATTGAAGAGGATTATACGACATGTACTCGATTTCGGTCAATGCTAAATAATTATTAACACTAACTAAGAAATAAAGTGTGCTCTATGTCATGCTACCATCTGACTTTTCAATCCAAGACTCGATCTCGCTTCCGTTGCTGTTTACGTTCCGTCGATCTGTCGCGGTTTGGTTTGTACACGTTTTTACGGTCGTCCTGTAAGTTATGTCATTTATCACACTTTATGCTTGAAAATATTCTTATTTCGTTCGGGCGAGATTAACTTCTGCCTACGATTTTTAACAAGCGTTCTCGTGTTAGTCTGAAATGTGTGTTCAGAACGATTCGTTCTACTTAATGAAAATGGAAGAATGAGAGTTGACGAAGTACATTATCTGTGCGCTGTATGAACTCAGAAATCAAAAATAGCCATACCAATTTAAGAATTACACGAAACGAAGTTTTTTACGGTTCCAATCAATCGAAATCCGATAAGTCAAAATTTTCTAGAAAATTGAATCGAGAAATTGATGAAAAGAGGGCATCGGAAACGTTTGTTAATACGTCAACGATTAAAATTAAGTGAAAATATAATTTGGCACTGCAAGCTGGAGTAAAAAAGCGACAAGACTTATGGGATGACCTAACAGTTTGTTCTCAGTGCGTCCTCCTTCGTTAGACATTCCTTTATCCGCTGGAAACGATTGATTTTCGTATTACTTTTTCATTGACTTCGTTTTTATATTTTACATTGTCGTTCGTAATTACGATTAATTTATACCTTCCAAGCTGTAACCTCCGATCTATGTTAGTTTGTACGGATGATATCTTTAATTGAAGTATCTACACTGTTGAGTATTAATAAATGAACGATCCTTTGTGTATTTGCTAGTCGATGTTCATTCTATGAATAATACTAACAAAGAACTGACTTCTGTTAACTAGTAAGTTTAATTTTCGTTCAATACTAAGAAACAATTCCGTGTTTAACAACTCCGTTTTGTCTTCATAATTATCCTTAATGAGCCTCTGAATATACATACTGATTTATGGGTTACTTATGTAGCACTTAATTAATATCGAAATAGTATCGTTCCTCTAGGAAATATTACATTTTTTATTGATGTATTTCACATAAATAAAAGTGGTAAAGTGGTAAAAGTGGTAGTCGAATTTATTGAATTTGTTGCAAGTTCCAAGTGAAACTATACAGCTGGGCTGAGTACGCACAGGTTTATACTACTGGGTGCATTATAAACTGGCTATCTACTGCATTTTCAGTATAAAAATCTAAAGAAACGTATTTAAAAAATGGTAGCGAGTAAATTATTTGAGAGTAAGTAAAATTTCATAGAGTTGGGCTGACTATGCACAGATTTATACTACTTATGGATTTAGCAACTGGCTATCTACTGTATTTCCAGTATAAAAAACGTAAAGAAACGTATTGAAAAAATGGTAGCGAGTAAATTATTTGAGAGTAAGTAAAATTTCATAGAGTTGGGCTGACTATGCACAGATTGATACTACTTAGCGATTTATCAACTAGTTATCTACTGTACTTCCAGTATAAAAATGTAAGAAATATCTTTAGAAAAAGATAACAAGTATAATTTTATAGAGCTGGGCCGACTATGTACAGGCTTATACTACTGGTCGCATTATCAACTGTTCGTATTTTTATAAAGAGCGCCTTTACAAAAATATAGGGATAGTAAATAAACCATTAAATAGTATGTTCAAAGTAAAGTCAAATTTGAAAAGATGTCAGGCCATGCAGACCCAGTTACAGACCAGTTGTACAATTGAAAATTCCGAAACGGTTTGCAAATTGAGGGAAAAGCATCGAACAGGATCCAGAAGGAGAATCCTCGTCGCTCGTAAAAAGGAAAGCTTGGTTATCGGGCGAAAGGTAGCAAGGCGTGATTCAGCAGATCATTTGCAGAGTTAACCAAGCCTGCGACATGATTTACCGGGCATACAGCTAGCATCCATAATGCATATCGTCCCTTCCGTGGACATAATTGTATACGATATTACCCGAGGGAACCCGGTTCTTCCCGGTAACAAGGCATACCATCAATTCGAAGGAGGGACCTCATAAAGCATCCTCCACGTGGGCTTCTGCGTGATATCACCGTGTACCGCGAGATCGAGCCTCTTTCTACTCGAGTTATTTTACGGACTTTACCCCGATGTTATCCACGGGAAATATAGCCCTTTGATGCCCAATTACAGGGTCAGACCTTCGTTTTATTCGACCTAACTCGCGACATTTTTTTTCGCCGCTACTTTTGCCCGGTGCGGAATTTTTCAAAACGAGAACAGTCGCCATAAGTTTCCAGTACATTGCAGAAATTTTATTTTTACCATTTTCATTCCACCCTTCCGCCACACGAATTTTATTTGTGGAGTAGAATTTAATTTGTATCGTTTGTATTTTATTTTTCTGCCACAGGAATTTTATTTGTGAAGTAGAATGTAATTTGTATCGTTTGTATTTTATTTTTCTGCCACAGGAATTTTATTTGTGGAGTAGAATGTAATTTGTATCGTTTGTATTTTATTTTTCTGCGACAGGAACTTTATTTGTAGAGTTGACGAACAGTTCAGTAGTATAAACCTGCACATAGTCAGCCCACATCTATAAAATTCGTGATCGGATTAAGTAGTATGACCACATCTTCGTTCAGGCAGAATAAATTGCTGACTATTTAACAATTTCAATTTAATAATAACATCATATAATTTTTTCCAATGAAAATGAAACAGTGCTCAGAATAATTATAAATTATTAACCTTTTCAAAGTCCGAGTTCTCGTCGTTCTGGGCGTCTGAAAAATCTGAAAAATTTCTGAGCTACCTATCGTAGCCTTTAATTTACTGTGCAACCGGCATTTCACTCCAATGTTTATATCTTTTTGCAATAAAGATAAAAATTCGATGAAAAATTTGGAAAAACCTGGGAATTTGCCCGAAATATATTACCGGAGGGTTAATTAAAAAAAAAAGCTAAACGTACACATACGTGTCAATGTTCCTTACGAAGTTAATGAATAAAATAGCTCCTCAGACGATATTAGCTGCTAAAGAAGTCACAGCGAAAGGCATCATTCAACGATTTATACCAAACTGAAAGTTTGTACGTCTGCGAAACGTCAGAGAGCAAGGACGTCGCAAAGGTTCTTTTAATGCGGAGATTCTGATGTAATTTGTCTTTCAATTCGATGCTCCCCTCTCCCGTAAGCACTGAGTCATCCTCCATTGTTGCTCCTGTTCTCGAGGAAAACTTGCCGGCCGGCTTTTCCTTCGTTCGAACGAAAAGTCGAATTACTTTCTCGCAGAGATACAATACCAGTCAGCGCTGGTTTCGCGTCCCGTAACAGGAGGGTCGATTTTACTAATGCACGAGAGGGGGGCATCGGGTAAGCGGCTTACCCCCTGCAATTAAAATGTTTCTTTAAATACACAGCTTGCCCGAGACCCGTTGCAGATGACTGAAACTTGTGCTTCAATCCATGCTCGTTATACCGGCACGTCCTATAGGTTCGCTCCTTCGCTTGCGCGCGGTTAAAAATGCGATTCTTTTTTTCGGGGACTTTTGCCAGCCACAAAGAACGCCACCTCGCGAATAATGGTGCTCGAAACATTCATCAACCCCATTCGCTTCCATTCACAAGAATCGTCAAGAGTCATTTTAGGTTGTCCATATTATCTGCATTTTTCTGCCCCCGATAAAATTATTGACTTTGCTGTTCCTGTCTGCGTTCTACCGTCTGAAACCACTGAGGGTTGAATACGACTCGGGAAAATAATTGTTTAAATATTCCCGGAATAGTGTTGGGTTAATCGTTGTAATTTTTTCGATTTTTAATTTGTGAATAGTATAATCGATTGTAGAGGACATTCTTGAGCTAGTTTAATTGTCTGCTTCCAATGAAATCCTATCTTCTATGGACTGTGGATTCGAAAAAATAATTATTTAAAAATGATTACAATTGTTGTAAGTCAACGAATCCTGGTCATACAAGAACTTCAATTAATCATATTAATTGAAGTTCTACAGATTCTAAAATCATTGAGCATCGAATCGTATTCAGAAAAGCAATTTCTTCAAAATTATAGCAGTTATAAGTGTGTTTAGAAGAAAGACATGTCTAATTTTATAATTTTTCTGTTCTTTGTTTATTTTCTTTTGTCGAGGACTCGTTTCTGCGACGATCCAAGATTGAAGCAAGTCTCGTGCTCGTACAAATATTTCTCGTTTCGGGGCTGTAGCCTTTATGGGGGCACGTGAACCTGTATCGTCGGGACGTGAGGTAGTTACGGGAAAAATCGGCGAGGAAAATCCACTCGCACTTGTAGATTCCTCCCGAGAGGCAACGCAGACTATGCTCGCGATGCCAATTTGCCGGAACATTAGCCGCGGAGGATATTTCCTTTCCACGACGCCTATTATTGACGTAGCCTGTTCACAATCGGCTGTAATCAATTGTGTTTCTAGCACTGACGCTCGCCTGTTTTGCAAATAAATTGTACGAGTCCGTGGAGCTCCTCCGATAACAAATTTTGGAAATAATGTCTGCCTGAATACTTGTTCTTCAGGCACTGTCTTCCATTCGTGTGCATTCGTATTGTACCGAAAAAATTGAAATGCGTATCAACGAAAATTGATTGGATTTTTTTGAGTTCGTGCCAGAGGACTATTTCCTGTTGGTGCAAGGAATTTTTGAATGCAACTGATTCTCTTACACTTTCGAAAAAAGTTTAAATTAAGAATGGCACCGAATGTCAAAAAGGGTATTCCTCTGTCTAAATTAATTTTTTATTCAAAGTACCAGTAAAGAACTATTATTTCTGAATGTATTCCCTTGGCAATAGCAAAATCTAACCTCTTGTAATGCAACAAATTTTTCAATTTGTCGCTTTTTAAGATTTTCAGCCAGCCAGGATTTTTAAGCTTCGTTAAAACATAATTTTGACACATAAAGACTATACGAGGCAGAATAAAAATTATTCTCACAAGGCTGAAGTGACATGTAGAGCAGAATAAAAATTATTCTTACAAGATTGAAGTGGGATGCGAGGCAGAATAATTATTTTCAGAAGGTTCAAATAAAAGGCAGCTTTCCCAGATCCCGGAGGCAAGTCTGGCCGAAGAAACTTCGAAGACGGGGAGTTTTTCGCTTCCAGAATGGGACGTAAGTACCATATGTGGTCGAAATCTGAAATTTCGCTGACGATCGTCCGGGGACTGCGGAACCTGTATCCGTTAAGGGTTTCTGCTCATTGGAGCGTCCTTGCGTGCCAGGCGGGAGAGCTCCCCGAGGATTTCGCAGCAGGGATATATCCACCGACCAAGATTACACCGTTCATTCTGCTGCACACTAGTTTCTCCAGTAATTGAAACGGATTTGTTTCTTTTCGACAATATACGATCGATTAGCATTCAGCGAAATCCTGTCGCATGTTTCTTTTTCCACCCCCGAACGCTCGAACAGGGACAAGTCTCAGCTACGAGTCGAGTAACAGACCTGCCAATTGTTATATTTTATTGTCTTTAACACCTTGCCGAACGAGTCATGAAGATATTTTAAACAAAGCTTACTTTACATGGATGGTGTGTCTTTCTATTAGGACGAAATGAAATTCTGTTCTTCGCTAATTAATGTTTAAGTATTAAGATAAATGCACCTGTACAATAAATACCAATTATCTTCTCTCTTCTGCTGGAAAATCTTCCGCGAAAGGAAAACAAAGAAGTTGTGATCATTGTAGTCAAGAAAATGTTGCGAGGAATTAGGTACTGTAAGATGTACTGTAATTTCAGTCAGTTCGTGTTATCAGATATGAAGAACCTAGAAAATTATTCAAGAAAATATCCATTACCGTAGGACCTTTCGTACGATTCTGAACAGCGATTGAACAGAAAATGGCGTTGAAAGGTTCGGTGTCCAAAATAGCAAAAATTAAGAGCGGTTTCCCGGAATTTTCGAAGTCCCTAAAAATCGTTAAAGGAAGGGTTCAAGTATAAAGCAAAAATAGTTGAAGGTTTAATTTCCCTGAGACCTGTCGCGCGATCCTGAATATCGTCTAAAAAGAAAATGGCGTTGAAAGGTTGAGAAAGGCCGCGGGGAGCGTAGAAATGAGAATCAAGAAAATTACAAGGGTACACCAGTGATCAAGATCTTTTATTGTTAATTGAGTTACACATAGTGTTTCCGCATGCTTGTGAACTACTTGTTAGATTTGAGTGCTGGCGACGATCTACACGGCGTTTTCTTACAGCAGTGCTTATACACACCGGTCTCTACGTTTGAAAAGCGGAAGTTTCTTCGGACAATTTCGGCTATTCCCGATCGACGTCGAGATCGTCGTCGAAACGCAACAGTTCCGGACGACGAAGAAAAGCAGAACCCGGACGGCTGCATAAACGATATCGCCTCGAGACGTCGTCCTCGGATGCTCTTCTCGAGATCCTCACCCGTCGGAGGATGCTGCTGCTATCTGCGCAGCCTCGTTCGCTCAAGAGGATAATAATCGTAAAGAGTATATTGCACGGTATATCGGCTCACGGGGGAACCAATTTCAAGCAGCGTTGCGCCCCTCGGTGCATTAAATATAGCGATTACAATTTTCGTTTCCCTACACCCCCTCTCCTTACCACCTCCAACCCTCTCATTCCGACCGTAGCCGAAAAATCGAAAACGCGCGCCACGCTCGCAAAATAATTATTCGCGCGTTCACCTATCGGATAATTACACCGGCGGAAATATTTATCGTTTCGCTCGAGTGCCCGAATAATCTCGCATCGCTAGACTGCGGATGTTTAGGCGAGTTCGACACGAAATCCGGAAGTCGCAACGTTCTCCTCTCGCCGAACCTTCTTATTTTACAGTGCTGTAGGTCGTGGCACGTGAATGCGCGATTTTTGCAGTCTGCGTGCTCGAACAATCTCGACTTTATGCGGAATTGAAGAAGGTTTTATCCATTCGATCTTCAAACGAAATGCTGCATCGGATCTATGTTCTGTTAGCTGTTAGACGAATTCAGGGAGAAGCGAAGAAAATTCTGTTAACCCTCAGCACTCCGATCATTATCATTATTCGTTAAACATTTCGGTAGTGTGCGAGTAAATTCTATCGTTTGCGTATGTGTAACATGAAAAATATATAGAAGGGAAATATTGTAAGTCAGAAGAAATGTTTCGTTTTGGAGTTAAAATAGCTTCGAGTGCGAAGGGTCAATACGCTCGAACCTGAGATTTTACAATTTACTACTGAACTGCCGATTTCAAGCATTTATCGCAAAAATGCTGTTGCATTATTTTCACCTCTACAAAATCATTGAAAAAAGAAGTGAGCATCCTGTACCTCGCGGTTAATGCAGACAATTCTTATTTCGGATACAAATTTCGCAATCTATTCATCACTAGCGACAGCGAGAAACGAACAAATAAATTAACATGTACAGAATCAACTTTATGCAGCTCTCTCTCTCGTGTCCATGGAAATAAATCGAGTGACTCTTTACCGAACGAATGATTTGAGCATTGTAATCGCAAGCAGGTCCGCATTCACGCGACACGAGATCTTTACCTGAACGTCTTAGCAATAATCGTCGCTACGATGTCTTTTCGCATTCAGTTCTCTGCCGTCGTCGTTCTCCCGCAGTTTCTCAATGTTCTCGTGGTCTCTCTCTCTCTTCCTCCCTCTTTCCCTGCGATATTCGACCGCGTCGATAGCGGACGCAGACGGACTGTGAATCTGCCCGTAAAATATTCCGCGTGAATGGCAGGCCGAACAATCCGTTCCCGTTCGATCCGTCGGCTCGTTTCCTGCAATCATCATTGTTGGAAATTAACAAAATTCCCCCGGCCCCGTTCGGCCGCGAGACAAACAAATTTTTCGCAAAAACCGTCCCGTTTGTTCATTCAAATTGGATGAGTAATGAACCGGCGAACGAAACGAGCGAAAAGATTAGCGGGCACCGGTGGATTCGCGATGATTAAAGCAGAGTCGTCATCGATTTTTCGAGCGGCCCGCAGAATTAAATGATTTTGGTGCACAGTTAACGATTATAATTGTCTGACGATCCCGATAAATTTCAGATTTTTGTAAGTCATTTTATAGACGATGCAAGTACAATACACGAAAACGAATATCTTGTTCAGTCTGCGTTCCGATTTTTCGAAATCATTTTACCAATACAGGAATTACAGTGTAGAAGATATATTTTTTTAATAGAACAGGGGTCGAACGAAAACATAGCGAAATAAAATAATATTTTGCAACCGTGCAATTTCTTCGTGGACGAATTTGTTGGCCAGTTTTCGTGGGATTTCGGCATTAATTATGGGACACGCGTAACGTACGCGCATCGGCGATCGAATAAACGGGAGCCGGAATGAAAGGAGGTGCAACATGAAAGGGATCGCGTTTAGGTTGGACCATTCGCGAATTCCGTATCGCAGAAACGCGCAAGCGTCGCCGTAGAATCACGCCTCCTCACAGTGAGGAGTCCATCCGCAACCCCTTCTCGCATTATTACAAGCTCTAAGACCCACCCCCTCTGTCTGATATCAAGGCAACCCTCCGTTTTCAGTTAACACTCCGGTCGCGACTAATTACTCCAATTAATTGAAACTCCGATCTCGCCGTGAACCACTCGTGCCACGCTAATTACTAATTACTAATATTAGGCCGGCATGGTCAGAAATGCCGGGGAATTAACCGCTAACTAAGCGACGTTTACCATTTCCATTGCGGTTCGTATGGTAATTATTTTGCGGCAAAATTTTCACAAAATAACCCCGACCGAACGTTTGCTAATCTGTCATCCCGTTTATCCTGTTTGGCGATCGCTTATTTCGCGTAACTATACCGCCTTCTTTTAATCACAGATACTATTTGCCACAGAAAACATTAAATAGGTTCGGAACAATGATTGTTAATTTTAGAGAACTATGCGGCCATCATTCGTGGAAACAATGTCAAAAATACAAATATAATTCATGCTGTTTTGTACAATTCATTTAGTGATACGATTATGCGTTACCTTTCAGTGCGCTCAGATGTCGATAAAAATTGTTTCCCTGCCAGTTTTCAGGACTTCTCTCGGATTGAATTTCGGGTTTCACATCGCGCATGGCCGCCGCTTCCTCTGCAATTTTTTCTGCTTCTCGTTCCTGCAACAGATCGCAATTTTCCCGTTCAGTGAGTAATCATTGAACGATTAAAAAATTGTCAACATAGTCGAAAGCTGCCTATAAACCCTGGCAAATTTAATCTGATTACTTTGGTACTGTTTGCAGCGAACTGATCATTGCGAGAACCTGAAACTACCCTTGTGATAGAAAATGGGAGCTGGATTGTTGTTTTTTCTTCCGGTTTGTTATGCTTCCACGTTGTTTGAAACAGACGGAGAAACATAAACATACTTTCGTTACCATCTCGCCACAACTTCCTCCGGCTAATGACCTTGCGAGCAAGACCCGGCAAAATGGACGACCATCCAATCATCCTGAATAACCACTCAGTTATGCAACGATGGCCACAATCCTGTCGATGTGTTGTGACCAACGTCGCGTCGGTTTGCTTGACATGCCAATCTACGATCTAAACGCGGGGCACCTGTGCGAGGACGGTGGGGCGCCTTATTTAATGTTCCCGCCCGATAGCAATCGTGAAATTACTTAAATTAATTTAATCCCTCGGCTACGCGCCGATCGATTCCCATAAATTATTCACCATCGCGGAAGTCAATGGGAAATTCGCTTTCGACCCTTAGCGACATCCTGGGACGAACAATTCCTCGCCAAAACATTATTAGAACTTACATTTTCCCACTAAATAATTATTAGAACTTTTAATTCCTCGCGAAAAAATTATTGGATGAAAATTAGTGAAAAATTAAAAACAGGACATAAATCGAACACAGATTTTAGACCTCGATTAGTAGGATGGGGTTTCTCAGACTTTATATTATAATTTTTATATTTTTGTGAGCAACAATTTGAGAAGCTTTTCGAAGAATCAAGTAATTAAAACATGTTACATCGTGTGATATTATTTCAGGGCAATAACGTGTTTAAATGGATTGCTCGCTCGGCTCGGGTTGTCCCTCCTCGTCCCATCGATCTTTCTGATAAGATCCACCGATTAAATCAATTCGCTGAAAGTGGCGCGTGACGGATGTTATTTAAAAATCACCGTTCGTCCAGACTTTCGTGACCGGTGGCTCGCGAAAAGTAAAAATGTCGGGGAAACGGCACGCGAGGATGCATTTTTAACGTGATTCAGTCGGGCACCCTATAGAATATTATTTATTTCTCCATTTTATCCAAAATTAGAATGCTAACGTCAACGGAACATCTCTTGCCCATCTGTCTAAACTTTAATCTAACAATATAACATACCTGCCGCAATAATCGAGGAGGTAGTAAAACAACCTCTTAGCTTATTTTTAATTTAATTTTAGTCTAACGCCAGTAAAAAATTGAAACAATTGAGGACGTAGCGAAACAACACTTAGCTCATTTTCAAGTTAATTCAGCCGGAGATGTAAAAACAAATTTCTTTTGCTGTCAAATTGTGTTTTAATGAATTTCTTTAAATGCTAACAGAAACATTTCGCCATCTTGACATTCGAAATGTACAGAGGTGAGAACAAACAGAATATTCGTTCATTTCGAATCGATAATTTTCTGGAAAATATAATAGCGTACGCATTAAAGAGATGTTCTTCGTCAGAGTTCACAGAACAAAATGGCGCGAGCATGATCGTTCGGAAGCGGACGTTCCAGTAAAAAAATGCGCGCTATTACTCGACGTAATATGTTACGGCCGCGTTTTTCTCATTCGGAAAAGCGATTTAACACCGGCAATTGTTGATCGAAAGTAATTTCTATCCTTGAGCGCCGCTGCCTGGGAACAATGTCGATGGAATCGCCATTCGAGATGCACGATTCGAGATACCGGTGTTCTCAAAGTGGCCTGGCAAAGCCGATTGCCGAGCGTGACGCTTCCTGCCGCCGCAAATGAAATATTCATCCCTGGCAGCTACTATGATTATATTGTCACGTAACGCTGTACAAAAGCTACGCCGATTACATTTACTTTGTTACCCGCGAGAGATTGGTCACCGTTGTTAACGACGCTCTATATCGGCGTTAATGCCCGCCATGCACGTCGCCGGAATTCAACAGACTCCAGCCTTAATTTTCCTTCGAGCGGAACTGGAATATTTGAGTTTTTAATCGAACAAATGGAGCAAATATTAGTAAGCACGTGTATTGTGTACTCGCGTGATACGATGACATTATGCTAGTGGTATTTAGGTGCTACGCCGGAAATGACCGTATACGTTTTAAAGAAAACATTTATTATCCGTATTGCCGTAGGAAATTATTTTGGAAATTGTTGCTCCGGTCGATTAGAATTTTCAACAGTATTTTCGAACAGTACTTTCTGCAAATTTCTGTGTTCAACAAATGGTCAAAAATGTACCTTATCGTAAGTAGTAATGTATTCTAGTTTACTGTAAAAAATTAATGTTCGTGACCGATCAATCTGCGGTAAAATGCCAGAAGTTGCGCAACAGCCGCGTTAAAGGATGCGGCAAGATTTTATTTATTTCTAGAAAAAAAAAAAGAAGCGTTTATAAATTATGGAAGTCAACATCGACCTGGCAGCATTGAACACCAGATAGCATCGGAGGGTTTGAGAATGCGTTCGCCGTCGAGCAGGTGTTCGATGGAGAAAGATACCCCGATAGACATCCTTACGATCGTCACATATGTTGCCGATAATATCCGTGCAACCTCGACGCATTGTGAGCATGATCCTAGCGGTGAATTCGCTCCTCGCGACGGATCGATTGGGCACGGTGAGCTGTGTATCTTTGCTCCGTATGCTTCAGAACTAATGAGAATTAACGTCGCAGCTATCATCCTGCTCGACAAACTCACCCCTTCGTGCCCATAGCGTTTTGTTGTCGAAACGGTATCGATTTTTGACAATTGGCTCAGTGTTTTGTGTCCTTTCTTAACACACTGCTTTGTTGTACATTAGGCTGTTGACCCTTTTTTAGACCCTTAGTACTCGAGCGACGACTCTGAGGCGCCACTAAAAATTTCTATAATGCAAAAATGCTCTTTAATGTAAAATTACAAAATGAAAGAATTTCCATTTTATTTGATTAAAACAAAATGGAAATATTCTAAGTCGAAAGAAATGTTTGGTTTTAGAGTTAAAATAGCTCCTACTGCAAAGGGTTAATCAAGAGATGTTAAATGGTACCTTGTTAACACTTTGACTGCCATACCAGAAACCTCATAAAGCCATAAAATCAAAGTAAGTTATTTAACGAGATAAAAATTGAAAAAAATTAAATGCATGACATTGAGTAGTCCCCCAACTTTCTTGCATTTTACAGATCCTAATCAAGTTTGGTACGATGAATATATTAACGTAAAAATTCATTTAACACCACACACCACATTCATTTTTCACCTGTAGAAATAATTCCGTCACCCAAATATGGGTGACATGGCGGTCAACGTGTTAATCATTTAAATGTTAACTTGTCCAATTTAGTTTGACTATTCTTCCGTTTTTCTCAAGTTGACAATTCACATAATTCAGCCAGCAAATAGTGGTCTTAATAAGAAAAGAGTTCAATAGCAACTTCCAAGCATTAAAATGGACAAAAATAAATATTTAAATAGTATTTATGCCGGATCAAGATCTATGAACTTGATGAATCTTTCTGTTGTATGTAGACTGACCGAATGCACAAATTTTTAGGCGAAGGAATCAAAAAGTGGAGTTGGAATTTCCTCGACTAACGGGAGGAATAAGGGATGATTTATAAGGTTCAATTATCCTGTAGATATCGAGTGGAGGCTCCTCCGAGACACCAGCCACGTACAAACGAAAGATAAATAACTCGGTCTTATCCGGGAGAGGTAGCATCTAAACGTGCGCCTCGTAGAAGCAACAAATCCTAGACGTTTTTTGGACGTCCTATCGCGTGTTGCTCCCGTGGGTAAATCGTCCGAAAGATAGATCCTCGGCTAAAGAAAGGGGGCGGGGGGGGGGGGGGGGATGAGAGGATACAGGAAACAGAAAACGATCGTGAAAATCCACACCACGAATCTTAGCTGATCATCCAGTTATTGTATTGCCCGCACGTGACGCCATTTGCTCGGAAATAGAGAAGTTAGACGGTCCCACGAAAATGGAAGAAAATCGGGAAATTGATAAGCGAAATACGTGAATCAACAATTCAATGAACGTACATTATACCTTTCCCTAAACAATGTCTTCGAAAATGTTTCCGACGAAAAGGCGAAAGGTAAAAGTAAAACGAGCTTCTAAATTCAATTCAAATGATTGAAGAAGAGATAGGGGATTAATATCTCGGCTAGACTTTCACAAGACTAATCAACGGTTCAACAAACCTCCGTTACACCCTCCTAAGTAACAAAATACAAAATATCTGCAATGAAAAGAAGACAAAAGTGAGTAACCCTTTAAATTCAAAGGGATGAAGATCTCAGGAATGAGAATGCCCTAAGGACCTCCGGCCAAACAGTCCACATTAGGCTCAATACCATCAAGAACTCGAAGCGCAAAATGTTCTCAGCAAACAGATAAATAAATACAGGGATCCTACGGGGGGGATGAACATGTTCTAAAAATCTTGAGTCCACATTAGGTATGCCCAAGAACTCAAAGTGTAAAAAGCGCCCGGTTAACAGATAAATAAACACAGGGGTCCGAGGGATGAAACAGTTGCGGCAAAGGGGGGGGGTGAACATGTTCTACAAATCTTGAGTCCACATTAGGCCCAGTATGCCCAAGAACTCAAAGTGTAAAAATCGTCCGGTAAACGGATAAATAAACACAGGGGTCCGAGGGATGAAAAAGTTGCAGTACAGGGAGGGGGGAGGGGATGAAGATCTCCACTTGCGGATGAGTTCCGCGTTCTCCCATTTGTAACTCCGTTCACCCGGCAAAGTAGGTAGAAATCCTTTCCCGCCCCCATCATCGGAGCCCCGGCCTCGCTTATCTATCCCTGCCGCGTTCCTCTAGCTCCTCTCTATCCTCACCCCCGTCCGGGGGTTGCGGGGGTGGCGTTTTCCAGGTTGGCGAGGACCTGCACACAGGCCAGCACAGGCAGCGGCAGCATCGCCAGATCGAAAACCCGACACGCTCGTCTGCCTCTGTACCAGCCAGCCCATCCTCGCATTATGGCTCGCTCAATTGTTTCAGCCCCGTTGATCCAATAAAGGATTACGGAGAAACAATCGTAGCGTGCGCCAACATCCCCCTCCGGTCGCTATACCTCCACCCTCTGCGGAACTGATTCGTTCGTTCGTTCGTTCGTTCGTTCGTTGGTTCGTTCGTTCGTTCGTTCCTGTACACGATGGATTTTACTGAAACGGCAAAAGTTCCGACCATTATGGATATGTTTCACGGTGGACGCGTTCTTTTTCTTCCTCTCGCTCCAACCCCCGTCCCACGGGTTCAACAGCAACCCCGGAAAGATACATGGGAACACAACTCTTTGTTCCACGTCGATTAAATTTTGATCGACCGTGGTTTTCCTACCGATAGCCCCCTTTTCTTCCTTCAATCTGCTTCTATGCGGGGTCAGGGTTAATTTCTTGCCGTCGACGACTTATTAACCCTTTGCACTCGAGTGGTGACTCTGAAGCGCCACTAGAAATTATTGTGGCATTATTTCAAAGAAATTGCAACAAATATTAGAAAATATTTGTTACTTTACAAAATTTGTATTTAATAGATCACTAAACGTTTAAATATTGTATGTGGAAATCGGATCAGTTTCGTATGAATAAAATATTCCAAGACGGAAGAAAAAGTTAGTTTTAGAATAAAAATAGCACCGAGTGCAAAGGGTTAATTTAAGCCTGACTTGGTCGGGTGACGAGGTACTGATACCAGAAGAACGAAGTACCAGGACTGTCTAATGCTTTATAAAAATTATGGAAGGGCAAGTTTTATTTCGATGTAAAATGTTTCCCTTTTCCGAGGGTATTTGCTTCTGTGAGGTGAGGGTTAATTTCTTGTTGTCGACGTCTTATTAATTTAAGCCTGACTTGGTCGGGTGACGAGGTACTGATACCAGAAGAACGAAGTACCAGGACTGTCTAATGCTTTATAAAAATTATGGAAGGGCAAGTTTTATTTCGATGTAAAATGTTTCCCTTTTCCGAGGGTATTTGCTTCTGTGAGGTGAGGGTTGATTTGTTGTCGCCGAGGACTTATTATTTTATGTCTTCGTCAGGTAACGAGGTATTGATACTAGAAGAACGAACAACTGTCTGGTTTGCAATGTTTTGTAAAAATATTTCATATCCTCCAAACAACCCTTTTTTATGGTTTCAATCCTCATGCACTCCCCTGGTTAAAAATTCAACCATTTTCTGAATTGAAGACATGATTTGCGCTTGGTTCAGTCAATTGTGTTTTGTTCACGATTCCACATTTTGAGGTGCAAAATGAAAATAGGTTTAATAATTATAAAACTAAGACTTGTGCTATAACTAGACTGCGGATTTTCATGCAAAGTAGAAATTGTGTGAATTAATTGTAAGATACAGAGGCCACATAGATATTCATACCTTAATTATTTTAATAGGTTAGAAATAATGCCACAGTATTTTTAAATGACTTTAATACATTCATTCCTCGCGTTTGATCTACTCATTCTTGTCGTAAAAGCACAAAATCCGTAGTTTCATTATAAATAATTAAATTTTTAATTTCTGATGGCTCTCGTATTAAAGGCAACGTCGACAGAATTCTTTTTTCAATCACTTAAATACATTCGGTGCTCCCATTCGATCTACTCATACTTGTCATAAAAGCAGAAAATCCGTTTCATTATAAATGATTATACAACGCCAACAGAATTTTATTAGAATTGTTTAGAACAGTTCGATATTTATAAATTTTCATATGGTGGTTCGGAAGAATTGTACAGATTAACAAAGGCGAGAGCAATTTCGTAGACACCGGGGTCAAAATAATGGGATGTAAGCCCGATTTGTGCAAGTTCGGATTGGGTGTGCGAGCTACTCGTCGAGTGCAAAGTTAGTACGCAAAATCGCGTTAGTCGAATCGCTTCCGGCCGACCGATCTTGACCAAATTCATACCGCGGCACGGAATTATGCCAGGGAAATTGATTATGCTGTCTATAATGTCAGCTTTATTCGAGGGCTCGCTCGAACGTGAATTTACCATCCACCCCCCCACTGTTGCTCCTGTTTCAATAACAATTGAAATCTTTCCCAATTTAAGCTCCCCAACGCGTCTCGATCGATTATTAGAAAAAGATTGCTGTCAATGTTACATCCTTTTATCCGACACTTAATGCGCCATTGTGTGGTTATTAAAAATTGGAGAATGTTCAAGAAACTATACGTATGTATAAATACAGTAAGTAAATATTTAATTTAAATAAAAAATACAGTAAGGGGTTTGTCACGATTTTCATATACAGCGCAAAATGAAGTAACATAGAGAAAGATGCGTGTCTAACGACAACAATTAAAGATTGCTCGCCAGACAGGAAAATGATCGACTTCGAATCGTCACAGTACCCTTCGAGGAGTCCAAAGGGAAGTATATCATCGCGAATCTTCGCCTCGCTATGGAAGTGTGGGCGGTGACTGTTGATTTAATTATAATCGTCAGCTCGGACCAGCTCCGCCCAGCAATCTCGAGTTCAACCCGACTTCCATTCTCCGTTTTCCCTCTACTCTTCACCTCCCCCCTCTTTCCCTCTAACTTTCCAAAATATTTTCACCAAATTTCATCCTTTCTGTCGCTCGCAATTCACACCGACAAGAATACTACACGCGATTCGAGCGCGGTTGTCAGAGTTAATTTTCTGGACGGTCCATCAAGGGAGATTCTGCAGAATCGCACCGGGAGAAAAAAGAGAGATGAAAGAAGTACACGCTTAATTATCATAGTTCCTTGGTCTCCTCCGGTGGTTAAAATATCCCCCGGTGGATAAGCCAGGTCGCCATGGCGGCGGGTATTTAAAATTTCAAACACCGTCGGGGATGTTCAACAATTTTTTCGCTTCCAGTGTACACGCGCACACGTACACAGAGGCGTCCCCTAATTTTCCATTCCACTAGGCTCCAATCAATTCGAAATCGCACGATTCGAGGCGCGGGACACGCGAAAAACGGCAATCGACGCATTGATCACCTCCGAAAAATAAATGGAGCCACGTCGATGAAAAGGCGTCGAAATTTCGGTGCATCGGGAATGAAACTCGTTAGCTCCGCTACTGTGTTCACAGTACAGCTGTCCGAATAAGAGGGTTTACGGAAAATTTATTTCACAAGTTCCGGCACCGGAGCCGAGAGAGAATGACGTCCACGGTGATCGGCGAACGTATCGTTTATATCGCGATTTTTCATTACTTTAGAACGTACACGGTTCCCAGACATTTTATCTAGTAATGGAGTGCAAATTATTTTCGTTCCGATCGTCACGTCGAATTTTTACTTTCACTTCGAACGAGGTCGACGTAATATTTATAGAGGAAACTTTGAAGGGTTGAAATGTTACCGGGTTAACTTTCTCCAAACATGGCGGCACAATCGCGCGATATATCAGTCGATTTAATCACAGAGTCCCGAAGGGCTCGATGGGTATAAGGTCAACTGCTGGCATTTCCCGTTGGCGCGGGGAGAAACTTTAACGGTGCTTAAAAATGCCAACTGGATCTCCTTAATTAATGACCGTGCGAGATAGAACGCTAAATGTCAATCTTGTTTGGCCTGGAGACCGACCGGAGTCCCACCATTTTTCGGCTCTGAAATGCTCTACGTTCAACTATACTGATTATTAACCCTTTGCACTCGAAGCTATTTTAACTCCAAAAGGAAACATTTCTTCCGACCTAGAATATTTCCCTTCTATACATTTGTTTTCATGTTATACAGACGAAAATGGTGCGATTTACACGTACAGTATTGAAATGTTTAGTAATTTATTAAATACAACCAAATTTAATAATGCGAAACATATTTTGAATTTTTAGTGGTGCCTTACAGTCACCATTCGAGTGCTAAGGGTTAAAAATTAAACTGTAAAATTAAATTAGTAAATTTATTAAATTAGTAAGTTTAATTATATTAGTAAATTTAATTAAACTAGTAAAATTATACTGATCGTTCAGGCAATTGATCATAGAATCAGGGGAGAATTAAATCTTCAAAATTTTTCAGCTTCAAAGATGTGAATGTTTGTCTGTAAATTGTCTAAATTATCATTTTATGGAATACAATGCCTTGATCCATTTTTCATTACAGGTGGAACAGACTAAAATATTTAAAAAATGAACCTATTGCTATACGATATAAAGAAATAATCGATTCAATAAAATCGTGCATTAAAAAGAACTAACAAAACTGCTATTTAATTTTTAATATTCGTGTCGATTCCTGAAAGCGAAGGGTCTTCAAGAATACAATCTTAATTCTGATCACGTTACTAAGTAGATTTATGAGCTCGAAAACTTCAGCCAGACATACAACGAGTCTACCTGCACCATGGTGAAGAAACTATAAACGTACTTATTGTTTTAAAAAAATTTTAGAATCGTAACCAATCGATTACCGATATTCTCATAGTTGTGTAATTTTTTTAGAAAGAACCAGCTGAAAGACCGAATTGTTTTCTGAATTGCGCAGGTTGTAGCAACGAAGATGGAACGGCAAAGGTTTCCAATGTCAGATTAATGGGCCCGTTTAAAATTCCCGTCGTAAGAGTCGCCGTGGCAAGAAGAACCGGCTGCATAAAAGAAGTTTAACGGTGGCCCCTTCGAAAATCTAATGGCTCTCCAGACGGTCGAAGCGCAATTAAAAGTTGCGGTCGAAACTAACTAAACCCAGAGCCGGGAGTTTGATTTAAACGTTCCCCGGTCCCCGTTCCTCTTCTACGTGACGGCGTTTAATTGCATTTAAATGGACGGGGACGGAAGAAGAGGTCCGCTAGAAACTGTCTTCCGTGCTCTGCTCCTCTAAACCGAAACCCGAGGCGCGCGGCGAAACTGACGCGGCGCCGGATGTTCGTTAATCACGATCGGCCAAAAGGATCTTAATTGACCAGACCGGCATTACAAAACGATAATCGCCTGATCCTTATTTCGGGGCAAGTTCGAATACATCAAACGCTTTCCGCCGTAGCCTTTCGCTTTTATCGACGACGCGGTTTCTTCTATCCGGAGAGCCAAGATGGCGGACGTTGCGGACGACATGCAGGAACACTTCAAAACAATACGAAAATTAAGAGTATTTAGGAACTACTATTTTTTAACCAGTTAGCTGTTGCGACCTCTTTGAAAAATGTGTACCTAAGTTGCGTCGCAAAAATTAACCGCTGTTTGAATCATAGCTGTTTTGACGAGTATACTCGTCGTGACACAAAATATTGCCATTTATTCGTGACGAGTATACTCGTCAAACACAGTTAACTGGTTAATGACCTCTTTTAATGTCTTCTCGCTTTCGTATTTTCAACGCATTACAATCTGGTACATTCAGAAACATCAATTTTAGATCTTCTAATCCTCTTATCGTCAACAGCTATCGTCCAACAAAATTTTCTGTATTTTAGCGAGTTCCTCCACAAAAGTAAAGAACAGAATCCTCTCCCTGTTGGAATTTTAAAAATCAATACGCAGTGTCTTCTTAATCAGACATTAGAAGACAATTTGCAATTTCTTCTTTTAATTTTCCCTGGTTAACTTCCAATCTTTTCCCCATCGTTAGCAACTACGTGCGACAATTTTTAGCAGCGTTCGGCCCAGCATTCGCGTCTTTGAGGGATGACCCATTTATTTGTCGGTGTCTCGGAGTTTTCGCTAAATATTACTTTTGTGCAGGAGGCAGCGTCCTCGAGCGGATTTCGCTCGGGATCGGGAAAAGGAGTCTCGGACGCCGTGAAAATGAAAACACCGGTTTCCCCGGGGTTCCTTTCCGAAGAGGAGCCGACCTGACGAAGCGAGAAATAACTGCAAATAACGTTCGGGGATTACTTAGTTACCGCAATACACTTGCGCGAGCAGGGATGCAGTAACCGGGTTTCCGCTTCCTCTTGTACGTGTACTTTTGTCACGGATCTATCCCGGGCGACATGTTACCCACACACAAACGACAGAGGGAGAGAGAGAGAGAGAGAGAGAGAGAGAGAGATTTTGGCGAGTCTCTTCACAAAGCACGGATCTGCCCCACTCGACACGTTCACCAACAAGGGGGAATTGAAAAGCTGTCTGGCAATTCGGATGGCTTATCCTGGCCTACCCCCTACCCTACTCTTTTTCCTGCCCTACCCCCTCCCTTCCCTCCTTTTTTACGAACCCCTCATTTACTTCTTACGGATAATTATCGCTAATTGTACGCCTTTCGGCGGAGCAAATCGCTCTCATAAGTTTGCGTGGCCGCCATGGAGGAACTGTGCCACTAAAACTACAGTATTGATCATCGTTCCGGGAGACGATGACGCGATGACAGGGTTGTTTCAGTTTTTAAAGGTGTAGGGTTATCGGGAATGCCGAAATTGTCTCGGTGATACCGAATTTATTGTTCAGAAACGGTTAGATCGAATTATTTGGAGCCGGGAGAATGGTAGTTATGTTATATTGTTCCTAACTGACGTCCTTTTGAAATACAGAAATCTTAAATTCCACAGGGAAAGGTACAATGGATGAAGCAACTCATGAAAAAGAAGTGAAATGTAATTCTATGATATTTTACATTTAAAAACAGTAAAGAAGTCGGAGAATTGTTCTGCTTTGACAGCCACCCTTGACGTTCGCCATTTTGTTTGATACTTTACCCATTTCCGAGGGCATTTTTAAAGTGTTTGAACCCCAAAGCAGAATCCAGAGGCGGCAGTAGAGAAGTTGTCAAAATTTGTGCACCACATTGTACACTCGTTCCGCAGAAAAATCCATTTCAGAAAATTTTTAACACACCTCCTTCTTCTGGGCGCTCGTTTAACCTTCAAGAACCTAACGCGGAGAGTGCAGCTACCCTCGTGAAAGTAGCTACGTTCCCGTTTTATTCAATATTGTGCACGGTTTCGAGTGTGTTCAAGGAAAGAGAAGAGCCAAAGGAAAACGCGATTTGGAACAGATAGATGAACTGTGCCATTTCGAATAGAGGAAATAATAATTAATGTCGGAGGACGATTCGATACACGTCCGACCTGTAGGGACGCGTGACGCAACGGACGTCAAAACAACACGGCGGTCGTTCATTTAATTATATCGCCGGGCATAAGTGTATCCACACTATGAGTATATTACATCTAGTCGATCGGGCGCGAGCTCGTTAGTTCGTACGGTTACCGAGTATTTACTGGCACAATAATTATCGCAATTGACGGGGGGCAGCTGCACGAGCAGTCAGACCGCAGAGCAAATTCTAGGGACGTCGAGTAGTGTTACGTGGCATGAGTTCTCACCCCTTTGTGTCCTCTGACCACCCCTGTTCCCCTGTTTCTTGCCCCTAGCCATCTCTCTCTCTCTCTCTCCCCCTCTATCCCTCATCCTATCTCTCTCTCGTTCTCTGTTACTTGCCGCGCGATCGCTTTGACCGACGATCATTAATATTGGCTACCGTTTCTGATACGTTCAAGGGGTTCAACGTCACGTTTGAACCTTCTCTACACATCCTCTGGGTTACAAATTCAGAAGTTAGACTTAGTTTAAGACAAATTGAGAAATTACGTGGTCAATTCTCATTTCTTTATTGCTTCTTAGCTACTTTCTCAGGAGAGGACTGCTCTAATTCCAAATACAGTGATTTGTCCATACATTAGGGGGAACCATAAGTAATCAATTATTTTGAAATCTAAAACAAGCTTTGTAGTAAATTCAAGTTTTTATTTCTGAATTTATTATATAATCTCCATCATTATCGAGGACAGTTTCCCATCTTCCCTGCAAATTTTCAATCCCCCTCTTATAAAGATCCAGGGTTCGTGAAGCAAAATATGAGTCAAGGTGCCTCCTTGCATCTTCTACAGAATGTTTTATTTCTTAAATAATGCTCCAGAGGTCTGAAAAGATGGTAGTCAGAGGGAGCAATACGAGGGAAAATGAAAAAGTACGCAATAACGAATATGATCCTCGGAAGGTACGGACGCCGCCATTTTACTACAGGGTTGTAAAAAAAATTATACTCTTTAGAATATTTTGAACACAGGCTGCTTTACCGAAAACTGAACTACAGAACTAGAGGCAAAACAAATTCTTTGCAAATAATTGATTACTTATGGGTACCTCTAATATGTCGCCAAGGCCACGATGATAAACGTCGCGGAATTATCCCCACTACCGTGGGGTATACCCCGTGAGAGGGCCCGAAGCTCGAGAGACCTCGGTAAACATAACACGATGTTATTGAAATATATCGAGAATTCACTGTAAATGCTACTTACTAGTTAACGAATTTTCCGAACGAATAAAAATTCTAAGTAGACTTTAACGATCACTGGATTTCGTAGAGCAGTCGCAGATGAACTCCGCTACAATTTATTTAAAGAATGATCAACTCTAAACATTAGAAGTTTCTTTCGCAAGGTGCACGTTTGACTGGCAAACCAGCAAGTGAAGACCCTGCTGGTCGCAAGACAGCTGTTAGTTTGCAGAACTAATTGAAATTCGGGATTGTCCGGAGACTGTTCCCGCGTTTCCATCAACATTGCGGAATTGAAGCGAAGCCGAGGCTCTCGTTCGATATTTCCATCGAGAAATATATTTTTAGTGAAGCGAGGCGTACAAGCACCGCGGAGCGAGCGTTCTATTACAGTGGATTGCCGGGGCACAGTTTAATTCGATTAACTCGAAGTAAAACTGTTTGCCCGGTGTCGTGTGACCCAAAGTTATTTCTATGAACGTCCACAGGAGGGTTAGGGCTGTCTCGAACGTCGCTGCTTTCCATCAAACACGTATACACTCCGTTATTAAACGATACCGGAGCTATACAGCTTTATTTACCACTCAATGATTAAGGATGACCAACCAAGTTACGCTTTAATGTATTACTTTTTTCCCTCCCGTGCGTTCTCAGCGATCATTCAAGCAGCCAGAACCTCCAGTATTGTTGTAACAATAAACTGTATACATTTGATTCAATTTTTCTCGATCAATGCACTATGAAGCGCTTCTGCAGAGCCTTTAACACTACCCAGCGTCACAAATGTGTGGCAACCACAATTTTGTGTATTACATAAAGAAAATCAAATTGATTCTGCACTTGACGTTATTTAAAATTATGACTTATATTCGGAGAATTGATAACTTTTCTATGACTAGACGGCGGATCTATATGTATTTATGGCTTCTGAAAATATTTAAAAAAATACTATAATATAAAATTCCACAGAATTTAGTGCGATTTTTATTTATTTCAGATCCACATAGGTGACCACCACGGACAATTAGATTTTATTTGTTTCGCTTTCCTAAAATTTACCTACAAAAATTGAAAATTGCATTAATATATATCTGCAGTCTATCTATGACAATATCTCTTTTCATATTTTGCAAGAGGATTCATTGATTTGATTCGCAAGAGGATTCAAATAGATTTGAAGTTTTAAATTATTATTGATAAATGAATCCGGGAAGGGCATACATTATTTTCATCAATATTGCACTATAAAAGGAGCCTTAAGACATCCTGAATCTGTTTACAGTATCAGATTATGATTAATATATGGATTCATGAACGGTGTACATTGATTTAATCTTCTTACCAACATTGGAGTACGATATACTCTAAAAGAGGCCTAAGATCGTAATAATCGTCGTGCATGTTTTAGTCCTTGAAACCGACGTTGCGTGATCACGTGCCCAAGTGGTCGATCTAATTAGAATTGAACCGAGAATCGTGCTCGGCAACAGTTGACACATTTTTCGTATCGTGGCAAGTGTTTGCACAACCATGGACAGTTAGGCGATCAAGCCTTTGGTAACTCCGGATCTCATGGGGCCGCAACAATGGCCACGTGGCCGCCGTCGGGAGACATTATGCCGTCACGCGTCTAAACACCGGTCTAATGGGCCGACGATTAATTAATCAGAACGCTGGGACGTACTTTCGGGAATTGTTTCCCAGCCCGGGTCAATCTGGGAATTTTCGATTCGATTTTTCCTCGTCAATATTCGACCGTTAAGTGCTCTAAAAATCTCTTCAATTGAAGCATTAAAATATCATCAGCAGACTGCGGATCTTTATGCGAATAGGAGTTCAATAAAATTGATTTCGACTCCTAATCATTTCGATCACGTTGACAAATGACTTAACTTTCGTTACTCGTATCGGGATCTGCACCAACCTAAGAATTGTCTACGTTCGATCCGAAGCTTTCTGGATCAAAATCGAACCACCAGAAACCCTAGGGAATCTTTAACCGATCTCGATCACGTCTTGAACCCGCTCGGAGCGTTAAATTGTAATTTACAAACAGATGGTATTAAATACTGTCAAAGTAGATGAATGATTACTCACATTCCTCGGTTAACTAGAGATGTCTTCGGGAAAAGCGGCACAAGATACAAGGTTCAGTTACAAAGAAATTAAAGGGTTCAGGTGATCGTCGGTTAGTCATCTTGAATCATCGTCAATCTCTAATATCTCTTTCTACGAATATGAATGATCTCGTAGACGCACGGAGCCACTCACCGTTTCTCGAGGAGGACTCCAGCACTGAGGTGAATTATGGCCGCTCGGGCTTCCGGTGGAGGATTTAGGTACCGAATGAAGATTCTGCGTGGCCAACGGTGTCAACGGATCGTCCTCCGTCGTCTCGATGTCCACCTCGTCATCGGAATTGTCATCGTTCGTCACTAATGTGTCTGCCGGCTGTTCTTGAGCCACTGGCTCCACGATCGGTGGTCCACGAATCACTGGACGAAAGGCGGATTGATGTAACGGTGGATTCACTGTTGGTAGCAGCGGTTCCGTGGGACTTGAGCCGCTTATGGGCTGTGGTAATGGTCCTGGACATCCAACAAATATTTCACATTAATTAAAAACACAACAAATAACCCCCAACTTCAGAATCTTACACATCCTATTCCTCACGAAATGACCCCTCGTTTGTAGAAAGTGTAAGCAAGTTATTGTACAGTGATTTCTCTATATATGTCGCCAATACCTGGATGATAAATGTCGCGGAATTATCCCCACTACCGCGGGATATACCCCGTGAGGGGCCACGAACGTAACACGGCTCCGGTATGTCTCCTGGAGGATACATGACGCTGGCAAGACCCCTGTTGCTGACATATATCGAGAGTTCACTGTATATACTTCTATGACAACATTGTTTAATATGTATAGCTTAAATGAGAGCCGGTAAAAGATTTATTCGTATTCTTAGAACTCTTCTGGAATGCCTTGTAGGAATTACTCTTGTCTTATCGAATTAAATTTTCAATTTTTAGTGTAAATATAGAATTCAGAGTCCTGTTTATCGATTGGAATTAAGAAAAGTTTACTTTCCTGTTTGTTAATAGAAATGAAAATTATAGATTGCTTTATGGCTGTGCAAGAAGTAACTCGTTTATTCATCATTGTGCACTCACTCACTCAATTATGTTCGAACTTTTCGAAAACGACACGAGCGTTTTACAAAATCGATAAACGTTCATTTCAACCCGTAAGGAGACGATTGAACAAAATTTTTCGTTATTAGTCGTATCGAAGAGTCGTGCCGGGCATTTGTAAATTGGCCGAAGTGTCGGGGGTCGAATGTAGCGGAATTGTTGTTAATCCTCTGCGAACATTAAACGGCAATGGTTGTCGCGGGTGACGCTTAAGCGAATCCTCTAAACCAGGCTTGTCCATTCATCGTCAAAACGCGTCACCATCGGGGATAGCGGATAACTTTTGCCCGCGGTTCCTGTGAATTAATGACCGGACGGTCAGCGGAGATTTCTTCTACTATTAGTTAAAATAATTTCGATTGATTAATACTAGCCCCTGAAGTAATTTAAAATAGTTGTATACGAGCGCGACGGCGACGCGCGGAATCCCCGATGGATATTAATAATTATTA
This sequence comes from Halictus rubicundus, assembly GCF_050948215.1. Classification (NCBI taxonomy): domain Eukaryota; kingdom Metazoa; phylum Arthropoda; class Insecta; order Hymenoptera; family Halictidae; genus Halictus; species Halictus rubicundus. The sequence goes on along the minus strand of NC_135154.1, from coordinate 18,338,041 downwards.
TCAAAGACTGTTGGCGTACGATCGTCGCTGGGCCGTGGCCCGATTAATAATTTTCATTGTAATTTTCGCCCCGGCTCATTTTCCGTGTAATTATACTAATGAGCTCCCGGCTGCTTCGATGTAATCTGTGCTGGTGATATATGGGGAAACGCGACCCGCTCGTCCCATTAAAATTCACCGGGGCTCGCTTTATTTTGACGCAATTTTCCCTGATTATTGTGCTCGACAATTAAATAAAGTAGCTGCTCTTAGCCCGACTATTGTCCCGCATGCTCGAAAAATCATCGTGCAACTTTGCGAACGCGGGTGCATTAAAACATTGAAAATATCGCTCGATAGAAAAACGAATATCAAGCCCGACTTTCCGACGCCATTTTACCGTTGCTCCCGTCACGGTGCTCAGCAATTCTCGTCGAAGCTCATCAATTTGTATCAATTCATTATTGCACTGTTTCCATAATCCTTTGCAGTTTCCGCTCTGGAAACAATTTATTTTCTCTCGACTCTAAGCAGTAGGAATTTTACCATTTCTTCGACGTTGAGGGATCAACGTAAAACACAAACGCCCAACTCGAGTCACTTGAAATTCAGCACACGTTATCAACAATGGCCCGTCGACACTACTAGTTACTTTCAATTGCATATCTCCACTGAAATGGAAGTTACAGAAAAAAGTATTTCGAAAGCTATAAAAGCACGCAAGCTTGCAAGCTATAAAAATTGAACGAATAATTTCCGCAAGATTTGTATCATCCACAACAGCACATCGTGAGCTACCTAACGAGCACCAGTCGAAGAAAATCGAAAGTAAAACAAAAATTAAATAAAATAATCGAGAAATCCTGGTAGACCATGATGCGACCTCAGAGCAATTGTGAAGGCCGAACTTCTCTAAACGTTTTTAAATAAAATCCGACGACAAACGAACTGGAGAAGAATTATCGGAGGACTCACCAGGAAAGAGGACGGGGCGTCTCCAAGGCAGCGCGTAGGGCTGAAAGGGGTACCCGGGCGTTTTGGCAGCGGCGACGGCAGCAGCCTGATGTTGGTACCAAACACAGTCCATGACCAGGCTCCTGGGCAATGACAGAGGCAGTTCAGGGAACGGTGGGACTCTGGGAAGCGTGGGCGACGGTACGAGAGCCGGGATCTGTCCGGTTGGAGACTGGACCCTCGGTTTCTTCGCTGGAATCGGAGACTCTCTCGAAGTAGGATTGCTCAGCAATCGTTTCCTCGTCCCTCCGTTGAACATCGCCTTGACGTCCTCCCACGCGTGCACCACCTCGTCAGGCTGATTGCCCGACAGCTTCATGTGACGTCTCCACGAGTTGAAGTTCGCCGCGTCCGGCTGCACATATTTATTCGGCGGACCCATCCGGTGCGAATGGAAGATGAACTTGTTCGGCGAGAAGAACAGGCCGCAGTAGGTGCATTTGATGCACTTCGCACGGGAACTGTTGTAACGGGCCGGTAGGAACGCGCCGCTGCAGCCCCAGCCGCACTCGTGGTGCACAGAAAACGCGAAGTCCTCCGGCAGCCTTCGAACAAACGTCCTTCGCGATTAAAATACAACTTTCTGAACGAAGGTGGATATTTGTGGAGCGATTTTTTCTTTGTTTGCGACTGTTGCGGTATGTTGATATTTGCTTATAGTATTAGGTTGGCAAGAAAGTAATTTCGGTTTTCACTAATAGATATATGTTTTGTTTGATTGATTTCTGTTAACGTTGCATTTGTTCCCTTTCTGACATTTCATAACTGCATCTTTTCGGTTACTTTTGAAGCAAATTACACGTAACTTTGATGAAAATTGTTCGTTCTGTGTCGATTTGAACATGGAGTGGAAAAACGAACATTATAGGCACACATTGCTTTTTTATTTCCGTAGAGGTAAAAAAGCTGCCGAGGCTCACAAAGATATATGTGAAGTTTATGGTGTGGATTGCTTAACAGAACGCACGTGCCAGAATTGGTTCAAAAAATTCCGTTCTGGAAATTTCTCACTTAAAGACGACCAACGTTCTGGTCGACCATCTGAAGTTGATGATGACCAAATGAAAGCCATTATTGAATCGGATCGTCATATAACTGTCCGAGAGATTGCAGACAGGTTAACTGTCTCGCATACAACTATAGAATATCGTTTAAAAAGTCTCGGAATCGTTGAGAAGCTCGATATTTGGGTTCCACGCGAATTGAAAGAAATTCACTTAACGCGACGCATCAACGTACGCGATATGCATCTCAAACGGAATGAAATCGACCCTTTTCTGAAGCGAATCATCACTGGTGATGAGCAATGGGTTGTTTACAATAACACAACTCGAAAACGATCATGGTCCAAGCGTGATGAATCAGCCCAAACCACGCCGAAAGCTGAATTGCACCAAAAGAAGATCATGTTGTCAGTTTGGTGGGATTACAAAGGTATCGTGTATTTTGAGCTTCTCCCAAGGAACCAAACCATTAATTCAGACGTTTATTGCCGACAACTAACAAAACTGGACATAGCAATCAAAGAAAAACGGCCATAATTGGCAAATCGCAAAGGAATCGTGTTCCACCATGATGACGCTAGGCCACACGCATCTTTGGTAACACGTGACAAGTTATTGGAGCTTGGTTGGGAAGTGATGTCTCATCCACCATATAGCCCTGACATTGCACCATCGGATTATCATTTATTCCGAAGTTTACAAAACCCTTTGAATGGTAAAACTTTCACTAATGATGATGGTCTGAAATCGCACTTGGATCAGTTTTTCACCGAAAAGGATCAGAAGTTTTATGAGCGCGGAATTATGAAGCTACCAGAAAGATGGCAAAAGATCATAGAACAAGATGGAAAATATTTTATTGATTGAAGTTGATTGCTTTGATAAAAAAGTTGGATTTTGTTTCACCTAAAAATACCGAAATTACCTTCTTGCCAACCTAATATTTGCTTGGAACAGAATTTCTATTTTGCAATACATGTGGTAAGCAACGACGTTTCTGGAGGTATGTTTGAGGAAGTTTGACCAACCTGGGCGGAGCATTGTCGCCGAGGAACGATTTGCAGAGACGCTCGGCTTCCCTTCGCGTAATCATGCCGCATCTCCTCGATGAAACCGGCATGGCGCCGGCCCGTCGGAGAATCTCGAGCTGCACCGGGGTGCATTGGACGCACGTGATGCCCAGTGCAACCCTCCGGTTGTGGATCTCGTTGTAGCTGAACTGTTTCAGTAACGTGTTGCTAATCTGAGCCAAACAGAGCCGTTCCTGGCCCTCGATCACGAGGGAGACGATGTGAATCCCGTAGAGAGACACCGTGCCCACCTGCAACTCCTATGGGTTTAGATTCGCAACGCGGCTCTTCACCAAGTGCTCGATATTCGATAACCGTTTCATTGTGATTATCGATCATTCGAGTGCCCTTTCTCTCATCCAATTTGCCCGAGTGTAAAAAACGAGCGAGCCCGACCGGAAGTTACGATCTCGGTTCATAATTTAGGCATTCGGGTTCGGAAAACTTTAAGCATCAAGAGGCTCAAATTTATTTAATATCTCTTTGTGAAAGTAACTATTCGGCAGATTCTGTTCGAATTTACTCGCCTAAAAATTGGTTCTGTATAAAAATAATTTCGGAGAAATGCCAAGTTAATTACCCGGAAGATTGCACTTTAATCTTGAATCGTTTTAGAGTTCTGAACGTTGTTGAACGTATAATTCTGAATAATTAATTTCTGCATCCAGAGTACTGGTATCCATGTTTTAATACAATGTTACACCGACGAGTGACGTTGCGAATATTTTAAAGGCACCGTTTCGATAAAAACGATTTCGTTCGGTGTTCGTCGAGTAAAAAATTGACGTTGTTTGAACGGCGAAATCTATTTACATGGAACACCGATGGAATCGAGTTCTACGATGCGGCGAGATATACGATACCTGATTGGATTTTGAATGCGACTGTGGCTGCGGCGATTGTGCTGATTTTTGGGGCGCGGTTATCGGCGGCATCGATAATACCGTCGGCCCGTCCATTCTGCAAAAACAATCAAACAACCAATCAATTTTTCTATCCGTTTGACCGGGACGCATTTTATCGGGGGCCGTTTAATAAATTATCGTTCCGGGGTCTCTGGCGGCGAGCGCGCTAATGAACAGTTCTCAAATTACATCCGTCGGATTTCAATTCTACTTTTCTCTGGCAAACAACGCGAACCGACGATGAATTTATCAAACAAAAAAAAAAAAAAAGTAAAAACCGATACAATATTCCGTCCTTACTCCCGTTGTAATAATATTTATTACATTTTATCGATCGTTACCGTCACCGCGAGTCGCTTCCAGCGGAATCCTGCTCGTTTGTTTTTCGTTAATTAATTCGGGATTCGCACTCGTGAACCGAATCCGGGGAAATCATAGTGATCGGCTCTCCTCTCGGCGAGCAGAGCGAACGCGCGTGGCTTTCAAGTGTGGTTAAGTTGCTCGGCAAGACCATTTTTAATCGTCGCCAGTGACTGTCTCCGGTAATTAATTACACTCAAAGAGTCGCTGCAGGGATTAAACCCCCATTTGGCAAAGTCGTCGCATTCTGGCTCTTTAACGAACCTAGGAATTAAAAGAACCTGCTGCTGCTGCTGCTGCTTCGTTTTCAGACAGCTCCTTCTCGCTGCTTTTTTCAATGGAGAATTAATCGTCTGTGCTAGAACCGACGTTTTCAGGCTTCACAGAAGTGTATTCGCTTAATTTAGCCACTGGCCGAAATAGTTTAAACGCCCTACGCTTCTACGATTCTTCGTCAGCTCTTACTTCCCACGCCCTCTCGTCGTTTCCACGATTTTTCTGAACACACTTCGCTCGGAGGAAGTCCTACTAGTGGCTTCATTCGCGATCGTTGCGGGTGCAGTATCATTTATCCGGTTCTCGTAACTCGATCACCACCCACTTTAAATTCATTACTTTCTTTATTCTACTCAAAGTTCACAAACTCTAATTATTTTCATATACAATACACTGTGGTGATGTACAATTTTTAAATACCAGCAAATTGTACCACTGTGCATTCAATTCTTCTGAAAATTATAACAAAGAAACGTCCTCACTCGACTGTCAATAAGTAAAAATATCCCGGTGTCCCGACCAATCTGTTTTCTCGAGTCAATTAAATAAAACAGCCGTACCGAGAGTAAAGTCGGCAAGGAAATTCGCAGTGCTCAGGATGGTTAAAGAAAAATTTCCCGGAGCATTCTGCGGGTATTTTCGTCCGCTATTGACAAGGCAACCTCGAGCTGTGGGCCATCGATAGGTCCAAAGAAGCGTGGGTACCGCTTTCATCGCGTCGAGCCTCGCAAAGGAAGAAGACGCTCGGGGGTTGGAAAGTGGTCGTCGTCGTCGTCGTTCGTGGGTAGAGACGCGCCGGTAAGAAAGTCCCTGTTGGAAAGGTAGAGCGGGGTCGCGTCGGGTTCCTCATCCTCTTATACACACCGGTCGTCTCTCTGTCCCGATGGAAGACGCGGTAGCAATAAATGCAGCGGCGGGCCAACGGGCTACAGACTGCTTCCATTAGTTTAACGCGCGGCGAAGATTTCATTCGGTTTGTGAATTTTTCATGAGGGAACGTCGGCCGGTGTGGGGCGCGTGGGGGTGGGTGCTGGTAGAACTCGTCGAAATAAAAAGCACAAAGAAAGAGACTTTGCTGGTGGGGGAAAAACGCTAAAACGGGAGCGGATCTGATTTTGCGCAGGTACGAGGAGAGAAAGGGAGAGAGAGAGACGAGGTCGATAGGTTCTCGGGGGGGTAGAAAGAGAGGACGATAGGGGAGGTGGGGCCGAGAGAGGCAACCCTCGGTGTTGATTTTAATTGAAAACGCCTCCATGAAGGTATACTCTCTCTCTGTATAACGCTCGGCCGTGTACGGGGGCGCTTCTACAACGGTGTACGCAGATAAAACTCATCTACAAGCGAGCGTGGCTCTGATGTAGAAACACAGAGAGACCGGCAGCGCTCCAGCAAACGTCCCCGGGGACCCGGAACCAGGGGGTAATTCAATTTGACACCCCCCCACCCACGCTTAAACAAGGCAGCACCCATCCAACCACCTTCCACCTTCGCCCCTACTCCCTCTCTCTTTCTCTGTCTTCCTCCCCCGCTTGCCACCCCCCCCTCCTAGCGCCCTCTTCGTCGCGCAAATTAAATTCTCATCCACCGTGAAACAATGCCGGTACCCGAGCCGGAACAACCCCCTCCTTCGAGCCACCCCCCAACAGCCTCCGTCGACCATTTCCTACAGCACCCTTCCACCCTGCCCACCCTCCCACTGTCCACCCACAACTGTTACCATCCTTTTCCATCCGACAAACTACCCCTCTCTCTCTTTCTCTTTCTCTCGTCTCTTTCTCTCCTCCTCTGTTTCCTCTTCCGTATCCCGCTGGTCAGCGGTTCGACAGATTGGACTAGAACCGACCGCATTAATTACTCGCTACTTACAATTAGTGCAAACTATCAACGGCCGCGTACGTTCTACTAATGGTCGCGCGATGTTTGTTCGTCTACTTACGCCGAACGCATTAGCTAATTGAGCAGAGGCATCGAGACCGACGCCGATCGGCCGACGATTCCGATGGAGAAGCCGGTATTGTTCTTTTTGCGAGACAATGGGACTTGGGAATTTTGTATAGTTAATTGATCCGTTCGGCGGTGGTGGATTTTCCCTCGGAGAAGGGCAGTGGAAAATTGTAAAGAATTTTACTGTAGACGTTCGAAATTGGCGGAGAACAGGTACCGATGGATCTTTTGTCATTTTTATAATAATCCGAACGTTCTGGATTTTCTGTCTGATGAGTGTATTAAATGTTAATCTTTGAAAGTTGCTTTTACAAATGATATTTAATCTTCAAGTTTAATCTCGAATGTGAAGGGTGCTTTACCAAATAAATTACATTGAGCAGTTCGCTCTTCGTTAAAACACTGAAACATTGCGGAATAGGGGTAATAACGATATATTTTAAAATTTTTGTAATACTCCGAATACAGCAAACATTTTTCCTGATGAACGTATTGAAAGCGATATTTAATCGTCATACTTGAATACGAAGGGTGCTTCGCCAATGACATTACATTGAAGACCTTGCTCTTCGTTAAAACATTGAATATTGAAATTCTCTGTAATCGTATTAAATGTCATTAAAAATTGCTTTTCTCGTACTCCCTGTTGATAAACTGAATGCAAAGGGTAAAGACTGTATCGTCTACAAGTACGTATCGCTAAATGCACATTTGTAATTTTCAAACATTCGTCGAACAACTTCGCACAAAAATGACGAGCTCTGTAGCCAGGCTATTATTTAAAAATTGTTGTGACGTAAGATTACCATCTTATGCAAGAGAATGCATACGTATAATAGGTCTGTAGATATGTGAAAAAATCCTGTGGAATTCTGTGGTTCAGATAAAATCATGAAGAAGATGGTGTCGAGAGTGGCGACACCGTGGAGCAGAACAGAATCACGTAAAATTACCATAACGCGTTCCAGATAAGAATACCGTGTGGAGAACAGTTTCGACAACGTTTCTCCGTTTTAGGGGTGAAGAAGGGGTTGTAGAAACGGACACGGCACAGGGGAAGTTCTATGCAGCGCAGGGTAGGCGGGAAGTCGCCAGGATAAGCGTACCCGCGGGCTCGCGGATTATTTAAATGCAAACACAATGTTGTACCGAGGCATATTGTTCCCCTCTCGGTTATTTTACAATTCAATCTGCGATCCTTGGTTCCTGGAGGCAGCTAGGGGCTCGGGCGTCCAGGGGAACGCTTGTTCGTTCATTGTAACGTTGTTAAATCTCTACGTTTCCATTATAACTAGTCTCTCTCTCTCTCTCTCTCTCTCGTTCCCTCTCTCTCCTCCTCTCTGTTTCGTCATTGCTGCAACCCCCGCCAACGGGGGTGACTCTACATCCCCGACTTCTGTTCTCCTTGCCCTTTTGCTCATGCTTTATTCCTCTTTGCATCCACTTGTCGATTCTATTCTCTTTGAAATAGCATTTTCCTTGCGAATCCCGTTCTTTCCGAGATCTTTTTCGAGGGTAGTTAATAATTGGATACACGGGCAGAGTAATTGGAGTCTGGGAACGCTGCTGGATCCTTCTCGTTTCCGATACTATAACCATTTTATTTCTTTCATTTTAAAGTGAACTGGCTTCGCTCCTATTCTATCATGTTCCCG